>NC_133360.1:10063043-10428043 GCF_030506205.2 Paramisgurnus dabryanus | reverse complement strand
GGTAGATACATAAATGGGTAGGTGGATGGATTGATGGATGTATACTGTAGATAGATAGATGGATATATATGTAGACACATAGATTGATGGATGAATGGTTAGATGGAAACTATGGATTGAATCTGTGTCCTTGATGCGACACAGACAATAAGAAAGAAAGATCAGTATAGGGACATTGAGGAACTAACAAACAGATAAGGCAGGAATAACACGCAGTGCCCATGGAATAAGGGAAACGAAACGGGCTGGAAAATCCTGAGAATGACAGAAAGAACAAATCTGATCAAAAGCTCCCAAACCTGTTTGGACTCTTGACACAAGGAAGAAAGGGAAAAATATTCCGACACGAAGCTGCAATTCCTTGCAGGGGAAAAATAGAAAGGTTGAAAGATAAAGAAGACAAAAGGAACAAAGCTTGATCGAATGACAGAAAGATATATTCGCATAATATATTGTCCTTTTTGACAATTCTATAGAGAAATATTTTCTCTGTCGTAAAAGAAGTAAACAAGTTGTAAACAATATTTTTTCCCAATGTCTTACAGAGCCTACATTAATTTGTATGACAGTGTAATATTAGATTTTGCATTAAGAAAATTCAAACCATGTCCTCAGGGCAACATATAATCCTGGCTGTAAGCTTAAACGTAAAACAAACTATAACTTATTTGGGAAATCTGATTGGTTGATTGAAATGTTGTCCCAGTGTCAACATAATGTTGCCCTGAGCACATTAACCACTTAGCAAAATCAGGAGGTACTTGCTGCGCAGATATTAAGGTGTTACAAGCGTATGCTGCTAATGCTAAGCTAATGCTAATGCCTTTTAGTGTCTGGATTTGTAGTTGCTAAGGTGTTTATTAACAGGGCGTTGCCATGCAGGGTTTCTTGGATTGATGCAAAAAAATGTCAAAAAGAAACCACCTCCACATTTTTGTGATATTTTTATGGTTCAGGTCCTTTTCTCAATGCAAGTCTAATGTTATATCTAATATTATGTTGCATAATGTATCAAACTTATTAATAGTTCTCACAGCAACCCCCCCCCAAAAAAAAGAACCCATAAGATTTATCTGTAATTGCTTAAAAAGTCAAATGCCAAAGTCTAACATACTCGGGGAACGTGTCACATTATGCCAATTCCTTCAGTTTTATAAAATATGTGTCTTTCTACACTTAATTCTTTTTTCTCTGTCATTCTTAATATTCTCCCCATGTTCTTTGAAATGTAAATCACTTCAGCAGGGCTCTGGCTAATGAAGCCGCTGTCTTGCTGTAATTAGAAGAATCTTGGATTCCCCTGCCGATGTCAGGGTACGGGGAGATGCAAAGAGCGAGAGATACACCGATGCTCGGAATTGGATGCGGTCGGAAATATGGTGCAGAAATGCTAATGACCCCTGTAAATGAAACGAGCAATAGTCAATAATTGCCATTTCTCAGCAGAAAGGTAGGCGGAATAGTCAGGATAAAGACAGATGGAAGGTGGCTATTATATTAAATGAGACTTTCAATGAAAATGCTAAACGTATTTGAAAAGGCTCTGTAATGGCTAAAATTGTACATGCAGACGTCAAAGAGATAAAAGAAATAGACGCAGGCCGACGCACAGGCTAATAAGTTGACATTTTTTCAATTACTTAGAAAAAATAGATCTCCAATATACGATTAAAGTGTTGCGTACAATATTTTGCGAGGTAGTTATTTTTATACGTTCAATTCAGACACAAACGACTAAATACGCTAATATGGACAATTTATTAACTCATGATTAAAACTAATATCTTATGGATATTGTTTCTTACAAGCATTGTAGTTAATAAATATTCAATTAGTTGTTTTTATATGTAAGGTAAAATGCTTAACAATTTTATTTTCTTTGTATGGACACATACAAAACAAACACAATCTTTTGCCAATTGGTACGTATTTTACGAGGTCGCTATTAATTCGTTTGAATTCGTACGACCACATTTGTACGTTTTTGTACAATTTACTTTCGCCCATGAGATGTGAGGGTTAGGGGTAGAGTTTCATTATTATTATAATTTTTTACTAATAATCATACATGTTATATGCCCCATTTTGAGATTGTCCTATCGTCAGCCTGTGACATTGCCGATACGCAATAGTATCGGAGGGCGGGGCAGTAGTTTACTCATTTATTTATTTAAGTCACTTAATTGATTGCCGCGCGTATTACAAGCTTATGTGCGAGAAAGAGTCCGAAACTTGCGCATTAGAGAACGAGTACATGCAGCGCGCATTCAGGTTCGAGCAAACGTCCAAGACTCGCGCATTCAGGTGCACTTCCAGGTGCGTGAGTGTACAAGCTCTCTCGTTAATGTGAAACTATGATGATAATAATAATAACTATCGGCAACTATCGTCATTAAAAGCTTGCCATTGGCGATACGTCTGACGATCGTGGATACACGATACTATCGTCTATCGGCACAACTCTTATTCACTTTGTACAAATTCATACGATTTACAAAACCAACACAATCTGATGGCAATTTGTACATATTTTACGAGGTAGATAATTCGTATTAATTCGTACAACCACATTTGTATGTTTTTGCAAGATTTCCTTTCGCCCCTGTGATGTTGAGGTTAGGGATGGGGATTTATTATTTCTTTTAATAAAATAAAAACACATATCAGTACGATTCACTTCATACCAATTTATACGTATTAGATCAGGCTGTATACAAAACCCACCTGATACCGAGTCAACAAGCATATAATTGTAAAACCACTCAGAGAAAATAAAAACGTTGCGCATTAAGTTCGAATGCCACAATGATACACAATGGAAACACATGCATGCTCTTCATCTCGGCACTCACACACAAATTATTTACAATGTATCCTTAATAAATATGCAAGACAAACAAGAATATCAAATGCAGCACAGACCTTGCAAAGCTTGTTATATGCAAGAGGACAGTTTCTGGAAACATCATTAGCGTAAGATTTGTTTTGGTCGCACAGATGTGAATAGGTTTAGTTTACATTCAGCACACAGTTTTTATTAGGACATAATCTCTCTGTTGTCGATGCCAGGTTGGGTATTGTTTGTATATGTCTGGATGGAGATCAATGAAATTCAAAGTAATCTGTTCCCAGATCTTCCAGACTATAGCGTCACAATACAATACCTGTAAACAATGTAGCAGGTGTCACCATGTTTTTCTCTCCAAGATATGAAGTAAATCTGCCTCTTAGGAATGCGAATCATGAACCAGTTTTATTTGATCACGTTTGGTTGTGTTAATGGCTCTTGAAAATACAGTATATGAACATATTTCTGATGCTGAATCTACAGAGTTATGACAAATAAAGATGTTTTAGCTTGTTATTAGTGTGCATGATTAGACGAAGTATTTTATATTATGTTTGTGTAAGCATACATAATGGATATGGGTTCTCCTCCATTACGGATCTATGAGTGATGTCTTAATAATGTTTTATAAATGAAACGCGGGCCTACAGGTCGCCCACATGTGTCATAACATAATTTTTTCACGGTGATCAAGGGAACTCTGGGATTGGCTGGATGACAAATTTCATTTTTCACTTTCATTTAATGGCCACGAGGGTTTGAAAGCGGAAGAAAGCTAAAGCCCACGGAAAGACAGAACTGGAGCAGAAAAACTTGGATAATAACTAGGGACGTGTCCAGATACGCGGTGTAATCGAGCACGTTTTATGCGTTTATATAGAGCCAACTTTGAAGCCTAAATCAAAGAGATGGGGTGTAAAATCTTTTAGAATTTGACACATTTATGTATTTGGCAGATGCGTTTGTCCAAAGCGACTTGCAGTGCATTAAATCCTAAACATTTTATCAGTGTGTGTAATCCGTGGAATCGAACCCATGACCTACAGTGAGCTACAGTACAGGATTGCATGGAAATAAGCATGGTGCTAGCAATGCTATATAAAATAAGAACTACATTAACTACAAAATAAAAAACAAGATAATTTAAGAGAAAACATGTATGACGCACTTAGAGGGTTTTGCTTCTGAGCTCTACATACAGTATATTTCAAAGATAATGCGTTGGTCTCGGATTTAATGCCAAGGCATTTCACGCATTTAGCTAGTTTTTCCTATCGATAATTAAAAAAACGGATTTCAAGTAAAATGTGTTGAAGAAAGAATCAAATATTTTTTAACAAGCCCCTGTATTCCTCTCATCTTGACATAAATTCAGTTATGTGGTGGCTTACCTCACAATAGCACCTCAGCCGTATCTCGTAAGGTGTTTAAAGCCTGTCAGGGAATATGTGGAGTATTCAGAGATTGAATTTTACCTCAGAAAAATTGCCAGGATTGATATACAGTATTAAAGGGACAGTTCGGCAAAAAATGAAAATTATCCCATGATTTGTATATAAAGTAATTTGTATGTAAAAATAATGTGAGTTACTTTTCAGTTTAATTAATTTGATAAAAAAATAGTCACGTAGAATTGCGCACTCTATGCATGCGCACCTGATCAGTTTGAGTCAGAAACGAAGATGGCAGGCCAAAGCTTGAAGATATGGGCGATGAAAATATGCAATTTCTGAATGCAGAACTTCAGTTATAAAAATAAATCTGCAAGGCCTGAAAGAGATCAAGCCTCAGCTAAGTAGGAGAAAGTAACGCAAAAGTAACTAAAAAGTAACGCAAGTATTACTTTCTATGAAAAGTAACTAAGTAACGCAATTAGTTACTTTTTTGGGAAGTACCTTAATATTGTAATGCATTACTTTTAAAAGTAACTTCCCCTAACACTGCTCACCCTAAAGCCACCTGAGTTACCTATGTCCATCCTTTTTCATACGAACACATATTCAGTAGTGACGTATGACGAATGCGGAGCGCTGTTTTGCTCCATGCCTCCGTCCTCTACATATGAAAAATGTCCGTACCCTACGCTGATACTCTCTCCTGAATGCGGAGGAGTTTAAGATTGCGGCGTTATCGAAAGCTAGTTATTTTCATTTGTAAAGTTAAAAAATATGTTTATTTCTCATTCAAAATCGCATTGATTACCCTAAAAAAAGCCTTTATTTATCCCCGGAACTGTGTGGATTACTTTTTGGAAGGATGGATGCACATTCTTTGGACCCTATATTAATTTAGTATAAAGATTGCAAGAGTTAGGACATTTAAAAATATATCTGAATATGTGTTTTGAATATGTGTGTGTGTGTGGGGGGGTAAATCATGGGTTTTTTATTTTTGGCCGAACTATCCCTTTAAGATATACAGCATATATTTCTCCCCACATCTTTACCCTTTTTATCACTACTTCTGTGTTTTTTGAAACAAAAGCACATATTACAGGTGTTTAGCAGATACTTTTATGTAAAGTGATTCACGTTATAGATTTTATTCTTACAAGCATTATGTGGAAACCTGCAGCCTGGATAGCATTTCCACCATATCCAATATCATGTCAGTAAAATCCAACACTATCTCATGGTAATTTGTACGCATTTTACAAGGTGGCTAATTTTCGCATTAACTCTTTCCCCGCCATTGACAAGTTATCTCTTCAATTAAGAGAAAACATTTGCATAAATAATTTGTTCCTGATGAGGTTTTATGTTAATCTGTAATATCGCACTTACCCAATCTGATCTCTAACAAAATACCTTCACAAAAATGCTTTTATTTCAGCTTTTTGCTATTTATTTTATTTAAAAGTTTATAAGCAGAGAAAAAATATATAATTAGGATAAAAACGTATTTTCACGTTTGTTTGTTTCTTGTTTGTGTGAAAGCAGAGGGTATGTTCTTTTATTTGATATATTTGTATGTTAATATATTTTTAAAGGACATTTTCCTAGAAGGAATTTTGAAGCTTTTGTGAAAATCACAAAAAAAGCGCTGTTGGGCAAATAAAAAAAAAAGGCTGGAGGGGCTTAATTTGAGCATTTAAGGAAGGCAGGCATATCTGGAGCTACAAAAATGTATGTAAAGATAAAGACTTGTTAATATTTAAAATGTATTCAACTTTGAACAAACTCTTGCCAGTAAATAACATAAATTTAAATCTACGGTAATTTACCGGCAACCCAGCTGCACTACCATTGTAATTTCTAGGGATTTTTTTACAGTGTACTCTTTTGTACGATTCACTTCGTACCAATTAACCAATCCATATGAATTCCTGTGAAATCAGGCTGATAAAAGTGATTGCAAATGCCTTTTATGTTGACTAAAATGGGACAGCGATAAAATGATTATTGTGTTACTAAAGGATATGTTTTATGATTAATGTACAACACTGAAAGCACTAATTTTGCCGGAGGGTTATGGCACTTGGCATGTGCAGAACTAGTTCATTTTTGCAGACTAATTCCCAGATTTTGCAGCTAATTCCCAAGCAAGCCCAGGCCTGGCTTTCAAGTAATGTGTTCAATAGAATCCTTGCCTGAAGGCCTCTGAGCTTTTCCTCTTTCCAAGCACCGAGAAATGGGTTGTGGCGGGCGGCGCTGCTGGGAATAATACAAGCACAGGTACCATCAGGATTTTATCAGCAGCCTGTACGCAATTCAGTTGATGGCTTAGCCTTTATAGAGAGATTGTGAAATGCCAGAAAGTGTGCGTGAGAAATCGAAAGCGATATACTTGGAAATTTCAATATTCAGAAATGAAATGGTAGTCACATATTTAGGTTTACAGAGACAATGTTGTATTTTTTTTAGATGGCGTATCTAGCAGGACCAATCTGAAAAATTTCTATCTGCGGCATGCACTGTGCCACCTGAGATATATTTATGAAGCATTGTTGTCAGGTTTTATTGCAGGTTTGACACACAATAAGTTATTGAAACATTATCTTGGCTATTAGGAAGATGGTTTACTGTACTGTAATGGAACAAAAGCTGCCTGGGGGTGTTGCCAAAATGGCTTGTGTGTATTTATCCAAGCGTGTTTTCTTGTTTGTGTACTTATGTTGATAATAATTGGACCCCCTATCTTGATGATATTATGCTGAAGATTCAAGGGGAAATGCGCAATTTGACTGATATGCTCAATTTGTTTAAGAGCTTGCTTGAGAATTAGCTGATTTATTCAACAGTTTGATTTTTGGCTCTTAACAGACTCGTTTCAAGTATCATTTTGGTTACAAAAAGCAAAACTAAAGAGTAAAACAAGTGTTGTTTACCAAACAATGCATACAGTATATATTACAGATTTTTTTCTTCAATGCTAACATGGGGCGCCACTTAAATGAACCTTTGTGTCAAGAGTTTTTAAGTAGTCAGACTTCACTTCAGAGGGGCGGGAATTCAAAATTTGTGTTCGGAGTATCATGTGTGTGGCTCGTCATGTCAAAATATGTGTCCGGTGCATTGTGTAAACCTATGGGCATTATGCCTCATTTCGAAATGGGTGCCTGCTGCACACGTGTCGAAAGGGTGTATGAATAAAGAGACGCTCACGTTCACAAAATACTCGCGAGACACTAAACTTTGATTGAACATGATATTAAGCTAGGATCTGGCAAACGTAAGCGTCTGTTTTATTATTAACCCTTTCGAAGTGTTTGCAGAAGGCACGTATTTTGACATGACGTGTAATGCATATAGGTTCACATGACGCGCCGAACACATGATGGACTAAATTCATGTTGTGACGAGCATTGCAAAAAAGAAGTCACTGGTAGTCCTACTTTGTAAAATGGCTTGGATTGGACACTGTTTCATTTGTATGGTAGGCTTCCTTTTGTACCCCAACATTGGAGCATATTAAAAGGCTTTTGTCTTTTGTTCACGTTTGCTCCAATTGTGAGAGAGTGGCTTTGATCGCTGTCATGAACAAATTGCACACTTACGCTGTTTAACCGGCTAGAAATCGCAGGCAGGCTTTCGTCTACTACAGCTTTACAGATGAACAAGATTTGTCTTTTGAAGTCTTTTGCCTACCACACCAACAAAATGGAGGAGTTTGAAGTGCTCCCAACCTTGCAGTTCGTATTTTCAAAAAAATTAAACTTTACGTACGTGACCGATCATGCACAAGGGAATGCTTAAAAATGTTATTCTCAACGGGAGCTAGGTGGCAGGCTTTCACAGGGGGATTGTGGGATTGGCAGCAGAGCTGAGCAAGTTGTGAGTGTTTTGAAAAGTTGGTAAACTTTATGCAATTAAAAATGTTGGTTGGCAGCCAATCGCTGTGAGACAATGACAAGCATTTGTGTACAATCTTTTGTAAGTTGACTGTATTAAGGCTGCAAACGGTGTAACTCAAAGGGGACATTTTACAAGACTTTTTTAAGATGTCAAATAAATCTCAGAGTGTCTTCAGAGTGCGTATGTGAAGATTTAGCTCAAAATAACATATAGATAATTTATTATAGCATGTAAAAATTGCTACTTTGTATGTTTAAGCAAAATGTGCTTTGTTGGTGTGTGTTTCTTTTAAATGCAAATGAGCTGATCTCAGCACTAAATGGCAGTGGCGTGGTTGGATATAGTGCAGATTAAGGGGCGGTATTTTCCCTTTCTGACATCACAAGATGAGCCAAATTTTAATGAGCTATTTTTTCACATGCTTGCAAATAAGGTTTACCAAAACTAAGTTACTGGTTTGATTTTTTTTACATTTTCACAAGTTGATAGAAGCACTGGGGACCCAATTATAGCACTTACACATGGAAAAAGTCAGATTTTCGTGATATGTCCCCTTTAAATCACTTAAACTTAAATCAAATTTGTTACACATTACTTTCAAATGTACAGTAGTTTATATTTTATTTGTTATCATATCAAATGTGTTTTAAATAGATTTCATACGATGGCTTTGTATCGATGGCAATCTTACATCATAGATATTACTACAAAGTTTTCTTGCACAAACTTATTATGACGTTAATTCCCATGGCATAATTTTTTACATCGTATGCTTCTTTCCACTTTCCAGACACTTGCTGCTATATCTTCCCCACAGTAAATTTATTATTCAAATCCACACCGATAGTCTCTCTTTCTCTAAGTTTGTAGGATGGTATGTGAATCACTTAGCACTTTCTTCTCCTCCTTCTTCAGCTCCAGTAATCGTTCCCTTTAGAGGACAGTCTGAAAGTTTGTACTCTAGGTATACAGCATGTAGACAAATTAAAGGTTTTGTCATCTAGAGACAAACTTAAGAAAACTCTTTGTTTTTCTTTGTCGCATTGATTTTTTAACTTTTACTGTATGCTTGCATATCCTTGTGGTATTGCGATATTTTTTCTGCCCTTAGCCTGCTGGTTTATTTCATTATAAACATTAAGGGCACTGTAAGGATCCGTCTAAAGATTGATGTGCAGTGCTGCTGGCAGTCTTTAAGATCTCTCACTAGGGGTGTGCATCCGAGCGATTCAATAGTGAATCGCATTATAATACGTGGAAAACACTTTTTCTTTTTTTTACATCCGTGTCTTGTTTTGAGCATCCACATAGCATCTAATGTTATGTCATTAAAATGTGCATTTATTAAGGTTATTTCTGTGGTTTTGAATCTTTGTAGTAAGCACTCTAGGAAGCGCCTACAGTAATTTTTAAAGTGCACATATTTCATTGCTAAAAATGTTATTTTGTGTATACGGTATACAATGTGTTTGTGTTGTTTATGGTTAAAAACACATTCCGTACATTTTTGTAGCTCCAGATTTCCCTCTCTTCCTGAAACGCACGGATTTGAAAGCTCTGTGTCCTTGATTGGCCAGTTAATCTGTACGTTGTAATTGGTCTGAATACCTCTGACGTCACCCGGAAATGTGACGCTCCTTGCCATGTTTGAAAGATTCGCTCACAATGCAATGCTAACAGGAGTTAACTTACAGGCTGTGAGTCCGAAGCAGGAGGAATTATGATAATGTCGGTCTTGTCTACGTCACCAATCCCATGAAGTAAACTGTTGCCTACAATCCGTGTGTTTGTTGTAGTCCAAGAAAAGAGATTTACCTTGGAGATGATAACAAAGCACAGATTCTAAAGTCCTCGAAACCAGAGCAAAACTCTTTCGCTATTTCTGAAGCAGCAGTTATCATTCAGAGGCAGGCTGGTACACCTGGCACCTGTTCACGCAGGCTGGCACCATGAGCTATCCATCAGTCCTCGAGTCATTTCTCCAGAAGGGTGACTCGCTTTGGCAAACATCTTTCAGATTGGCACAAGCAGAACTTCTGTAGAGTATTGAAAATGTTGATGGATACTTGAACATGCTGTGCTTGAAACTTTGAACGATGAGGGTCATGAGGCTCAAAAGTCTATATTAGTAATAATAATGTCTTACAAGTAACAAGTAAAAACTTTAAAGAGTTGTTTGCACTAAGGTTATTTAAAAAGTAGCAGGTGTCCGGTTTTAGCTCTCTGGCCTAAATTCTAACATAAAGCACCATGACGGCCCTCAGAGAGTTGCAGAGAGGTATTGGGTATATAAATGTGTGTACTGTATATCAATGTGTAGGATACAGGGCTGCATAACGATTAATTAATTGTTTGCAGAATAAAAGTTTACATAATACAGTACTGTGCAAAAGTCTTGGGCCACCACCACCAGACTTGTTGTTTTACACTGCAAAAAATGACTTTCTTACTTAGTATTTTTGACTTGTTTCAGTAGAGATATCTAAAACTTCTTAAATTAATATGCTTTTTCTTGATAAGCCTAATGACCTTAGTAAATAAGTCTAGTTTTAAGACAAATAATATACAATTTATGTGAAATTGTCCTTAAAATAAGCTAAATTATCTGCCAATGGGGTGAGAAAAAAAATTCTGAAATAAGATTATTTTTTTCTTAAACACTTAATTCAAGTAAAATTTTCTTACTCCATTGGCAGATATTTTTGCTTGTTTTAAGCACAAATTCACTTAAATTGTATATTTTTTTGTCTAAAACTAGTATTATTTTCTTAAGTCATTTTGCTCATCAGGAAAATACATCTTGATTTAAGAATTTTTAGATTTTTTTTACTGAAAACAAGACAAAAATACTAAGTAAGAAAGTCATTTTTTGCAGTGTAGAAGTTTTAATGTCCATCCATATTTATTTTTCAATCTATTTTATTAGGATACAAACAGAAAATCAGGAAATATGTAAAAAAAAAAAAGATTTCAGGACTAAATCTCTTCTTTAGGCATCGTCGGTGTTTAATGTGATTTCTTTAAAATTAGAAATTAGGATTTAATTTTATCCTGCAGTTTCCTGCTATTGCTCAAGTGGAAGGGGAGTTTACCCTAAAAACCTGACACATCAGTTTACATTTTTATACAGTTTATAATACTATATACTAGGGATGCTTAACGATTAATCGCGATTAATCGTTAGCAGAATAAAAGTTTTTGTTTACATCATATATGTGTGTGTGAACTGTGTATAATAACTTTGTATAAATAAATGTACACACATGCATGTATATGTTTTAGAAATGTTTACATGCGTATATACATTTGTATATTTATGTATAATTTATATTATATATAAATATAAATACTTAATATATACTTTTTTCCCCTTAAAATTATACATGAATGTGTTCATATATATATATATATATATATATATATATATATATATATATATATATATACGTATATATATATATATATATACGTATATATATATACGTATATATATATACGTATATATATATATATATATATATATATACATATTTATTATACACAGTTTACACACATATGTGATGTAAACAATTCTGCTAACGATTAATTGCGATTAATTGTTTAGCATCCTTACTATATACACATTTCCTGTATTTTCTGGATGTATTCTGTTATAGAGACTGAGAAACAATTATATATGATCACTATAACATTGAAAAAACAACAAATCTAATTCTGGCATGGTGGCCTAGACTTTTGTAATGTATATGTGTGTGTACTGTGTATAATAATTATGTATAAAACACACACATGCATTTATATATTATAGAAATTCTAACGTGTGTATATATATTTACACGTGTAATTTTTATATTTATATATCATTTATTTTATGTATATAAATTTACACACATTCATGTATAATTTTAGGTAAAAAATATATTTATAAATGAAGCATTTATATTTATATGTAATATCAATAATATATAAATGTAAATACTTCATTTATATATTTTTTTCTTAAAATTAAACACGTATGTGTGTGTATATATATATATATATATTTATATATATATATATATAATTTTTTTTAAGAAATTACAAAAATTACAATTATTGTAGACAGTACACACACATACACTCTCAGAATTAAAGGTACAAAAGTTGTCACTGGGACAGTAGCCTTTCAAAAAGGTACACAATTGTGCCCAAAAAGTGCATATTAGTACTTCAAAGATATTGGCAGTTTAAAGATACATATTTGTACCTTAATGGTACATATTAGGACATTTTTTACAGGTTACTGACCCAGTGACACAGCTTTGTACCTTTATTTTTGACAGTATATATAATGTAAACAAAAACTTTTATTCTGCAAACGATTAGTTGCGATTATGCAGCCCTACAGTATATCTATACATTTCTATATACATTTGTATACATAGCTCAGGAGTTTTTCACAGAAATAAAGGAGAAATAAAAATAGAACCTAATGATCAATTTGTTAGAATGCATATGGAGCTTTAAAAAGAAATGTTTGGGTAAAAACTAGATTTGGGTAAACTTGATGAGAAATATTTTAGTTCATATTGAAATCTTTAATAATATTGACTTTTGATTGCAGACTTTGCAAATATAAGCCCAATTTGTGACATTGGAGACAATTGTGAGATTTCTGGGTCTTTTTCTTTAGAGAAATATCCGAGTTGCAAGTTTCCATTTGCTCTCCATTTAATCTCAATAATGGCTATAAGAAAAAAGCTATTTTAAAGAGATCTCATCTGTGCATGCATTTGTATGCAAGTTCCCTCTCAGACTGCCATTGGTACAAGAATGGCCAGAAGTTCCCAAAAACTACTTTATAGGGCAACAGAAAGCACCATTCAAAAAGTATAACAATCACCATTAAAAGCATGATGCAAGCTTGCATGCTAAGTAAGAAATATCCACTTGCAAATATTCAACACTTTGCCCTTATGCTTCGCAAAACATCGGTGTGCCCGCCACCTCAGTCTGGCATGATAATAAATCACAAGGCTTCGGTAATAAATAACTGATTTGTAAAATTAAAGTATGCTTGAGCTTTAAACAAGGTTCCAGTGGGAAACGCTTCATTTGGTTTCGAAGCAAACACAGCGTGACAATCTGATCAAAAAGCCATGATAAGTCCATTTTTATGAAATACAACCAGGCGCAGGCTGGTAATCATCACCAGGCCAGAAAAAGTAATAAATGCGCCATCTGGACCACAGACATTTTCACATTATGAGCAAAATGTGTTCCTTGGGCCTCATCTGTTTTGAGGGGGACTGAAATCGAACGTGGCCAAAAAACTGATGCGTTTTAAAATGTGGCACAGCGGTATCCTGTACCGGCATCCTGAATCAGCTGGGAACTGACTCCACAGGTGACACGTCTGCCCTTGAGCGATGTACATGGAAATGAGACGGATGATTCTTCGCGTGCCGTCAGTCTAGTGGAAAGACGGGCAGTGATGTTGATAGAAAGAATGGGATTCAAAAATGTAAAGGCATTATGGGAGATATAAAGCTGTCTAGGGGATATAGTGAAGTAACTAAAGATCGGGGAGGTACATATAGGTAAATGACATAAAGGTAGGGTAAAATATATCAATACTTTGTATGATGAACAAATAAGGGCCAGGTTTTAATGCCCACTGCATTCGAAAGCTTCGCTGTCGGGGCCATGATTTAAGGCACAGGGAGGTACTGACATAAGGTGAGATGGTTGCTCGGTGGCAGGGTAAGCTGTTTAGCCAGGCAAGTCAAAACGGTGCTCACCAGGGTGTGTCAAGGAGTCTGTTAGACAGCACGTAGTCTCCCAGCATGCAAAGCGTCACACTGTCAGCTTCTCACACTCCTTACCAGGAGTTGATTTGTGTTCCCATTGCAACGGAGGGCACTCTATATGGGACGATTCTTCGTAACAAGCCTCCATAAGCATCCTTTGTTTCTTAGCACTCATTCCACTTGCCTCTCTTTCACCCCTGATCTTGTCTCCTCTCGCTCCCCGATGTGAGTTTCACAGTGGGGTTCCCCAACAGCGGTAATTAAGTCGGAAGGATGTTATCAGCTCAGTCCAAAAAAGGGCTCATGCTGTGGGCTTCGTTTTGTGGAGAGAACAGTGAATGATTTATAGAGAGAGAGACCTTGGATGGGTGAGCGACTACGAAGCGAAGGTGCGTCAGCAGTGGGCATCTGGTGTTCAAGAGGTTCTGACTCACAACCTCTCCAACTGGCCTTAGGTTGGCGGCAGGTGATGGAGTCGTGCCGTTGTGGCCCGTTCGACTTTAGTAACTCTCTAAGAATTAGAGGTGAATGGCCATGACTCAAAAGTAAGAATGAAGGAGAAAGTTATGAAAGGGAATGACAAATTGAAACCTTGCTGAGACAGAGAGAGAGAGAAATGAAGCATTCTGTGACTCATACAGTAGGCTCAGGATTAAACTGAAGAGAATAACTTGGATATAATGGAGGCAAGGACTTTGGGAGATGTGGGCTCAGTGTGTGACCATTTTGACCTTGATGCATGGGAATGAAAAACACTTTTAAGGGAGTTTTAAGCTCATTGTCAGGCCCAAACGGAATCTCGAAAACTCTGTGGAATTCCACGGATTTAATTCCTGTCATTGACAAGCACACATACCCCGCGCTTGAGCGTGTTTTTGACCAGTAACCGTCATTGACAACAAACATACATACATAGCCTATCCCGCTTGTTTGTGAGCCATCATTGACAAGTACATTAACCCTGCGGTTGCTGTTTGCTTTTTTAATGGTAGAGAACACGAACCATTTGAGATGAAATAAAACGTACCGCTGAGTTAAGCAGATCTCACTTGACTCTGTCTTCTATGTGACGTGCGACAGTCAGCACACGATCATTTCTAATCCGTTTACAAATAAATGCTCTTGTTATGTTTAACTCTTTCACCGCCAGTGTTTAAAAAAAAGTTGCCAGCCAGCGCCAGCGTTTTTCATGATTTTCACCAAAGTTTAATGCCTTCCAGAAAATGTTCTTCTTTAAATATATAAACATACAATATACCAAATAAAAGAAGAGACCCTCTGCTTTCAAAAAAAAAAAAAAACGTTTCATCTTACCTTCAGTGGTTCTTTTGTAATCAGCTTTTGAATATGGGTAGGTTTCTGCAAAAACGCCACATTTTGAGCAAAAAGCAGAGATAATTCCATTTTTGTGACGGACTTTTCATAGAGATCCCATTCAGAGCGATCTTTAAAACACACGGACCTGCAGCCGCTTGCCATAGGGCAATACTTCCGGGTTTAAAAAGTTGCAGAAGGGTATTGCGGGAAGACAGAAAATCTCGTCATTGGCGGGGAAGCGTTTTCTCTTAATTGATCTCGTCAATAGCGGTGAAGGAGTTAAGAGCCGACTTCAAATAACACAAATCATTTCTACTTTTGTACAGAGCAGCGCTCTCTTTTTCTCCGCCTCTCTCTCTCTACCAGCGCATCAGCGATCACATTGCTGTTATTAGAGTTTGAGCATACTTCTAAAACACATTCGATCAAAGAATTGCAGATGTATGACTTTATGAATCATTTGCCAATGTACGTCGCAAATCATGTAAATACGCGGAGACGTTCAACTGTGTGACATCGCAAATGACTGAAAAGTAATTATTTTATTCTTCTTTAAAACAACTTCAGCGATCGTGGCACCATGATCAAAATAAACTATTAATAATATTTTAACGGATACACTTTTAGGTTTGAAAGGAACCTAAACAGTCTGTGTCAATCATCATTAAAATTACATGAGTCTCAGTGCCTTTGCGCCCAGTCGCAATTCTTCTGGCATCTCTCCCCCTTCACTGCATTGTTTTCTGTTCTGTTACTTGAAATTGGGGCTCGAGCCAGACCAAGATTCGAGCTGCCTTCAAAAACAGCAAGCCAAGTTCATTTAGGCTACCATTAATTATTGAGACTAAATGGGCAGGCAAACTAGTGAAACAAAGAAAGTTAAAACAAACCCTGAACACAACAGAGAAAGAAGTCGCATTGTTGAAAATGTTATTTATTTAGTTTTTTGATAATTGTATGTTTCTGCACGATTAACTTTGTATGAAAATATACAAACTTTTTTTAGCCAAGCTAATTTTTTTTTAAATGTGTCCTCCTTTAGAAATGGCCAGTTGTTGTAGATCAAAAAGAGACAATCCACCCACTTTGCATATTAATCGCTAATCACATGCTCTTTGATCATTTAATATTACGTGAAAATTTGATAATGTATGATGAATCCTTGTTTTGTTGTTGATCTGTTGCTGCTGTTTGCACATTCAAATAAATAAAATGATTGTAGGACTGCAACTAACGATTATTTTAATAATCGATTAATCTGTCGATTATTTGTTCGATTAATCGATGAATCGGATAAAAAACAAAAAACAAGAAAAGCATTCATTTCCAACCCCTTATTCAAAACAGAACTAAAATCTTTAGAAAGTGCACAAACGTGTTGCTCATTGAACACACCTGAGCTGTTACAATAATAATAAAATAAAATAAAAATGGACTAACACAAAAAAATACACATGTATGCTTACCATCTGCCAAATATATAGACTTTTTATGATGCATTTCCCATCAAGAAGCCTCTCTTGGTGGGATCAAAAAGATAGTATGAGAGTACACTCTCAGAAATAAAAGTACAAAAGTTGTCACTGGACAGTACCCTTTCAAAAAGGAACACATTTGTACCCAAAAAGTGCATATTAGTACTTCAAAAGTACATATTGGCAGTTCACAGATAAATATTTGTACCTAAATGGTAAATATTAAGACCTTTTATAAAGGGTACTGCCCCAGTGACAGCTTTTTACCTTATATTTGACTTTATGTGTTTTCTCTGATCGGATAGCTATCTCATTTGTTAAAACTATTCCATTACATTTGGCCACATAAATGCGTCTTGTGAAAACGGAAAACGCGTCTTCTACTCCCGCGCAAAATGCAAATACACCATTCATTACTTCGCCTTAAAAAATGTAAGACGTTGTGTGAATGTTTATGCAACAACAGGCGGCACTTACTGTATGATGTCTGTATGTTGGGCCGGGCACGCGCGTCTCCTTGCTCTGCATGAGCTGGAGCGCGCAGTACAGAACAGCAGGAGAGTGACGCGCGATGATTTAACATACAGGTCTATGACGGGGAAAAGCGTCCATACAACTCTCTCTCAACGTTTTATTTCTTTGTTTAATATCATTGGAGTTTTTTATTCGTTCTAGAAACTTTTTTACTCGCTGTGGTCGCTCCATAAAGCATAAGCGTGTCGTCTTTGTTTGATTACCTCTTTGCCGGCTATAACTTCCAGGTGACGCGCTTACGTTTGGGAGGAGTAAAACACTGACATGTGGTTTTCCTCTACCTTTGCTGTTTTTTTTTATATTTTCCCCGCCGCCCTGTAATTTCTCCGCCCTGTCTATGAGGCGCCGAACTCTGCAAGCAACAGTGCGCGAGAGAGACCAACGCTCCGTCCCAAACTGCATACTTCCATACTATATAGTAGGCGAAAAGCACTACTTCTCGTACTCTTTGCCTACTATATAGTAAGGAATTAGGCGGTTTGGAACGCAGTGCGAGTGTGTTCACTCCGCTTCGCGCTTAACTGAAGTTTTTCCTTTTTTTTTTATTAAACGTCTCTGCGTCACGCGACACAACGAATCGATAATGAAATTCGTTGCCAACACTTTTAGTAATCGATTTTTATCGATTTAATCGATTCGTTGTTGCAGCCCTAAATGATTGCATTGTTTTTACTGGGTCACAAACAACATTTATCCGTATTTTTACTCAATGGCAATTTAGTATTAAAATCCTATCAGTTAATAGTAATTTTGATTGGTTGATCAGCATTTTTATTGTTGAACCACATAATGTCCATTCCAGTGGACACAGGGTCTGAAGGGGTTAACTCTTCTAACTTTTTTTATTTCACCGACGTTTGTGTTCGATAAAACTTATCTGTGTTTACTTTGAAGACTTAAACGTGTTGCGAATTGTATAGTTAGCCGCTTTGACAATTTCTTTGCGTGATTACAAGCTTGTTTACATAATTCTCTGTTTTGTTCGACTATGAAAGGCCTGGCATCTGTGGCTTTATATATTCATCATTTTGTGTAATGGCAGCGTATAGGAGCACAGCAAAACATTCCCTTCATCAAGAAACTTCTTCCTAAGCACTAACCCATGGCTCTGGCACGATAGCGGTTTATTTTTTTGTGTTACTTGCTGTGTGTGTAAATTTCGCTCCCCGTGAAACACGCCGTAAGATTATCGGCCAAGTAAGATGAAGAGATGGGAAGCTGTAAGAGTCAGGAAATTACGAGGCACACATTGTTAATGAGTTTTATTAATTTACTCTTATTAAGAACATCTCTCCATCTCAATATTGAGTTTATTGATTTGCCATTTAAGATAGCGACTTTAATTAAAAGCGACTTTGAAATGCCAACGCGCCTTAAGGAGGCAGAAAAACACCCCGAGGTGCACGATCTTTGCGACACAGAGAAATGCAGAACAACACGATAAACGGACAACGTAGGAGAGATTTTCCCAAGCATTGTAAAGTTTAAAGTCTGCCATTTGAGAAATATGGAACAAATATACATTTTCCCCGAAGTCCCGTTTTATTTCGTGCACATGCTGTTTTGGAGCTTAAAAACATTTGGTTATAGCTACAACAATATGCGTTGTGTAGGTTTAGATAAATGTCTCTCATAAATGCTTAAGGATTCGAGTGCAATATTACGACCCTTTATGAGGGTCTTTACAATATCTGACAACATCTACAATACCAAGGGCCTTAATAAATAGAGATATTTATCTACTTTAAACTCACTTTTTTAGTTGTTCGGCAATTACATATTGTGTACAGTATGTGAAGTGTTATATCATTTTCTGTCTTAACCTGACATCACAATTTATTTTATATTAGATCTGAGGGTGTAATTTTGAAAAGCTGTATAATGTAAGCAGGAATGGTTTAGTTCGGGCTAATAGACAGAAAGGGTTGCCAGGTCCAGCAAAAATGTCCAGAGTTTTCAAATTTTCTCAATGTTTCTTCATACTTCGCCATTGATCATTTGCTTTAAATCAATCTGATTGAATCTCACTATTTTACATATATCTGTTTTATAGCTCAAGCTCTTTGGCAACTTTTTATTATTTTGTTTTAAAAGTGAAATTTATGAAAATGGCTCTACGTATAATTTTCAACCATGCATTATTAAATTAGTTCATTTGCCAGAAAAACTATGACCCACGTGATACTGTCTGCAGTTAGTTCTGACTTATTGTTATCATCACTATAATATTTTTCTCGACTCTTGTTCCCCTCCGTCCATACAGTATTTTTGCCGTTGCCCTAGTCATTTTTTAGCAGGCCGTTAGTTTTAGACTTTCTTTCTCCTCTCGCTTTCCTCTGTGCCTGCAGTCAGTCAATGTCCTACTTTGAGAACAGCAGTGTAGCTCTCAGTTTCCCAAATCATCAGACGAAATGAAGGCCGAAATTGCGACACATGCCAAATCTCTTTGCTGGTTGAGTCCTACTGGGCTGCGAGTTTGTCTTGTTTTCCTAAGAATTAGTCAAGAAGTTTGTGTACATTTACAGTATATTTGACAGACACTTTCATGCAAATCGACTTACAGTGCATTCATGCTATCATGCAATGCTCTACCAATAGAGCTAAACAAACACTGAGGTGCCCATTTACCCAAGGTGGCATTTAGATGTTTAGTTGCTCTATCTGTCTGTCTGTTTATTTCTCTCTTCTCTCTCTCTCTCTCTCTCTCTCTCTCTCTCTCTCTCTCTCTCTCTCTCTCTCTCTCTCTCTCTGTCTATCTGTCTGTCTGTCTATGTCTATCTGTGTCTGTCTGTCTATTTATGTCTATCTGTTTATGTCTGTCTGCTATCTGTCTGCCTTCTCTCTGTGTCTGTCTGTCCATCTGTCTGCTATATGTCTGTCTTCTCTACGTGTCTGTCTGTCCATCTGTCTGTCTGTCTATCTATCTATCTGTGTCTATCTGTTTATGTCTGTCTTCTCTCTGTGTCTGTCTGCTATCTGTGTTTTTGTATATGTCTATCTATGTCTATCTGTTTATGTCTGTCTGTCTTCTCTCTGTCTGTCCAACCGTTTGCTATCTGTCTGTCTGTCTATCTGTTTATGTCTGTCTTCTTCTCTTTGTGTGTGTCTGTCTGTCTGTCTGTCTGCCCGTCTGTCTGTCTGTCCGTCCGTCTGTCTATCTATCTGTTTATTTTTGTCTTCTTCTCTTTGTGTCTGTCTGTCTGTCTGTCTGTCTGTCTGTCCGTCTGTCTGCTATCTGTCTGTCTGTCTATATGTTTGTCTGTCTTCTCTCTGTGTCTGTCTGTTTGTCTATGTCTGTCTATGTCTATCTGTTTGTCTGTCTGTCTTCTCTCTGTGTCCATCTGTCTGTCTGTCTGTTTGTCTGTCTGTCTTCTCTCTGTGTCTGTCTGTCTTATCTCTGTGTCTATCTGTCCATCTGTCTGTCTGTCTGTCTATGTCTATCTGTTTATGTCTGTCTTCTCTCTGTGTCTGTCTGTCCATCTGTCTTCTCTCTGGGTCTGTCCTTCTATCTGTCTGTCTGTCTGTCTGTCTGTCTGTCTATCTATCTATCTATGTCTATCTGTTTATGTCTGTCTGTCTGTCTGTCTATCTGGCTGCTACAGTATCTTCCTGTCTATCTATGTCTAAAGTTTTTTGCTCTTTGTCTGTCTTTTTCCATCTGTCTGCTATCTGTCTGTCTGTCTATGTCTATCGGTTTATGTCTGTCTTCTCTCTGTGTCTGTCTGTCTATCTGTCCGTCTGTCTGCTATCTGTCTGTCTGTCTATATGTTTGTCTGTCTTCTCTCTGTGTCTGTCTGTTTGTCTATGTCTGTCTATGTCTATCTGATTCTGTCTGTCTTCTCTCTGTGTCCATCTGTCTGTCTGTCTTTTTGTCTGTCTGTTTTCTCTCTGTGTCTATCTGTCCATCTGTCTGTCTGTCTGTCTATGTCTATCTGTTTATGTCTGTCTTCTCTCTGTGTCTGTCTGTCCATCTGTCTTCTCTCTGGGTCTGTCTGTCTATCTATCTATCTATGTCTATCTGTTTATGTCTGTCTGTCTTCTCTTTGTGTCTGTCTGCTATCTGTCTTTCTGACTATGTCTATCTGTTTATGTCTGTCTGTCTGTCTATCTGGCTGCTATCTGCCTGTCTATCTATGTCTAAAGTTTTTTGCTCTTTGTCTGTCTTTTTCCATCTGTCTGCTATCTGTCTGTCTGTCTATGTCTATCGGTTTATGTCTGTCTTCTCTCTGTGTCTGTCTGTCTATCTGTCTGCCTGTCTATCTATGTCTATCTGTCTTTGCCCTTTGTCTGTCTTTCTGTCCATCTGTCTGCTATCTCTCTGTCTGTCTATGTCTATCTGTTTATGTCTGTCTGTCTGCTATTTGTCTTTCTTGTCTATGTCTATCTGTTTATGTCTGTCTGCCTGTCTGACTTCTCTCTGTGTCTGTCTGTCCATCTGTCTGCCTGTCTATGTCTATCTGTCTTTTCTCTGTGTCTGTCTGTCTGTTCATCTGTCTGTCTCTCTATCTACATCTATCTATGTCTATCTGTTTATGTCTGTCTTCTCTCTGTGTCTGTCTGTCTGTCCATTTATCTGTCTGTCTGTTTATCTATTTCTATCTGTTAATGTTTGCCTTTTCTCTGTGTCTGTCTGTCCATCTGTCTTCTCTCTGGGTCTGTCCTTCTATCTGTCTGTCTGTCTGTCTGTCTATCTATCTATCTATCTATCTATCTATGTCTATCTGTTTATGTCTGTCTGTCTTCTCTTTGTGTCTGTCTGCTATCTGTCTGCCTGTCTATCTATGTCTATCTGTCTTTGCCCTTTGTCTGTCTTTCTGTCCATCTGTCTGCTATCTCTCTGTCTGTCTATGTCTATCTGTTTATGTCTGTCTGTCTGCTATTTGTCTTTCTTGTCTATGTCTATCTGTTTATGTCTGTCTGCCTGTCTGACTTCTCTCTGTGTCTGTCTGTCTGTCCATCTGTCTGCCTGTCTATGTCTATCTGTCTTTTCTCTGTGTCTGTCTGTCTGTTCATCTGTCTGTCTCTCTATCTACGTCTATCTATGTCTATCTGTTTATGTCTGTCTTCTCTCTGTGTCTGTCTGTCTTCTCTCTGTGTCTATCTGTCCATCTGTCTGTCTGTCTGTCTATGTCTATCTGTTTATGTCTGTCTTCTCTCTGTGTCTGTCTGTCCATCTGTCTTCTCTCTGGGTCTGTCCTTCTATCTGTCTGTCTGTCTGTCTATCTATCTATCTATCTATGTCTATCTGTTTATGTCTGTCTGTCTTCTCTTTGTGTCTGTCTGCTATCTGTCTTTCTGACTATGTCTATCTGTTTATGTCTGTCTGTCTGTCTATCTGGCTGCTATCTGCCTGTCTATCTATGTCTAAAGTTTTTTGCTCTTTGTCTGTCTTTTTCCATCTGTCTGCTATCTGTCTGTCTGTCTATGTCTATCGGTTTATGTCTGTCTTCTCTCTGTGTCTGTCTGTCTATCTGTCTGCCTGTCTATCTATGTCTATCTGTCTTTGCCCTTTGTCTGTCTTTCTGTCCATCTGTCTGCTATCTCTCTGTCTGTCTACGTCTATCTGTTTATGTCTGTCTGTCTGCTATTTGTCTTTCTTGTCTATGTCTATCTATTTATGTCTGTCTGCCTGTCTGACTTCTCTCTGTGTCTGTCTGTCTGTCTGTTCATCTGTCTGTCTCTCTATCTACATCTATCTATGTCTATCTGTTTATGTCTGTCTTCTCTCTGTGTCTGTCTGTCTGTCCATTTATCTGTCTGTCTGTCTATCTATTTCTATCTGTTAATGTTTGCCTTTTCTCTGTGTCTGTCTTTCCATCTTTCTGTCTGTCTATCAATATGTTTATCTGTTTATGCCTGTCTTTCCATCTGCCTGTCTGTCTTTCCATCTGTCTGTCTGTCCATACATCCATCTTGACATATCAAATATTGGGTATATTGCTCACTCATAATCTACATACCATATAGTGGCCATATACATGGCCATATAGTGTGGCGGTGCAAAATCAGTATAAAAACTTAAAATGAGAAAAAATGCAATTGGTAATAAAATGGACAACATAGAGAGATGATGTACCCCGGAGAGGCGTTTTCAAATGTCACTGCTTTCTGGTTTAAAACACCAGGGAAGATCAGAAAAAAAGCACAAAAATGGAAATGTAAAAACGGGCAGAGAAATTGACATGCAGGGTGGAAAGAGGGGAAGGGTCGGAGAATAACTGAAGTCTTGAAATGTCAAGTGCCAAAATGTTGGCAAGAAAGTCAGGTACAACTTCACCTGGGGTCTAGCAGTGCCACCTCTCTGAGCTGTTGAGAGAGAAGAGCTGTCCTTTCCTCTCTGGACGATTTCTTTAGGCAAAGTATAAATCACGCTGGCACAATGAAAGCAGGGCTCAGCGATGCTCCAAAAACCGAGAGGGCCTGCTTTTTAAAGACTTCAAAGTTGTTCGTCTTCACAACCAACTAACGGCATGATGAATCGTAAAAGCTCCGATCCAGAGATTTGTTCATGCCACTTTTAATTTGCTCGCTAACGTGTGTTCACTTGCGTAACGCGCCTGGTTGTTAAATGCTAAGGTAGTCAACCGATAAAATTAGAAAAGCAATCAGCATGTTGAGGTTTTAAAATCAAGGATTTGTTCCTTTTGGATTTAAAGGGTGGGAACGTTTGCCCATATGGGAATTGTGCCCATAACTTTAATCTGCATGCATGTTCTGTGTTGTTTTAGCACCTGGTTTACCAGAGGAATTATGCAAATCAGATAAGCACTACTTTTATTAATTTATACTTTTAAAGAGGCCATAAACGGATCTAGTTTTACTCAAATTTGGGTCCGTTTTAGTCTACTACATTTTATGGTATTCTCTTTGTATCTCAGAATCTATTTACCCTGTAAAAAATGAGACTCCCTCCAAATTCTCCAAAACAAATTTATCTACTGTAGTTTTGTTGGGTAGCTGTAGTACACTATGTTCTACCTTAATATCTTTGCAAGATAAAGCTCAGTGTGGGTTGATACAACATTCTCAGCTTGAAGTATCTTTTCTGGTTCCCCTTAGACGTGCAATGAAAGGAGACCTCATCTAAAGATGCCAGTATAAGAGCCTGCTGCCTCAACATGCAAAAAAATACCCTCACTGAGAACAGGTAAAGCTGAAAGAGCAGACATGAATATAAAATAGTTGAAGGTAGGAGGTAAGGAGACCGTAACTGAAAGAGAGAAATCGTTTTGTTAGTTTTTCATAGTACAGAATTGCCTCTATTGATGTTTTTATGTATTTTCCAGTTTTTTGAGAGACAACTCTCAAGCATTTTTCTTAGGTTCGTTCCACAACAGCTGACATACTAACAAAAACGCTAGACATAAAATGCTTGGTAAACACCAGCCTGTCTTTCCCCTGCCGACAGCTGCCAAGATTGTGTTTTTGTTGCAGACTGGAAAAATGTTTGAATACCGGAAACGGTTAATCCATGTTGTTTAGGAATTACGAACTTGTTATCACAAGTAGTGCTGTGACTGATCGCAGTTGTGACCCACAGTTCGGCTCGCATGCGATTTGCGGATTAATACGCAAATTTAAATAGGGAAACTTTATCATGTGCACATGTTTCAAAGGCATGCTAATGTTAACACTCAATTTAACCCCGAATGTGTCCGGTCCAGCTCCAGTCAGACGTGATCCTCCCTACACCCTTCAAATATCGGAACTCTTGATGTGTAAACTTTGCGCTACTGTGTTTCATACTGTAGTCGATTAAAATACATTTGGTGAATAGAGCAACAACGTTACGTTTATGCTGCGCCGATTTAAATTTACCCTCTGTCTTAGCCTGGGAAAACCCAGACAACTTCCGGCAAATTTAGATTTGCTCTGAAAGTAGTCTGGCAAAGAGGCCATTCAAGCCCATTTCTAATGCCGAGAAATCGCGGCACCAATCAGAAACGTTGGGGGGGGGGCTTTACACGATGACGACAGCGACAGTGATGCAGATAAAGGGCTTGTTCGACTTCATGCGGCGTCGCAAGAACCGACAGCCAGATGACGTCAAAGTTCCACGATAGTGATTTAAAAGCAAACGCCTCCGTATGATTTCGCGAATCGCTCTCGCGGTACAACCGGCTGTCGATTCTTGTGGCGCTGCATGAAGTCGAACAAGCCTTTTGTACATTACAAAGATGGATGCCGCTGTGGAACATCACTCGTTCGAATCAGCTATCGCGTCTGTTTTAAGCGATTTAAACTCTTCTTTTTCGTTAAAACCCTAGCAAAGAACAACACTCGAAGCCTTCATATCTAAAAAAAGATGTTATCGCTGTCTTACCGACTGGATCTGGCAAAAGTCTGATATAGCTCTGCATACGTCATCTCCTTCATCGCTGTGATTGGTTTTAGGTCTATCCAATTGGACACAGGCGTTTTAGAGACGTCCGTTGGTGACGCCCCTTTGAAAATTATTTGTATATGAAGCTTTGCCATTTACTACTGAGAATGGTCTGGTTTTAACCAGGCTACCTCCGTCTGTGTGTGTGCATGTTTAAGTGCACACAAAAGTGCACACACGAAGAAACGCATTTCAAAAAGCAAGCAAACATAAAATCTTTGTGTTCTTTACAGGACACATACAAACAAAATGATATCCACAGTATTCTTTTTTTAATAAAAATATTTCTTTATTTCTTAAGTGCGTATGCATAGATTAGAGTCAAAAAACAGTCTGTGCTTATTTGTTCTTAAAGAGACAGTAACCTCAATTAACCTCCTTAAGTCTGTGTCCTTAATGTTAATCAAAAAACCCAAGACAAAGAGAAAATCACTTCTGTAGCTCTAAAAAATAATAGTTTTATTTAATTCATACAATAAAGACAGTGTTATTATTCATTTGATTCGATTTCTGTACTTAATGCTAATTTTAGACCTTACTTAATGTGCAATTTTGTTCTTATTTATAAATGTTTGTAATTTCTTTATTTGTTATTCGATTTTTCCCATCCCTTTTTTACTGATCCGAAAAATTATCCGAACCGTGAGTTTTGTGATCTGTCACACCCCTAATAACAAGCTTTTGATAAGACTTCAAAAACCCAAAATGTTTTTACAGTCCTGAGATTCATTTGGCGATTTGTGAGAGTTGTGGTAGCAATCTGCATGACACATTATAAAAGCACTTGCGGTAGTTGTACAAGTCGATATTCTTTCTCAACACTCCTCTTTCATTTTCATGTTTCTGGCTGTCTTGTTTCAACTATAAAAGCATGCAACATCAGGTTAGAGAGTTACACAGATTACATAAACACATGATGGCTTTACATCTATGAGGCTCGAGCCGATGAAAACCACATGAAATTGTCGTTTCAAAAAATTGCCTATTCTTTGCGTCAAGAACACAGATAATGTCTGTCATTATATCGGCTTAGCTCGAAACCTTCAAGCCTCAAGTTTCTTCGAAATGTATGTGCTTTTCTTTATCATAATAATACACTCACCTAAAGGATTATTAGGAACACCATATTAATACTGTGTTTGACCCCCTTTCCGCCTTCAGAATTCTACGTAGCATTGATTCAACAAGGTGCTGAAAGCATTCTTTAGAAATGTTGGCCCATATTGATAGGATAGCATCTTGCAGTTGAATTTGTGGGATACACATCCAGGGCATGAAGCTCCTGTTCCACCACACCCCAAAGATGCTCTATTGGGTTGAGATCTGGTGACTGTGGGGGCCATTTTAGTACAGTGAACTCATTGTCATGTTCAAGAAACCAATTTGAAAATGATTTGAGCTTTGTGACATGTTGCATTATTCTGCTGGAAGTAGCCATAAGGGGCTGGGTACATGGTGCTCATAAAGGGATGGACACGGTCAGAAACAATGCTCAGGTAGGCCGTGGCATTTAAACGATGCGCAATTGGCACTAAGGGGCCTAAAGTGTGCCAAGAAAACATCCCCCACACCATTACACCATTGCATTATTAAGAAATTGAACATGTGTTCCTAATAATCCTTTAGGTGAGTGTATATAAAACATATGCTATACTATAGTAGTGACGAAATTTATTTTAACATTAAAATCCCACTTTGTGCCATTTTTGGGTGTGTCCTTTTAAATGCAAATGAGCTGATCTCTACACAAAATGGAAGTGCTGTGGTTGGATAGTGCAGATTAAGGGGCGGTATTATCCCCTTCTGACATCACACGGGGAGCCAAATTTCAATGACCTATTTTTTACACATGCTTGCAGAGAATGTTACTGGGTTGTTATTTTTCAGATATTCTAGGTTAAAACAAGCACTGGGTACCCATTTATAGCACTTAAACATGGAACAAGTCATATTTTCATGATATGTCCTCTTTAATGAACCATGAGCTGTAGACTCGCTTTAAAATATTATTCTGCAAACAGAAAGAAAGAGAGCGATGTGAGCTATGTCCTAATTCAGGACCGTCCGACTAAGGTTGTCCTATTTCGAAGACTCTTTTAAATGCAACCTCCTTTCCCCAGGCTGTGAGGGACATCTGATATGTTTGGAGCTCAAATAAAGATACATAACATGCTGCACTAAGTTTTTAGTGCTTACGATACCAAGATAAGGTAGTAAAACATATTCTCTTGTGTAAAATAATTATTTCAGTTTAGCTCGCTCCATCTCAGCGTGCTTGTTAGCATAATGGCAAAATCAAATAGAAAGATAGATGTAGAGGGTTTGGGGGGCTCAGATTGTCATATACTGTATGTTCTTTTGCTCTGGGAGGAACAAAAAAATGTCCACAGAGCCCATAGTTGAAGAAACACTCGTATGCATCTACATAAAGGAGTATAAAACACCATAAGGACATCCACACAAGTTTGTGTGTGCGTCGTTCACAGCTCGGAAAGGATTCGGAGACACAAACTATTACCTAACTAGCTTGATGGTGCCATTTCAACGCTCCCTTTTTGTTAATGAGCATATAAAGCTCTGGGTTATTTTTGTAAATGGGTGTTTTGGAGAACATCGCTTTCTTGTGATTTATTCAGTGGTCTGATCCTTAGGCAACATCTCAACAGAGGAAACGTTTGGTTTATGTGCAAAAGATGATACACAAAACCCAAGCGTATGTTATTCTGATGCACTTAGCTTGGCGTCAGTAGCACAAGAGCCTATTAAAGATATGAATGTTTATCTTTAACAGATCTGTTATCCATCATATCAGCTGTATGCAGGAGCTTTTTATAATTTCTCAGCCAAGAGATTAAGATAAAACTGAAGATATACTGTACCTTGATATCAATTTAAAACACATTGGGGATTTGTTGAATAAAGATGTAAATATTGCACAGTTTAAAAATATGAACCAGCTAATGAGTTTTCACTGTGAAGAGATTGTACTGGAATTGTTTTTTATAAATAAATAAATAAATATAATTTAAACTTTCTTTGCCTCTAAAAGTACTTTGGTTTGTTTGTTGACAAGCTTTACACTGTTAAAAAGTCCTTGTTGCATTTTAATTTTTAAGTTTAATCAGCTTGAATTTACAATTAATTTAAACTTTCCTGACTAGTAAGGAGTTAAATTATAAAAAAAGGTTAAAATAACTTAAGATAATTCATCTTTATTTTTTATAATTTATAGCATTTATAAGATAGCATCTTGCAGTTGATGGAGATTTGTGGGATGCACATTCATGGCACGAAGCTCCCGTTCCACCGCATCCCAAAGATGCTCTATTGGGTTGAGATCTGGTGACTGTGGGGGCCATTTTAGTATAGTAAACTCATTGTCATGTTCAAGAAACCAATTTGAAATGATTCAAGCTTTGTGACATTTTTCATTATTCTGCTGGAAGTAGCCATCAGAGGATGGGTACATGGTGGTCGTAAAGGGATGAAAACAATGCTCAGGTAGGCCATGGCATTTAAACGATGCCCAATTGGTCACAAGGGTAACCTCCACAGTGGTAACAAGGCATGATGGATCCATGTTCTCATTCTGTTTATGCCAAATTCTGACTCTACCATCTGAATGTCTCAACAAAAATCGAGACTCATCAGACCAGGGAACAATTTTCCAGTCTTCAACTGTCAAATTTTGGTGAGCTCATGCAAATTGTAGCCTATTTTTCCTATTTGTACTGGAGATGAGTGGTACCCGGTGGGGTCTTCTGTTGTTGTAGCCCATCCGCCTCAAGGTTGTGCGTGTTGTGGCTTCACAAATGCTTTGCTGCATACCTCGGTTGTAACGAGTGGTTAATTCAGTCAAAGTTGCTCTTCTATCAGCTTGAATCAGTCGACCCATTCTCCTCTGACCTCTAGCATCAACAAGGCATTTTTGCCCACAGGACTGCCGCATACTGGATGTTTTTCCTTTTTCACACCATTCTTTGTAAACCCTAGAAATGGTTGTGCGTGAAAATCCCAGTAACTGAGCAGATTGTGAAATACTCCCATTCTGACATTCAGTTTGGAGTTCAGGAGATTGTCTTGACCAGGACCACACCCCTAAATGCATTAAAGCAACTGCCATTTGATTGGTTAATTAGATAATTGCATTAATGAGAAATTGAACAGGTGTTCAGTTTTACATTTCTTCCCTTAACTGTACCAAACCGTGACAAAATAAAGAAGAAAAACTGAGGTATGCACCGAACCATATATTTTGTGTACTGTTACACCCTTACCAGTTAAATACTTTTCACACATCAATAAACTGTGACCGTAAAACCTCCAGTTTTGTGTTTGAAAACTTGACAGGTAATGACTTTCAAAGTATGCGGTCCATATTGTTGATGTCCAGATAGCCTCCACATCCTGGTCGCTGTTGAATAGCATGCCATACTCAGAAATACAGTATGTTACATTATATTCAATTCATGTTGGGTTCAGTTTCCCTTTTTAAAACTGAATTCATACTGTAGATGTACCTGTTTAGGTTAGTGTTACTTAAGTTAAATCTTTTGTTGCCAAACCTGACGTCATTGACCATTTCAATATAGATCTTTAAACACTTTCAAGAACCTTAAATTTGAGTAATGGAAGGTTTGCAAAATATGCATATTTATCATTATAACGCTGTAAATGTCAGACATATTTAACACAGAATATGTTGTTGAGCAAGTAATTGTCATGGTTGTACTTCGACAAGAGAATCCGTCGAGGACTGAGAAGCTGCGCTTAAGTTTCACTTAAAAGGAAATGTAGAAACAAAGCACCGTTTCGTAAGTCCCCCTGGCGTGCCGAGAATGTCAGTTCTGCCTTGAGGGAGAACACAATCGAGAGCTTGTCCTGGATCTTTCTTCTCTTGTTCGAGAAGACGTCTGAGCCTGACAGATGTTGAGCGAATCTCCCAGACGCACATTTGCGTGAATGCGCCCCCACTGTTCTGCTCAGCACCTTGTCTACATGTTTCATTCATCTTGTTTAATGTGACCGTGGACATCACGCTTTCAGACCCTGAAATAGTCTCCAAATTAAAACTCCTGCAGTTTTGTCACCGTATGAATATTAATTCCCAACGTAACACTTCATCACATGTCACTAGCCAGAATGCTGCAATAATGGTGGTATCGTTGGTAATGGTTACGAAATTGTTGCAAAAAATGTTGCATTGTTCATATATACTTTCTCGGCAACCAGTGTTGGGTAAGTTCCTCAAAGAAAAGGAATTATTAACTAGTTACTAATTACATCTTCAATCATGTAATTAGATTACTGTACAAATTACTCTCTCCAAAAAGTATTTAATTATTTATTACTAATTACGTTCTTAATTCTATTTAGTAAATGATATGAAGATAGGCTTGAAACGGCTCAAATCAATCATATAAAAGTACACAAGTTATTTTGGTCAGACTTTTTAAGGTCCAATTTTTACTATTATCTCCAAGTTAAGTTTAAGGATTGTTATGAATTGGGTAGGATTAAGGATGTATAATAAGGTTTTGTAGAATTAAGCATTAATATATGCTTTTTAAGTATTAATAAAGAGCCAATATCTCAGTAATATTAATGCTAAGAGCCAACCAGTTAATAGTGAGAATTGAAGACTGTTACTATTATTCTTATTAACTCACCAAAGTATTTAAAATGAGAAGGATACATAAAAAAACATGCATTTTAACCTTAGACTTTCATTTTTGATGTCAAATCCACTATTGTATTATATATAATAATCACAGTATTTAGTTCAATTACCTTAGAAGTAGGTGTGCAAAATGATTAATCGCAACTTATCGTTTGCAGAATAAAAGTTTTGGTTTACATCATATATGTGTGTGTATTGTGTATAATAAATATTTATATATAAATACACACTTATGCAAGTATATATTAAATAAATATTTACATGTGTTTACAGTTTTATATTTAAATATAATTTAAATATATACTTAGAAATACTTAATGTATAAATAGATTTTTGTTTTCTTAAAATTATACATTATACACACACATATACACTCACCTAAAGGATTATTAGGAACACCTGTTCAATTTCTAATTAATGCAATTTTCTAATCAACCAATCACATGGCAGTTGCTTCAATGCATTTAGGGGTGTGTATGAGGGTAAAATAACGTCAAAAAGATTTGCATGCGCAGGATTATATTTGTGAGAGTGTACGTGACATTGCAAGCATAAAATAAATTTGCGTGCGCAAAACCAATTTTGTGAAGGTGTAAATCAAGTTGCAAGCGTAAGAAAACAAGTTTTGCTTCATTGTACTGTTAATCCTCATGTCTTGTAAAACTGAAAATTCATATTTACACAAAATAAGTATGAACTGTATGCATCTGACCTCAGTTTTTCCGCGCTTACACTTTTGGCACGGTTTTTGCGCTGAAATACTGCCAAAAGCATCGCAAGTCTGCAAACAGTGGTGTGCAATGAATAACACACATTCATGAACGGCAAATATGAATTAATCGCGCAGAATCTGTCTCTGTGTGTAAAATAAACCAGTTGCAAATTACAGGAAAACTATTTCCTGAAATAACCCGACATCTACTGGTCCCTCTGCGCTGGTGGGAAGGCGGGACTATGAGATGAGGCTCCTGATGACTCATTGTTTTCTCTATTCTGATTAGATACCACTGTGCAGGCTGCTGGTGGTGGTGTAATGGTGTGGGGAGTATTTTCTTGGCACACTTTAGGCCCCTTTTGCCAATTGGGCATCGTTTAAATGCCACGGCCTACCTGAGCATTGTTTCTGACCATGTCCATCCCTTTATCACCACCATGTACCCATCCTCTGATGGCTACTTCCAGCAGGAGAATGCACCATGTCACAAAGCTCGAATCATTTCAAATTGTTTTCTTGAACATGACAATGAGTTCACTGAACTAAAATGGCCCCCACAGTCACCAGATCTCAACCCAATAGAGCATCTTTTGGATGTGGTGAAACGTAACCCAACCCCTAACCCCAACATCACAGGGGTCAAGGCAAATAGTACAAAAACTTACGAATGTGGTCGTATGAATTAATAATTAGCCAACTCGTAAAATATGTACAAATTCTCATAAGATAGGATTTGCTAACTCTGTCCGCAACATGTCACTTTTCATTGTAAATGAATTAGTTAGACTGTAAATAAGATGTTTGCTTGTTTAAACGAGCTGATGAAAGAATCAAAATGATATATGGTGATAATTGACACAGTACAGATTCTGCCGATAGTGTTAAAAATACAATATTACTACTATAAACACTTTTGTTTTTGAAATATTTCCTGATTTTCTGTGAATTGTGAATGCATTTTACAATACTATTCTAACTTCTCCAGATGTCTTAAAAGTGACTTGAAGTCAGTGAAGGTCGTAGAGTGAAAAACCTTTTCCTTTGTAGCACAGTGAGCTGGGAATCATGGGAGTTTAAATCTGACAGGGTGTCAATAATATATTAGCAGAGCAGAGCAATGTCATTGTATTTGCTATTTGTGTGCGTGTGATGTTTTGTAAAGCATGAAATAAGTGCTGTGAGACTGAGTCGACTTCAGATGCCTTGTCTTTCAAATAGCGTTGAAAAGTCATTTTGCTAGTTTTATTATTGCCTGCTTGAGCTTTATTTTAGAAATCAATCTAAAAGAAGGACGAATATGAAGATATGATACAATTCATCAGTGATCTAAGGGTAACGCTGTTAGATGTATTGCTATTTTAAGTCATACCCAGAGTAAATAGCACGCTTTGCTGTGACTGATTGAGTCTATTTTAACACCCTGTGATCATTCACTCAATATTCCTTTACCTGCCCAATTTTCTTCTGATTATAGTTTCTGTTATTCATGAGGTTTCAATGTTTAGTGTAAATCGCAATAGACCTGCTATCTAAAGTAAACATCTGTCGCGGCATGATTTTATCTCGTGACGGAAGGCAGAAAATCTACGATGATGGATTTTGGAAAGGGGTAATTTTATAAACAGTAGATTGTTTTATCCGTTGACACGATGATGTGTCACAGAGGATCATGGGATATGTTGACTTATCCATCATGAGAGAAAGTGAATGGGAATTCTGCCGACAGTTTGTCTTAAACGACTTTCCTAGCTTCCCCAATTCAGTGAATAGAGATTTTTTATGAATAAATTGGAGATTTATGTGAAACTGTTTTGATATTATTGCTTCCCTGTGATGAATCGCTTAGCGGTTTTCCTCGCTTTTGTAAGTCTAAATGTGAAAGTAAATGTCCAAACAAGCAGAATATTTGTCCTTAACTCATTCCCCGCCAGCCTTTTTTTTTTAAGTTGCCTGCCAGCATTTTTTGTGATTTTCTCAAAAGTTTCACAAAATGCCTTTCAGGAAATGTTTCTTCTATAAATATATAAACAAACATAAATAAAAAATGAAAAAACAGACCCTATGCTTTCAAACAAACAAACAAAATGGGAAAAAAGAATGTTTCATCCTATCTTCATTTGTTCTCTTTTTATAACCTCTTAAATATGGGTAGGTTTCTTCAAAAATAAAACATTTTGAGCAAAAGCTAAAATAATTACATTTTTGTAAAGGAATTTTGTTAGAGATCAGATTCAGAACGATTATCAAAACATACATGGAGTTTAAAATTAATTAAATTAGTTTTTGCTTCAGTTTTTTATCAATTGGGTAAAGTGGATAATAGTGGATAATAGCGGAATTACAGATTAACGTAAAAACTTGTTAGGAAAGCGTCATTGGTAGGGAAATGTTTTCTCTTAATTGATGAGATAATTCGTCAATAGCGGGGAAAGAGTTAAAAAAGAAAAAAGAGGGGAAATTATCCAGTGACACGTACATTGTAAAAATAAAATTGTTGGCTCAACCAGGGTTGCCAGGTTTTTACAGCAAAACCCGTCCAATTGCTTCTTAAAGCTAGGCCAAAACTAGCCTTTTACACTAAACAAAAATTATTCATTCAATTTACTAAAATTTTTTAAGGTAAGTGGTCACAATCAATTTATTTAAGCTTCATTTAAACAAAAAAAAATATAGAAATACAAAACAAAACAAAAACTTTTGTTTAAATGTAGAGTAAATTGAATGAATCATTTTTTTCAGTGAGGCTCCAGTAAAAATTATGTTCCAAGGGTAAACTCCAATATTATCTCATGGTACTCTTTTACAGATTGGCTTGACCCTGTGATATTGGGGTTAGGGGTGGGGTTTTGTTATTGTTTTATGATAATCATAAGTTTTTGCCTGATTAACTCTTTCCTCGCCATTGACGATTTAACATGTTAATTAAGAAAAAACGCTTCCCTGCCAATGATGAGTTTTTCCGGCAATCCATATTTCCGCTACTATCAACCAGGTGGCACTCTTACCCAACTTATAAAACCCGGAACTATCCCCTTAGAGGCAAACAGTTCAAACTCCGTGTATGTTTTGATCATCGCTCTGAATCTGATCTCTATCAAAAGTCCTTCACAAAAAAGGAAATATCTAAGCTAAGAAAGATGTGATAAAAGACAACAAATAAAGGTAAGTAAAGGGTTTTTTTTAAAGCAGAGGATCTGTTCTTTTATGTGATATATTGTATGTTTATATATTTAAAGAAGAAAATTTTCTGGAAGTCATTGGGGAAAGAGTTAACTTCTTACAAATGGCTCGCTTCAACCCGCTGACATGAAAAACTGCCTGCGGCAACAGTGTAAATGTAGCCAAATTCTGGGGGAAAACCACAGAGTTGGCAACTCTTGGTTCAACTTAAAAAAGTTACCTGATTGTACTGTAAAAAAATGTGTTGATTTGACATAAAAATATTACAATAAGTACTCAAAACCTTCCTTATTTTTTACTTTTAAGGCAAACGTAACTGTTTTTAGTTGAACCAACATTTTTTTTAACTGTATAGATTCGCTATAGATAATATTTTATGGGTGCGTCAGTGCACCAATCAAAATATATTAAAGGAGAAAAAGCTCCACTGATCTTTGTAATAAACTGAATTTCATGTAAAGCTTTAGAGAAAAAACGAAGTGACAGTTCTGAGACTTTGCAGTCTGGTTGTGTTAGCAAGCTGTGTTAATGTGAATTTAGCACAGCTTGCTAGAAAGCACATGGTGACTGTCACCAAGAGTAAGAGTTTCTTCACAGATTCACTCCCACTTCAGACGGTCGCATCCGTCCTCAGGCCAGCATATGGCTTTTAAATCGTACATGTGTGATTGTGTAGATTTAGTTGCTGTCAAATCCGTTTATCGCATGGTTGGTTATCGCATGAACTGCATGCACACTTGCATGTGAAGATATTGGATTTTCGAAAGTATGTTCGAGGATTGATTTTACTAGATTTTTTAGGGTGCACAAAGAGTTGGTATCTTAAATGTTCTCACTACACTTTACAACCTTAAAATTTCGCTGTGGTCAGATGTACTGTCTGTTTCAAAACAACCAACAAGGCCCAGTCAGACTAATAAAGTTATTTCCACCGGCATGGGCAGAGCTCCAAGCGGAGCGTAGATACGTGGCTCAAAGTGGATGGTGGATCTTGCGGGCAGCAGATAACCTTCATGGAACGCTTCCCATTTTCCGCTCCTGCCTTTCCCAGTCCCGATGTTTTGTTACCTCGTCTCCTGGGAAGAGCTTGATGAAATATGACAAGACTATCTGCGTCCAACACAAATGAGCGCATCAACCCTTCCAACGCAGCTTACGGCCAAACACGACCTACATTCAGTCTGCTCTGAGGAGAGAAAGCGTGTTTATGTGTGTACAGTTAGCGTTTTACGATCACTTTAATTTGTCGTTGCTCGTTTGCTTTATTTCGCATGCATTGTTTTCACATCTTGTGATGCCTTGTGAGTTTTGTTAATCGTGCTGAATTGTAAATTGTCGGTTGGGTGAATTGCCCTAATGTGGGACATTTTTTTGAATTTGCGACTGGACTTGATGATTGCGACATCCTAATGACTTGACATTTGAGAGTTCATGCTAGTTATCTTTTTGTGATGCCATAGACCTTAGGTGTCCCCCTTTAGGGCAATTCACCCCTACTGTATATAATTGATCTACAGTATGTTCTTACCAAGTATAACTTGTTTTAAAGTGCTGCCAATTCACGACACGCAGTTCCCCAGACACATGCACAGATGCTTTTGAAAATCCACAGTGCTACAAATCACATGATAAATCTGTCAATTACACTAGCAAAGGCCTGGTGATCTTACAGCTTGTGTTGAATTGTGCTCGATTGAGCGGCGCGCTAGGGACTGTGAGGATTTCTCGAGCTTCTGTTTCAACATAATTTGTGGTAAATTGTGATTTATATGCGGCAGACAAGAGGCTGGTGATGAGTAGGTTTATCATAACCGGCAGGTGCTTGTGCATTATGACTCTTTGATTCCCGGGATTGGAGAGAATAGACTGAAGAGGTTTCTCACAGACCGGAGCAGAAATGCACACTCATTTTTTGTGATTACTAAAATCATCATACAAACAATCTGTGAAAATATAACCCTAATATCTACTGAGGAAAGCCATGTCAAAGATTGGAATCAGCGTGAAATCATTAGATAATTTAATTGAGACCTTAGCCTGGATTTCACAGACAGGGTAACTTTTCTTTTATTTGTTTATTGTTTCTTATATTTCGTGAACTAGAACATTATCAATCTCACTGTTGATGCACCATTTTACAATGATTTATTTATTGTAGCCAGGTCCCAGTATACTCTATATCATACGTTGATGTTTTCAGAGTCTGTCAAAGGCCCTGGTGTTGATAGTCGACCTCTATGTTTCTTTATGATGCATCAGTTGAATTTAATACCGAATGTTGCCCTTAAGCAGGAATGAGAGAGAGAGAGAGAGAGATAGAGAGAGAGAGAGAGAGAGAGAGAGAGAGAGAGAGAGAGAGAATGGGAAAGCTGCTGTTGTGGGAAAGCTGTCATCTACACCAGTGGTTCTCAAACTTTTTCCGTGTGCGGCCCCCCTTGTGTATGGTGCATTCCTTCGCGGCCCCCCCATAGAAAATTTATGACAAAAACTGTTCTAAAATTAACATTTTAATTCAACAAAACATATTAAGTTATTCAAAGTAGTGCTGTTGGTTAGTAGCCTTATTTTTTATTTTTAATTACACAGAATTCATGATAAATGAATGTATTTTATAAAATGTCATAAATCTGGGGCCCCCCTGGCACCATCTCGTGGCCCCCCTGGGGGCCCCGGACCCCAGTTTGAGAACCACTGATCTACACTATATTGCCTTAAGTTTTGGGACACCCCTTCAAATCATTGAATTCAGGTGTTTCAATCACTTCCAGTGAAAGGAACTCTTAATGCTTCATCATACCAAGACATTTTGGACAATTTCATGCTCCCAACTTTGTAGAAACAGTTTGGGGATGGCCCCTTCCTGTTCCAACATGAGGTCCATAAAGACATGGATGAGCAAGTTTGGTGTGGAGGAACTTGACCAGCCTGCACAGAGTCCTGACCTCAACCCAACAGAACATCTTTGGGATGAATTAGAGCGGCGGCTACGAGCGAGGCCGTCTCGTCCAACATCGGTGTCTGACCGTACAAATGTGCTTTTAGAAGAATGGTCAAAAATGCCCATAAACACACTCTTAAACTTTGTAGAAAGTTTTTCAAGAAGAGTTGAAGCTGTAATAGCCGCAAGGGGTGGACCAACTACATATTAAACCCTATGGATTAAGAATGGGATGCCATTTAGGTTCATGTGCATATGAAGCCAGGTGTCCCAAAACTTTTGCCAATATAGTGTATGATACTTACAAATAATATCTGCCTACTGTGTAGTAAATTGAGGAAGAGGATATATATGGTTTTGTTTAGGTGTAACATAGCTTGTCAAGGAAATCACACAATAAACTAGATTTTTTTCTTAAAGAAAATGGTATGTGGCACAGTGCTGGGGTCTTGTAGAGGTTGCATGTTTTACGTGTATCAGTCCCTCCAGTTTTTTGTGATTACACGATCGCTGAACACAGCACAAAATCAACAAAATGTTGCATTATGGTGCGATCCTGCATAGTTTATTTCATCGCACAATAATCGCAAAATTTTAAAAGGTCTTATAATTTTTCTGTCATCATGATATAGAGTAGACAACTTGGTGAACCCTTCCTACTTTTATTTTACTAACGCACATGAACATGATCTCTCTCTTCCGGACGCTGCATCCCACTACAAGCAAACCCACGCCCCACAATTAACAGCCATTCACAATCTCCTGAGCCAATCCAATCTTAAAGGTGCTTTAAGCGAATTGACGCGTTTTAGACCATAAAACATTTTTTGTTACATACAGCAAACATCTCTTCACTATCTGCTTGCTGCCTGTCCGCTGATCAAACTGTAAAAAAACGCGATCTCTGTAGACAGCCCAGGCTTTACAAACGGCAATAACAACACAGTGGCCAAACCTACAAACAGAAACCATAACAAAGTGTTCCAGCCAATAAACGACAAGAAGGATATGGGGGTGGGGGTTGGGCGCGTTCATGAAAGCACGGAAGTGAGGGGGAGGGGGAGGAGTTAGCTACGCTCCGTCTGTTTGAAAACAATTCAAACGTCAACAAAAACTTACGTCTCGCAGATTCGCTTAGAACGCCTTTAAGGCAAGTCATGATATAATATTTGATTGATTTATTCGTGTTCTTGGACATGATTTTTTTTGTATCATTGAGCACGAATGTCTTTTTTGTGTCACTCAAAAGCATGAATTTCTATAAATAGTTTTTCGTGTGCATAGCACAACTTTCTTTTTCGTGTAATTTTATGTATAGTTTTCTTTTCTTTTTTTTAAATCATTGTCACTTGGGGTTAGAGTTGGGGTTTGGATGTCTAACCCAAGAAATGTAACAGAAAGTTGTTCTTAACCCAAACCCTATGCGACAATGGAAAAAAATAGGGGGGAAAAATGAAAAAAGAAGAAAATACCTAAAATGACACGAAAAAGAAATGCTACTGACACAAAAAACTATTTATAGAAATTCGTGCTTAGTGACACGAAAAAGACATTTGTGCTCAATTACATGAAAAAAATGCATCCATAAACACGAATAAATTAATAAAATATTTTGTCACTATAGATTGGTTTGCCCGAGCAGATATCACTACATTATTTCTTCTTTAATTCTAAAGTTTTTAATTGTAAGCTGCATAAGGGGTGATTCACATATTGCGTCTTTTGCGCGCTAAAGTTCGTTATTTCAAATGTAGGTTTGCGATATGTGCGTTTATAATGGAAGCAGTGCAACACGCTCGTTTTTTTCAGGTGCGTCTGCATCGCATAGAGTTAAAAACATTTCAACTTTTCAGAATGCCGCAAGTGCACCACAGGTCATGTGACAAAAACCTACGTGCCTAGCGTTTCCACGCGTTTTGAGGCACGACATGTGAACGGCCCCTTACATGCCAAAAACTGGGTGAAGCAATGTCATAATGCATTTCAATTTACTGTAGTCCTTATATACATTTTTGGTGAACTTGGGACACAAAAGAAAAGCATCTGTCCACTATCATAAAATCTCGACGTTAGCAAACATATGCGCATGCTGCCTGTCAGCGTGTGAGGACCGAACTGTTCTTCTTTCAGGCTTTGCATTTTAACGGTCACATACACACTTAATAATAACACACAGTTTAGGGAAAAGGTAGTTTTGGAGGTCAGTCATTTTCAAACTTTTTAAAGAACGACCCTAAAAAAAACCTCTCAGTTTTGGCGATAAGGATTTATTCATATGTTCTTACTATTATCAAACATTTATGCGCCTAAAGTGGTTAATTATTTTAATAACATTTTCCTAAGATAATCCTGGTGACCCAGTTTTTAAAACCACAGCTGGTTTCTGTGTATCTGTATCTTGAAGTTGTATTTGTTTTTATTAGACAAGCATTGGTATTCTAATTAGAGAGGGAAGTAAAATCGCAATTTTTTTGCGCAAATTTCTGAAAATTACCACCGCAAGAACAGTCATTTTGATCGCAAAAATTACAAAAATAAATATACACACAAGAAATTGAGAGATAGAGGGTGAAGCGTGTTAGGTGATAATATGTGGCAGATATTAAGGGCACTTTGAAGAACTAGCTGTCTTCCCATTCGTGACCCATAGCCTTACAGGCAACTAATTAAAATTCAGGAAGTTTGAGTCGTCGGCCCTCTGGGGCTTTAGTCTTGTAGGTCACTGGATGTCGTATCGGCAGTGCAACGTCTGAGCATTCTGACACAGACAAATGTGTCTCTTAGCTCTGAATGCCCCCGTGGCCGTCTTATGTCAGTTCGTCTCACGTGGTGAACGTAGGAGCTGGCAACGCGTGATTTCTCACCCTCAACAGGCCGTTTGATCTGTCAAACAAAAGTCTCGATAAAACAACTGAATTTGCTTCTTCTGAACACACGCTGGTGTACGTTGAGTTGTCTTTGTCTGAACGTGAAAGGAAAATAAATGCACACTTTGAGATTTTTTTCTCCTCGGAAAACAGAGTTTTCCACTTCAGGCCGTATCTGTCGCTGGGGTTTGGAGATAAAGCTTTTATTTGAAAAAGTGCATCCCATATGGCACTGGCTAAGGAAAAAAGACATGCAAGCACTTGTGGTAAATGCTTTTAAAGAAGAGTTTCATATTGTTAATCATTGGAGATGCTATTGTTGGATATCTACCAAGTGTTTTTCATTAAACGTGATTAATTATTAAACAAAAAGCACCGCTAGATACTTATAAATAATATAATGGAGGTTCAGAAGATCCAACCAGGAAAGCTTATGACAATCATCTTATCAATGTTTTAAAGAGCACCTATTTCATTGCTAAAAAAACGTTATTTTGTGTATTTGGTATAATACAATATGTTCGCGTGGTTTATGGTTTATTTGTAGCTTCCTGAAATGCACGGATTTGAAAAGCGCTGTGCACCTGATTGGCCAGCTAATCTGTACGTTGTGATTGGTCGTCAGCTGGAAATGTGACGCTCCTTACCATGTTTGAAAGATTTGCGCACAATGCAATGCTAATAGGAGTTAACTTACAGGCTGTGAGTCTAAAGCGAGAGGAATTAAGATAATGTCGGTCTTCTCTACATCACCAATGCCAGGAAGTAAACTGTTGCCTACAATCCATGTGTTTGTTGTAGTCCAAGAAAAGAGATTTGCGTTGGAAACGATAACTCGCGTCATCGTTTACTTTGGGGTTTGTACCTTTTGCATATTGTTAACATGTACTTATACGCACTTACATACCAAAGGAAATGTAAAATCGTGAATTGGACAATAGGTGCTATCATCTGATGTATTCTCAATAGCGCAAGATTTGGTCCCTTGCTGTCCCTTGGACAGTACCTTATCCTTTAGGTACAGATATGTATACATCTGATACCAATATGTATCCTTAAGGTGCCAATATGCAATCTTTGGTACCAATATATGTACATGTGAGGTACATATACAAACTGTTGAGGAGCAAATGTGTACGTTTTTAAAGCGTACCACCCTAGTTACAGCTAGGGACCATTTTTTTCAAGTGCAGTAAAAGTTATTCAATCCCCATCTGGCTTGAGACCGAAGTTCGGAAGGAAGAGGTTAGAAAAGCAGCATGATGATGATGTCAACAAAAATTAAATGCGTATAGCAAAATAACATGTATGCAAGTAAAATGGCAAATTTTGACTACATAAGCAGGTCTTTTTCCATCAGGAGGACATCTCCTTTGGGCTACTGTTGCGTGAAAGGTCAGTGGTTACATACGATGTGACAAACACTCGGATTGGTTATTTTTTTTACATGCACGAAGCACCGGGTAGACTAAAAATTTTTAAGCTACATAAAACCATTTACATTTACGTCTATGCATTTAACGGATGTATCCAATGTGATGAACAGCGAATTCAATCTTTACATTTTATTAGTCTTTTTATTAGTGTGTGTTCCCAAGCCCATGACCTTTACGCTCTACCATTCAAGCTATGGGAACACATTAAGTGCCATTTTCTTAAATGCATTTCCCATCACTCAACAAGTACACTGTCATATAAAAAATGGTTAAAATATGTACTGTACCCCAGCTGTTACTGGGATGGTATTCCTTCAAGAAGTAGTGTACAGCTTTACACCTAAATAGTTCATATTAGTAGCTCTAAGAGACATTTGGTACCAAATGCATACTGTATCTGTACTTAATGGTAAATATTAGGACCTTTTTAAGAGGTACTGCCCTAGTTACAGCTGGGTTAGGGTTACATTTTTTGACAATTTGTCCGACATTTGGGTAGCATAGAAATTACCAAAGTGTGTTTTATCTGTTCTTTGTAAGTGTTTTTTTCTCCCTTTCTCTTCATTCTTTCTCTCTGTCTACCTTGCATTCCCCGGAGAGGTTCATCTTAAGACGAAAAACTGAGCTTTCGAAGCACTAGTTTGGTCTACCTGCTTTCACAAGCTGTAATTAGCAGAAGCCTCTGGTCCTAATTAAGTTGCAGATACAGTGCGTGATAACTCGACAGGGAAAAACTAAAAAGGTCTTTACAAAGGCCTAAAGCTTGGCGGCATAAAAGAAGAGGAACGTTTTAACCAAACGTCTTAATTGTTTTCTTGCTGTTGCTGGGGCTTAAAATTTTGTCTTCTGAAGATATTGTTACTTTCTAGCATTTAAAAAGGGATAGTTTACCATAGAATGAAAATTATGTCATCATTTTATTTTCTTAGTTTCTTTATTTTGTTATTTTGTTGGATATAAATGATGGTTTCCACACAGTTGACGGTACCCATTGACTTCCTTATTATTTGTTATTCCTACTATGGAAGTCAATGGGCACCGTCAACTGTGTACACTTTCAGAAAAAAAGGTACAAAGTTGTTCCTTTTTCTGTCGCTGGGGTGGTACCCTAAAAGGTACCTTTTTGTACCTTTATGTGTATAAAACACATTGAAATGTTGTACCTTATGTACTTACCATCACCATTTATCAATATATATATATTTTTTGTGTTCAACAGAATAAAGAAACTTGATCAGTAAATGATGACAGAATTTTCATTTTCATCTCTTTAGCGTTTGCTGTAAACCCAGTTTAGGCTGGTAACTGTGGTACAGTAACTTGGTGGGCCCTATTTTAACAATTTAAGCGTATTGTCTAAAGCGCACGGTCTAAATGGGCATGTCTGAATCCACTTTTGCTAATTTAATGTCGGGAAAAATGGTTTGTGCGCCTAGCACACAGTCTTAAAGTGTTGTTCCTATTTTTGTAATGAGTAATGGGTGTGTTCTGGGCATAACGTGCCATAAACCAATAAGAGTCTGAGGTCTTTTCCCTTTTAAAAGCCAGTTGCACTTGTGCCATGCCGATTCCCAACCTGATCTCACAAATTTCCGTGAAATAATCAGTATTTTGCTCAGTTTTGCGTGACTTTGTCACGTGTTTCCACCATATTACGTGCCCCTGCCACGACTTTCTTTTCCGTGACAGTTTCACATATTGGTTACTCAACTGTTTTTCCTTCTTTTAAACAATTGTCACTTCGGTTTGGGGTTAGATTTGCTGTTTGCGTTAGGATGTCACTTAAAGTATTGGTTTATGCAATTTTTTCGTATGCTTTTTAAACCATCGTCGCCTGACGTTAGGGTTAGAGTTGGGGCTCGAACTGATTTTGCCTAAGTGGTTAATGTCCTCAGGGCAACATATTATGTTGACCCAGGGACAACATTTTTCTAAATTAAACCTAAACCCACCCCAACCATAACCAAACCCTAAAATTAGAGGGACATGATAAGTGAAAAACAATGGTCTAGAAACAGCTAATCCTGGTTGTAAGCTTAAACTTAAAACAAACTGTAAACTTATTTCTGATATCTGATTGGTTGATTGAAATGTTGTCCCAGGGTCAACATAACGTTGCCCTGAGGACGTCAACCACTTGGTCAAATCAGGAGAGCCTAGAGGCGGGTTTGGGTAAGGATGTCATTTTATATAACAGAAAGTTGTTCTAACCCCAAACCAAAGCGACAATTGTAAGAAAATAGGAAAAACAGTTGAGTAACCATTACGTGAAACTGTCACGGAAAGGAAAGTCGTGGCAGGGGTACGTAATATGGTGCAAATACGTGACAATGTCACGCAAAACTGAGCAAAATAATGCGTGACTGTTTCATGTATTTTGTGAGATCAGACTGCCGATTCCCTATTTAGATGGTGGAATTTGTAAACTGAAAAACTAAGGGGAGGAAGAATACCACCAGTTTAAGATTGATGTTAAAAAACTATGTTGTTTTCATTTTTATTGAAATTTTTATTTTTTGTATTAAAATGTCCAAGAGACTCATTAGTAATATTTTACACTGTAATCCTTAAATTGTTAATATTTAAAAATGTTTGTGTGCTGCTGGCATCCATGTGTCTGACGCACATTGTTGTCCTGTTTATCGGCGCATATTACTAACGCTTATTAAAAAACAAAAACAATATTGTGCCATTGACATTAGACCAGGTTTTAGTTGGTCAATAGCATAGTCTATTTTAGTAGCCTCAAAATAGCAATGCGCCAACAATGCGCCTGAATACACTTCATTTCCAGACTAGAAAATTTTGCGCAAATGCATTTCCTATTTAAACATTGTGGCGCTAAACGATAATTGCGCCGGGTTGTAACTAGCAAAAGACACTTGCGTCGCGCATTGCGCCTGGTGTATGATAGGGCCCGGTGTCTGGTTCAGAATGGTCCAGGCTGTTAGGTTTGTTGCTAGTCCAAGATGAGGTACCAGACAAATCCAAACAAAGCAATTATAATAAACCAACATCCTCTCACGGGAAAATGTACGGATTTTACAAGATGGCTAATTTGTTGGAACGCATACAAGGCTAATTATGCAAAAAGCACCCCAACCCGTCCCTAAACCCAACATCGATGTGTACAAATTTATCCACCTCATATAATACATTTGATTGCATGAGATTGTTTCGCTTCAACTGTTTTTAGCAAAGATAATAGGGGCACATAACTAACACAACTTTAGTCATTCGCAGCTTGATGCTTTTTGTTAAATAGATACATTACAGACCTGCTGTGATAGTACGATTGGAAAATCCTATTGCTATTTTAACTTTTGTTACTTTCTTTAAATCACAGAGGAATAAAACCAAATTGCCCCTCAATCATCTTTGTGTTTAGAGAGGATGTGCTGGTTTTAATGATATCAGCAGGGACTATGACTTATTGTATGCACTGATAAATGTTGCTTTGAGACTTGCGCTTTAATATTCCAGTGACCCTGTATTTTGTCAGACCTTCCCTAGTGTGGAGCAAAACTTGTGGAGTGTTTCCTATGGGCACTACTGAGTAGACTTACTAATTAGAAGTCTATCTGACCTGGCGAGAGCTCGGTGAACAGGAGGAGGAAAGAAACCGATGCGATTTGGGCTTGGCGATTGAAATAATGCTGCCGGCTAGAATATAACTCAGAAAGGGAGAGTGTGTCCTAATCTTAAATTCGTACAATGAAGTCAGCTATAAACTTAGCATGCAGGCACCACTAATTATCCACATTGGCTTTGTTCAACCCCAGTGCATTATGGGATATTAAAATGTAGGGGTTTGGTGTGCACAATCAAGTTTCCTTCTTATTTATAATGCGCCACGAGCATTCTGCATATTGAAGTCATATTAGAAATGCAATTGTTGAAGGAGAACTTCATAAAAGCATTCAGTTACAATTATGACTGATCAAGCAGTGCGATGTAAAGCTCGTTTCTATTCAGCGGGGTAATTAATACCCCCATCAGATTTACTAACCATTCACAATGAATTTACATAAAAGTCTGTTATTTGAATGCAACGCACGTTTCCCCCGGCATAGCGAACGTGTCTATGTGCGTGCATTACAAAAACACCCAGACACACACAAACATTCCTAGTGTTTTATTTGTTTGGGATGTTGTTTGCGTTCGAAAGCATTTAATGATGCTTATTTGCAAAGCCTCTCTCAGCTAATCTTTACCCGCAGAGATGAGAGGACTTTCATAAAAGACCCTCGAGTTGACGGACAGCATGCTTGAAGTTAAGAGTATGCGTGGTTACGATACACTCTGTGGGTCAGCGGTAGATCGGCTGACGTCGGTTGAGAAATTGAATTGTCAATTTCAATCTCGAACTAGAGTTGCTTTATTTTGTGAAAGAAATGAGAGAGTGACTATTGCAAAATTGTGTAAACTGACATGTGCACACATACAAACACACACAAACACATATTAGCATTTTCCCAAGCCGCCGTAGCTATGCTGCTTAGACGTTTGGGGCATTTTTATAACTAAGGAGGTGTTTGGATAATTCTAAATTAATTCTGAGGGACGCTGTAAAACCTCAGTGACTTGCAAAGACTCGTGGCTGTTTAACATCCGAGTGCCTAATTAGGCTGTCAGTTATGCTTTCTTTTACAACAGTTTGCTGGCTTTGTTTTCTTGTGCAGGAAGGTTTTACATAACTGAACATTGTTGACTTGGGTGAGAACAAAGTTGTGTAGCTTAAAAATTTATTCATTCATTGTCTTGAAAAATGAATCAAAAGTAACGTTTTGATAATGATGATAATGATTTTCATTTTCTATCCACTTTTTGTTTCATAGGCTGACAGATTGACACTGTTTGCATCTGGCAAGGCCGTTGAAAAGGAGAAGAAAGTCAAGAACCATGAGTTAAAGCTGTGGCGAGCGAAGCTATAACCCTGTAATAAGGACCACGTAAAATGGGGACTATGTTCGGCGTCATGTTTCCTGTACAGCTGTGACTGCCCTCAAGAGATTTTTCCCAGAAGCTGTCTTTCTAATCATATTGGTCATCCATCTCCTGAGATCATTTGTCTTATTTTGAGCCCAAACCTCTTTTCTCTCTCCTTGATCAAAACAAATCCAATTTTACTCTGACAATGGCCTGCAGGTTTAGCCTTCGTTGTGGGTTTCCAACCACCTTCCTTCTCCCTCTTTTTTTCCTGTTTCATGCACCTTCCTTTGTGAGAAGTGACTGTTGGCTAATTGAGGGAGATAAAGGCTATGTGTGGTTGGCGATCTGCAGTCAAAACCAGCCTCCGTATGAGACAATACCACAGCACATTAACAACACCGTCCATGACTTACGGCTAAACGAGAATAAGCTCAAGGCAGTCTTCTTCAGCTCACTTAGCCGGTTTACCAACCTCACTGACCTCAACCTCACCAAGAATGAAATCTCCTACATCGAGGATGGTGCCTTTGCAGGACAGGCCAATCTACAAGTCCTGCAGTTGGGTTACAACAAATTAACCAACCTTACCGAGGGGATGCTACGAGGGTTGGGTCGAATGCAGTGCCTATATCTTCAGCATAACCTTATAGAGGTCATTGCGGCAAATGCCTTCTGGGAGTGTCCGAGCCTAAGCAGTCTTGATCTGTCCTCGAACAAATTAGCAAAGCTGGATGCGTCCACTTTCACTGTCCTGGGGCGGCTAATAGTTTGTGAGCTAGCTGGAAACCCTTTCCATTGTGGCTGTGACTTGTACAGCTTCCTTATGTGGCTAGAGGCATTTGACAATGTAACTCACACATATGACAGGCTTCAATGCGAGACACCAAAAGAACTTTTTGGTTTCCCTCTGCTAAGTCCTAGAGGTAATCATTTAAGAAATGCTCGTGTCATGTTGTCAAATATGTGCAAAGATGGAATGATTGTTAATAGCATAACTGCCCTGCCTCCTGACTTGGACTCTTCGGGAATGGGGATTGATTTTTCTGATCAGATAGGACCTTATCACCAGCCTACAGCTTCGTCAACCACAGACCCCTCGTACAGCCCAACCATAAAGCTCCAAACAGTGTCCCTGTACACGGCATCGTTCTTAGTACAAATCCCCAAGCCCTACAGTAAAATGTATATTCTGGTACAGTACAACAACTCTTATGTGTCGGACATCATGAACTTAAAGAACAAAAAAGAGATTGTCAAATTAGACAAATTGAAACCTCACACAAATTACACTGTCTGTGTTGCCTCTATTCGCAATTCGCAGCGGTACAATCACACTTGCCTGTATTTTGCAACACGGGCTTCTGGCCCTGATGACTTGCAAGCAAACCCATCTACCACCACCCATTACATTATGACCATTTTAGGCTGTTTGTTTGGAATGGTCATTGTGTTGGGATTGGTGTACTACTGCTTACGTAGGCGTCGAATACAGGAAGAAAAAGAAAAGTCTATCAGTGTCAAGAAAACAATATTGGAGATGCGCTATGGGCCAGAAGCTGCTGCTGCAGCAGCCAAGGATCCTTCTGTTTTGCAGAAACTCCATGACCAGTCCCATCATCAACATCACCACAGTAAATTGCCTCAGTCAACCTCCTCCAGCTTGGGCATCCTCCATGGCTCGGCCAACACCACTTCTTCTCGACTTTCCACACTGCCACAAGCAGAAAAGATGGCCACAGCTTTCTCAGAGGCCATGGTCACTAGTAAAGGTAACTACATGGACGTGCGGACATCAGCAGGAGGAGAGGAGCGATTGAGAGATGGAGTGTTATTATGCTTAGGGGATGAAATGTCAAGAGAAGAAAATGGGATTAACGGAGCTGATGACTCTGATGATGATGGCCGAGACTCAACTTCTGAGATTTCCACCATTGCCAAGGAGGTGGACAAGGTAAACCAGATCATCAACAATTGCATTGATGCCCTCAAACTAGACTCTGTAGCTGTTGTGGCAGCTTCTGCGGCCACTGCAACTACAGCAGATAACACTGCCTCACCCTCCCTTCCTAGTGTCACCTTAGCCAGAGGGCTAATTCCCCTTTCCCCTACCATCACAGAGACATGCCAGATCATGTCGTCCCCTAAAATCCATCCTCCACCTCCTGTTCCTCTTGTTTTACCCCTTTCTGAGCGGCCTGGCATCAGTGGAGGGGGCTTTCTCTCCCCTCCATACAGGGACCCTCCCCCAGCCACAGCAGCACGCCCCTTGCAAAGGCAACTTAGCGCAGATGCAGCAGTTGTTCCTATCAACTCTGTGAAAAACCGCTGCAGCGTTTCTTCTAGTGGCTCTGTTAAAAGCGCTCGGCTCTTCAGCATGGACGTACCCGACCCTCGCAACCAAGACCCTTGCAAGTACCCCGAGAAAGGCAGCCCTGTTCGGTGCGGGGATCCACTAGAGAGGCTGCCCTTAATTGGCATTCAGGGAGTTAGCAATGGCAGAGGAGATGGTGGCAGCGGGGGTGGAGGGGGAGCCGGTGGTGGCAGTGGTGGTTCGGGTGGGTGTGGTGTTGTGGTCGGAGGTGGGGGCAGCTCAGCTCAGCAGCACCACCTGCAGGTGCACCCAGACTACCACTGCTCAGAGCACCGACACTCCTTCCCCGCCCTCTACTATGAGGGTGCCACTGACTCCCCTGCCCAAAAAGTCTCCTTTCTGAAGCCTCTCACTCGCACCAAGAAGGACACTGCCTACTCCCAACTTTCTCCCCGTCATCACAATTACTCAGGGTATTCCTCAAGCCCTGAGTACTCTTCCGAGAGCACTCTTAAAATCTGGGAGCGATTTCGACCTTACAAGAAAAGCCCTCGTGAGGAGGCCTACATAGCGGCTGGCCATGCTCTTCGAAAGAAAGTGCAGTTTGCGAAAGATGAAGATCTGCATGACATTTTGGACTACTGGAAGGGAGTGTCAGCACAGCAGAAACTGTGATTGTTGTAAAAGACACAACAGCAGGAAGAGAGGTTGTGGAGAAAAGAACCAATGGCTCTTGAGACAGCTAAACAGACTTCATCAGCAGGTGCTTTGGTCCCTACAGGCCACCACAGAGACAAGCGTTCTGAAAGAGACAGAATTAGGCAGGTGTTCCAAACTCAGTACGGCATAGATAAGCAACCAACCAGAAATGCACAGGAAATGTGGCACTTAAAAGGCATCAAGTTTTCTTTTAGAATATCTACATTTTTCCATGTGTTCCAACTGTAAACTTCCCCACCTTAGTTTGACAAAATAATGCTCTAAAATGAGGAATTGGTGGTCTTCACAAATGATTGAGTTCGTTTTTAAGGGATGATAACAATTAATGCTTGTCAAGATGATTGTTGACACTGTTAATTAGTAAGTAGGAAAAAATTAAGGAATAAAAGTATGAATTTGGCTTTGTCGAGGCCACAGCTCATTACATAGATAATCTCTACCCACCCATTTCCTAGTCTCCATTCAAGCCAAGCATACTTTATAGCAGGGTTCCCCAAATCAGAGTTTAGGTCCAACCCTAATCAAACTTACACCCCTGTGTTTTTTTAGTGATCATGAAGACCTTGATTAGCTTGCTCAGGTGTGTTTGATAAGGGTTGAAGCTAAACTCTGCAGGGTAAGCTTTGGGGAACCCTGCTTTACAGTGTGTGTGGGAAACACTTATCAAACCATAAGCACCCATTTGGATGTGCTTAGCATTCAGGAATTCGATCAACACACAATGGTAATTTTCTTTTGGCATTTGTTTGTGGCAGAGTCAGCTCTTTGCCTCAAAGACATTTTCTTCATTTGGGCAAGTTTTTAGCCAAAGACTAAAAAGTATAATATTGGGTTTGGGTCTGAGATTTCATATCTAGGGGACTAGATCTGAAAGCAGATTTATAACTACAAATGGCAGCTAGTTATAGAACTTGATAAAGGGTGAAAATCTACTAGGTTAGAGTTACAGGCACATTGCAGGAAAAGTTTGCTTTGTTTTGCCTGTTTGGAAGCAAATGCTACACCAGTATACAGATACTGAAGGATTTGGGTCCTAGGTGTACTTTCCATGTAAGAGATAATGTAGTCATCCAATCGTCATCATAAAATAGACCATGATGTGAAGCGAAGTATCCCCCAAGAATTTATTTAGCTATAATGAGCAGCTGACTGTACATTTGTTCAGAAATATTGATTGGAATATTTTATTAACCGACAAATCACCAACTAGCCTATCAGATGCAAGTATTCCAGAGAGCCGTATAATGCCACATTTCACATTCATGAAATGCAGCAGCTATGCATTTGTCTGACCTCATTGATCCAACCTTTTGTTTCTGGTTATAACCCACTTCTGTCGACCTGATGTCGACTGTGGTCAAACAAGGGAAGGTATGAAGCAAATTCAATTACTTCTCACATCTCCCTTTTTCAAGACCTTGTTATTGTCCTTGCATGGCTTAATGGGGAAAATTAATTAGTAATTTGCGGCAGAAGAGTCATTGGGTCACAGAGGTGCTAATAATATTAACACGGCCAGATTGGAGAAGTAATTGAAATTAATCTCGCCCTTTCCGGTTAGGTCATCACCCAAAATTCATCTTTGGAGCCTTGCGGGCTCACCTTTAAAAGGCACACAGACTTTCTCCATTTTACTTGATTGGTTTAAAAATACAAAGTGTATGATTTGCATTTGTTTTAAGCATTTTGAGAGCTTCTTTATAACTCTCAAGACCTTGTGGTTTACATAATGTGCAGGTTTGTTTGTGAACGGTTTTAAGGTGTGTGAGCATGTCAGACGTCAAGTGTTATTAAGTTTCAGTGACGGGAGGATATTGATCATGATTTCGCAGTTGTATTTGGCCCAGACCTCGGCATTTAACATTAATATAAACTCCCAGCATGCATTAGCGGCACGGCACATCAACATCATCCGTCAGGGTTTAAAATCAATACTTTGTAATTAAGAATTGACGCTATCAGGTATACAGCGCATTCCCTTATGAAAAATTTTACTTAGACTTGTTTGTATGATTGAAAATGACCACAAAACCAAACCACAGTCCTCAAAGGTCCACGGGATCCAAATACCAGCATTAGTTTAAAGGGTGCAATCAATTTGATTAATATGAAAAAATATTCGCACGGCCTTGAAGCAACATTCACAAATCTTACAAAATTATTTCCGCTCCAGTTTAATGCATATGCCTCCCCGAACCCTCATTATCCTTTTTGAAATCTCATTTCTTTCCATTTAGGAGACCAAAAGTTGTTTTTTACACCGTCTTTATATTCTTAAACTCAGTTAGATGAGTTTGCTGAACAGCCTCAAGGCGCGTGTTATTATTTGGAAGGAGATTACTACTGTAGCTACGATGCAGTAATTGGGAAAAATGATTAACCTCTTGAAATGTTTTGTTGAAGTATATCGTCAGATTGTAGGAATGAAAATTATTTGTGGTATTATTTCCTGCTGATGAGTTGGATTTTGTGTGTATACATGTGTGGGTGCCCATGGAAAGATATGACTATGAAAACTGTGACACAAACAAAACCAACAAGAGTACAATCTATACTAACTGTTGTTACATACGGTACATGTACAAGTAGTATTAGATTTCAAATGGGTATGTCCAGTGAATACAAAATTGCTGTATGTGTACACGTACAAACAAACACATGCACACACATACAATACAATCTACACATATTGTATACGTTTACAAACACATACAGTCTTAAAAGTGCCCCCTCTGCACTTAAACAGAGTGATTATTTTGACTTGAGGAAGGTGCCAAACATTTGTAAGATTGTACCTGTTTTTTGTTTATATGTTGTTGTTTTTGTTATCAAAATAGCAGCGTTGTTTTACAACTGAACTGTCAATCATTAATATAGTTGTTGTTTTTTTGATGTGATGTTTATCAAATTACTGATAAGCACTGTATAGTAAAATAACGGATTGATTTTTCCCAGAATGCCCTCCTGATCGAGCGTAGTCAAGGCAACAATCACATGATGATTTTTAAAGTATAGTGTTTAAGCCTTAACTATAAACATTACATTTAAAACATACAAAACTCCTAATGGCAGCCTAAATAAATATTGTTTTACGCAGTACGTTTTTTTTATAGCTTTAAAAAAGTTTGTTTTGGATTGACTGAAAAATATCTTTGTATATATTTGCATGACCAAAATAAATTTTTTCCAGAATTCCTAGGGCTCCACTATTACGAATATGAACCAGGAAATTTGCTGACTTTGGATGTCGCGCAGGAAATTCAGCTGTATTGTAATGTTGCGTTTACACCAGCCGCGGTAGAGGTGGCAAAAACGCGCCTATGCGCGTAGTTGGACGCTTGAATATTTGAGTTTACTCGCTTCATTCGCAAGTAAAATCCGCCGGTGAAATTCTAGTCATTAGAGACATTCATGCGGAAATCCGCGTCATGGGAGGGGCTTCTGCATCTCCGCTCGCTTCCTGTAATCACGTCACTACTACAGCAAGGTCCTGATTGGTCAACGCGGCACGGAAATCCGCCGAAGTTTAGATTTTTCAACTCGCGCGCTTTCCGCAGCAACGCTCAATTCGCGCCGCAGGATGCCTAATCGCGTCTTTGCATTGACTTAACATGTAAACCACCCGCGCTTGCTGCCTCTAGCGTGGCTGGTGTAGACGCAGCATAAGAATGGCAGCATTTTTTTTATTGTTTTTTACAAAAACAAAACTTGTTTTTATGAGTTATGTCAACTTATCACAGGTCAAAATTTAACTCTTTCCCCGCCATTATCGAGTTATCTCGTCAATTAAGAGAAAACATTTGCATAAAAAGAATTTTTATGTTAATCTATAGTACCGCGATTATCCACTTACCCAATTTATGAAAAACTGAATCCAAAATGTTATTTACTAATTTTAAACTCTGTGTATGTTTTGATAATCGTTCTGAATCTAATCTCAATAAAATTCCTTTACAAAAATTCAATTATTTCAGCTTTTTGCTAAAAAAATATTTTTAAAGAAAAATATCCATATTTAAGAGTTTATAAGCAGAGAAAAAATTGAAATAGGATGAAACGTTTTTTTGTTCCTGGTTTGTTTGTTTGTTTATTGTTTGTTTGAAAACAGAGTGTCTGTTCTTTCATTTGATATATTTTGTATGTTTATATATTTTTAGAAGAATTTTCCTGGAAGGAATTTTGTGAAAATCACAAAAAATGCTGGCGGGCAACTTAAAAAAAATGTGGGGAATGAGTCAAAATTAAAGTTTGACTTTTACAAAACCAAGTTTTTAACTTCATGCTGCGTTTTTGTTTAAATGTGGGAAAAAGGCGAACGTTTCGCACATACAGTAGATAGCGACAATAAACATTTCTTTGTACAGTTTTATCGACAACTGCCGAGTTTAAACATTAAACTCCTACTAATAAAAGTTTTGAATTGTGAAAGACTTCCTGCCCACGATTCTCCAGCTTCCAAGCACGTTGTGCATAGAGATAATAAGCTTTTCAAAAACTACCATTGTCCTCTTGTCAAATATAGTCGCATGTTTGGCGCGAGATGAAGCCTTTTTGTTCGTTTTTTTTCCAGCGCTGATGTATTGTGCCAGGGATTTTTTATTCATATCTCTATTCTGCATGCTTTGAGTGAGGTGTGTGTGTGCGTATGTGTGTGTGCTTATGTGGCCTTCTGAAGCTGAATTCAGTAGATGATTAGGAAACATGGAAAGGTTTTCCTGTTGAACTTCCTAATGAACTGGACAGCATGCACTGTTTTGATCATGCCTTTACAAGACCCCAGAATAGACGTGAGAACAAGAAATAAAAATCGTGTTATTCACGCCCTCCTTGGTACCACTCTGTTCAATGCAAAAATCACATAGTATTTCCCACTCCCTTATCATAAGACTTGTATTAACTCAGCAGGTCAACCAAGACATCAAAGGGATCCAAGCTTTAGTTCTGCATGCCTTGAGTTTGACTCGCATTTTTGCATATGGAGAACAGATACAGTTTACTTTATTGATGGGTCCACAAAGAATAGTATGATCAGTAGATTCTATATAGATTGCTACTGTACTTACAGTAAGCTATATAAGCCTGATCTCACAAGAATTTGTAAATATTTTACAAGTTGGCTAATTCGCATGAATTCGTACAAAATTAATCATGCAAAAACGTACAATTATCATAAAAAATATAAACCCCCCTAACATCAACGTCACAAGGGCAAATCGTACAAAAAATTACGAATGTGGTCGTACAAATTAATACAAATTAGCCACCTCATAAAATATGTACGAATTGCCATGAGATAGCATTGTTGGTAAGCTATGTCAAGTATTATTATTGAGATCACTTTTACTGTATTTTTACAGTAACATTGTTTGTGTTGTATGGGTGATCGCTGTCTTTGTTTTGCTTCCTTTACAAAGTATAGTTTAAAAAATTGTTTTATATTAAAGAGAATAGCGGAGTGCACACCACAACTAAAACAATATCGTTCACTGTATCTTTATTGTTCGATTCACTTTGAGCGATATTTTTTTTAACTGATGAACGATAAAACATTTACAGGCAATCTTTATAGAGAATGGCCCTGTCCCAAATGGCACACTCTGGACTTAAGGACTTCCTCAGAGTCCACACTTTGATGACCTCATGTACTGCAGACCTTAGGGATGCTTGAGGGCGCACCGAAGTCGTATTTTGGGACAGACTCGAGCGTCATGCCGCAAATAGGAAGAGAAGTTGCTCATCATTGTAAACCGTTCCGTCATCTGATTGGTCTGATTGCTCTTTCGCAAGGACTTCTGGGTTTGTAAAGTGCGTGAAGCTTGCTGCAGTTAGACCGCATCAAGGGTGCAAAGGGGGCGCTGAGGAGCACACTTCGGAATGTAAAAATGACAGATGGGACATTCTACGGGTCTCGTAGACTAAGCGAGAACGTGGAATTTAAGGTCACGAGACCGAAAGTCCAGGGGTGCGTTTCCCGAAAGCATCGTTAGCCAACTACGGTCACAAGTTCCAAAATGCGGGTAGTTCCCGAAACCATAGTTCAAACGAACATTCGCAAGCTGCATCGCAAACTTGTGTGGTCTGAACGACAGCTCTTCACCTGTCGTTAGAAGCATCGTTCCTTGTTATTATAATATGTAGACTTACATTGATCATGCTTTTGAACAAAATAAGCAAAAAACATGTAGTACATTCTATATCCATCATTATAAATATATCAACATTTTATATTACGTCTTTAAGTTTGTAAACAAAATGAAAGTGCTGCATTTGAAAACTGCGCATGTGCACAGTCCCACGAGCTTTAAGACCCTGGGGAACCCTGGAAGGAGTGACGTAAGAGGGAACTTGCGCATGAAATGAATATCTTGAAAATAAACAACAGATAACTAAATCATGATAACAAAATCAGTCTTCCGATGCAATATATGTTATTTACAGCAATAATCTGACATTAAATTGATTTGCACAGATTAATTAGTACTTCACCTCCCACGTGACAACATGGTTCAAACGACGAATGTGCGACAAAGTTACTATGCTTTGTGGTGACAAGGTAGTTCGAATTTGTACATATTTTACGAGTTGCTAGTTTGTATGAGTTCATACGAAGTTAATCGTCCAAAAACGTATGATGCTCATGAAACAACAACGAAACAAAACCCCTAACCCCAATGTCACAGGGGTCAAGGCAAATCGTACAAACACTTACGAATGTGGTCGTATGAATTAATACAAATTAGCCAACTCGTAAAATATGTACGAATTCTCGTGAAATAGTGTTGGAAAGTCCACATGAAGTGCACCATTTGGGACAGGGCCATTGTAAACCGTGAACCAGAGCATGACCCGATTAATTTTTAATGAGATTGAAACATCAAACTTGCTTTGGCCTTGTAAGTTCTGTTAGTTTAGGTTGTAAAAGTTGTAGTATGCACACTTTTAGACACACAAACTGGGTTTTGTGTGCCGTTGAGGGATGATCTTAAGGAGTGTTATTCGAAAGTTTGTAATGCTTTTCACCCCAGGCGTTTAATTATCGTAAATATGCTAAAGCCAAGAAACGGCTACTTTATATCATGCCTGGGATGGATTAAAATATCTCTCCATAGATTTTCTTCTGAGCATATTTACTTATTAACTCTCAAGGTTTTTCCCAGATGAATAAATTAGAGTTTACAGTATCAGCGTACGTTGAGCTTGAAATACAAAACTCAATGCCAGAGTATTAATGAATAGATACTCACTTTGTCCAACGGCTACATTCTTCGCAAATGTATCAGTTTTCAGCATTAGTGGCCAAGGTGAGCAAATATATCTCAGGTTATTTTTTAAACAGCTGATCATTCTCTTCAAGGCCAACGTAGCAGGTTGCGTTTTCTTGAAGATTGAAAGTATTATGAACGCAGTTCAGGAATATTGCATGGCATTTTGATGTTTCTAGTGCTAGAAATGATGTGGATACAGTGTTTGAGTTCGAGTTAAGCCGTGCAAACAGGATAAGAGCAGTCCAGATATGCAGTGAATAGCAACAAAGAGAGTTTGTGCCCCATACTGTTTTCCACAAACAAAAATTTACAGCCTCCAGCCAGTTAAGCACACCAACGGAGGACAACATTATTCGGTATGAGAATGTGTGAGCGAGAAAGACAGGGAGAGTAAAGGCTAAATGTGAAAAATACACTTTGGCTGTGTTGCAAAAGCAGAGAGTGGTTAAAAAGATGGCTGAGAAGAAAACTCGAATCGAAAGATGTTTTATCCATCGTTATTTAGTTCTGTGTAGAAGATATAAACCTGTGTATGGTATTCATTTTATTTTAACCATGTGAGCATTATGTGACCATGGATCACAAAACCCAACCCATTCTCATGAAATGCGTATAAATAGCACCGAGTGTGAAAATTTGTGCAATTCGTATACCAAATTCCAATTTTGCGTGCATATTTTACGCCAGTCCTTTCACTTATATGGCGCATCTTTTTGTGTCGTTTTATGTATTAGTTTCTCTTTTTTCCTGTTTTTTAAACCATTTTTGCTTGGGTTTGGGGTTAGATTTGGGTTTTTGCTTTAGGATGTCATTTTAGAGAGGTTTCTTCATGTTTTGTATATTTTTAAAACATGGTCCCTTGGAGTTGGGGTTAGAATTGGGGTTTACGAAGTTATTTAATGTGACAAAAACTTGCTCTAACCCCAAATCTAAGCGACAATCATAAAAAAATAAATAAATTAAAGATAAACCAATACATAAAACAACATGAAAAGATGCACCGTATAAGTGAACGGGAAGGAGTGGCGTATCATATGCACGCAACATTGGAATTTGGAATTTGGAATTTTAATAAATAAATAAATAAAAAATAATGAATAAACATAATTTTGTGTAAAGATATTTTGAAAATATGTCAAAAATGTATTTATCATTAGTTAAATGTTGCTAAGGACTTCATATGGACAACTTTAAAGGCAATATCTCGGCCAAATATTGGTCTGTCCTAACAACAGCCCAGTCTCACGAAATTTCGTTATAGAGTAACGTAATTTTTTTATTGTGTGTTTTTTCGTGATCGTATAACAAATACCTGTTTTCGTGTGATTACCGCGTATTGGTTACTCAACTGTTTTGTCCTATTTTCTTACCATTGTCGCTTCGGTTTAAAAATCAGAAAAAGCAGTTGAGTAACCAATACGTGAACACACGAAAACAGGAATTCGTTATACAATCACGAAAATACGTGGAAAGTCGTGATAATATCACAAAAAGAATAAAAAAATTAGGTGACATTCTAATGCAAGCACCAAATCTAACCCTAAACCGAAGCGACAATGGTTTAAAAATAGGAAAAAGCAGTTGAGTAACCAATACGTGATAATCACACAAAAACAGGAATTCGTTATACGATCACGAAAAAAAGCGGAAAGTTGTGATAATATCACAAAAAAGAATTAAAAAATTACGTGACTATATCACGAAACCTCGTGAGACTGGGTAGCCTAACAAACCATATCAACGGAAAGCTTATTTATTCAGATGTATATTATGATTAATTATGAAGTATAAATCTAAATAAAAAATGACACACATGCCTCATTTTGTGGTCCAGGGTCATTTTGCGAAATTCAGCTTTATTTGTGCCTTAAGCATGAATGTCTTTTTCGTGTCAGTCACACAATTTTCTGTAAATTGTGTTTCTTGTCAATAGCAAGATTTTCTTTTTTGTTTCATTTTATGTATTGTTTTCTCATTGTTTTTCCTATTTTCTTACCACTTTTTGCTTGGGGTTGGGGTTAGAATCACTTTGTTACATTTTTAGACATCCTAACCCAAACCCCAACTCTAACCCCAACTCCAGGCGAGAATAGTTTAAAAGCGGAAGAAAAAAACGTAGAAACCAATACATAAAAGTACATCCTAACCCAAACCCCCAAACTAACCCCAAGCAAAAATGATTAATAATATGGGAATTTTTTTTGAAAACAATACATAAAATGACAAGAAAAAGAAAGTCGGGCCACCGACACAAAAAACTATTTTTTAAATTCGTGCTGAATGACACGTAAAAAAAACTTTGTGCTCAAGTCCTTAAAAAGATATTTTGTGCCATGGACACAAATAAATTAATCAAATTGTTCGTGACTATAACACGAATTTCCATGAGATCATGTTGGATTGAACAATAAGAGGGCTTTGTGATGATGAGGGGTTGGTGGCCTGGATTGACGGTGTTTTGGAGGCGGGGCATTTTGATGCCAAACTTACACAGATGAATCACTCTAAAGTAAATATTATATTTTCAAAATGAAATTTTAAATGTGCATTATTTTCATTATTTCAGTTTTACTTGCTTTCGGGTTTACTGCTTATGTTTCATAGGCTAAGGCTTAGCATTGAAACCCCATTAACCTCTTCAAGATCTCTATCATATCCATTAGATGACTCATATTAACTTAGACTCTAGATAGTTGGGTTTCATGGAGCCAAATTACTGAAATAGTCTCAGTATTACTCTAATGGAGATGGATTAATCCTGTTCTTTCTTTTCTTTCCGACTCTATTTTTAGCTCAGAATGACATTGATAATGGCATAATACGTTCTCACGGTACTAAAAATAGTCCAATACTAATTAACTGCTAACAATGCTGATACTGAAATTTTTATATTTCTCACTAGCTGAAACTCCCTTTGTTCGACTCATGTCTTTTTCTTCCGTGGAATAAATGAAATGATTTTCCGAAATGAAGAGCTCTAACAGGACCGAAGTTGCGGTTTCATTATGGGGCCATTTTATCATTCCTACCCAATTTGAGGACCTTTAATGGTGGGGGAATCCAGCAGGGAGGACACTATGCTGTATAAAATAGCTTAGCCACAGCAGTGCTAGTCCTAGACTAAAATAAATGTAAGAGCTGTTCAAACTGAAAACAACTTGCACTGGCATATCTTAAAATACACACAAATGTACACAAGTAATGTTTTTAGTAAGGCATGTTTGTTAAAACGTTATATTTCATAATTAAACTAAAGCCTAGTCCTGGCTTAAGCTAATTCCTGTTCGGGAATCCAGCCCAGTATCATTTAATGAGGTTTAAAACAGAATTGCAAGAAAGATCGAATTCGGAAGGGTGCTAAGAAGGATTAGCGGTCATCCAGTAGCGGGTTTTGTTGCTAATGAGGGTGTGACCTGTCAATGTTTGTTGGCGGTTAGCATCAGGTTCAGGATTATTATGTTATTAACTGGTGTGTTTGTTGTAAATGTACGTTGCTGTAACCCACATGAAAATACTTGCAGTGTACTTTAGTATTTATTATAGTAAATTGTAGTATACTGAAGTATATTACAATATTCACTACACTTTGTTAATGTATACTGTTGTATTTTGTAATTATTAAGGTGAATTAATAAACTGTAGTAAATGCTGTAGTATACATTAGTATTACTGTAGTTTCTACAGTTTGTTAATATCGTATACTGTAGTATTAATCAAAGTAAATTGATTAACTGTATTAAATAATGTAGTATACCACAGATTTTACTATAGTAAACTGTAGTACATTGTAGAATACTATATCATGGTATAGCATGTACTACACTTTGTTAATGTATACTATAGTATTATAGTATTAACTGTATTGAATTGTGTGGTAAAGAATTTAGTATACTTTAGTTTTTACTATAGTAAACTGTTGTAGTATTATAGTATACTGTAGTATAGTATAGTATTTACTACACTTTGTTATTGCATACTATAGTATTCTGCAGTATTAACTGCAGTATAGTAAATTAATAAACAGTGATTACTGAAGTATACTTTAGTTTTTACTATAGTAAAGTGTAGCACATTGTAGTATAGTATATTGTTTATTACACTTTGTTAATGTATACTATAGTATTCTGTAGTATTAACTTTAGTGAATTGATCAACTGTAGGAGATTGTGTAGTATACTTTATTTTTTACTATAGTAAACTGTTATAGTATTATAGTATACTGTAGTATAGTATAGTATTTACTGCACTTTGTTATTGCATACTATATTATTCTGCAGTATTAACTGCAGTATAGTAAATTAATAAACAGTGATTACTGAAGTATACTTTAGTTTTTACTATAGTAAACTGTAGCACATTGTAGTATAGTATATTGTTTATTACACTTTGTTAATGTATACTATAGTATTCTGTAGTATTAACTATAGTGAATTGATAAACTGTAGTAGATTGTGTAGTATACTTTAGTTTTTACTATAGTCAACTGTTGTAGTATAGTATAGTATGTACTACACTTTGTTATTGCATACTATAGTATTCTGCAGTATTAACTGCAATATAGTAAATTAATAAACAGTGATTACTGAAGTATACTTTAGTTTTTACTATTACTGAAGTATACTTTAGTTTTTACTATAGTAAAGTGTAGCACATTGAAGTATAGTATATTGTTTATTACACTTTCTTAATGTATACTATAGTATTCTGTAGTATTAACTATAGTGAATTGATAAACTGTAGTAAATTGTGTAGAATACTTTAGTTTTTACTATAGTAAACTGTTGTAGTATTATAGTATACTGTAGTATAGTATAGTATTTACTACACTTTGTCATTGCATACTATAGTATTCTGCAGTATTAAGTGCAGTATAGTAAATTAATAAACAGTGATTACTGAAGTATACTTTAGTTTTTACTATAGTAAACTGTAGCACATTGTAATATACTGTAGTATAGTATATAATTTAGTACACTTTGTTACGGCATACATAAGCTGTAGCAATTAGTGTAGTATACTTTAGTTTTTACTATAGTAAACTCTAGTTCATTGTAGTACAGTGTATTATTTACTATACTTACTATTCTCTTTGTTAGCATATACTATAGTATTTTGTAGTTTTAACTTCAGTATAGTGAATTGATAAACTGTAGTAATTAGTGTAGAATACTTTATATATTTTTTGCTATAGTAAACCGTAGCACATTGTAGTATACTCTAGTATAGTATATTGCTTACTACACTTTGTAAGTGTATACTATAGTATACTGTAGTATTAATCATAGTGAATTGATTAAGTGTGGTAAATAATGTAGTATACCACAGACTTACTATAGTAAACTGTAGTACATTGTAGTTTACTGTAGTATAGTACATTATTTACTACACTTTGTTAGTCTATACTATAGTACACTCTAGTATAGTGAATTGATAAACTGTAGTAATTAGTGTAGTATACTCTAGTTTTTACTATAGTAAACCATAGCACATTGTAGTATACTGTAGAATAGTAGGCCAATATTATTTACTACACTTTGTTAATGTATACATAAGCTGTATGTATACATTAACAAAGTATAGTTTTTAGTTTGTAGTTTTTCCTATAGTAAACTGTAGTACATTGTAGTATAGTATAGTATGTGCTACACTTTGTTAATGTTTTCTATAGTATTATGTAGTATTAACTGTAGTCAAATGATAAACGGTAGTAAATACTGTAATATGCGTTAGTATTTACTATAGTAAATTGTATACTGTAGTATATTGTAGTAATTACTACACTTTAATATATACTGTAGTATAATCAGTTTGATAAACTGTAGTAAATACTATATTAGCTTTAATATTTACTATGGTGTGGTTCAAAAACACAACAACATCTTGTAGGAATTTTATCATATTAAATACTTAAGTATACTACGGTATTTTATCATGTGGGAAGTTCTACTGAGAAAATTACTGTACTGATCATGTGTGATGTGCGCTCAATTGATCAGAAAAAAATAAAGGTATTTGGCCGTTTATTTTATAAATTTATTGTATTTATATTTCTTTTTACTTTATGATGTAGACAGAACATTTTTTAGTGCTCATGTAGAAATTTTTAAGAGCATAGGATGCACATTAGGTTTGTAATTGCTGAATGCTTGTAGTACAAGTAGATACAATCACACTTTAAGTTTTATACACATTGCATCTCTAACCATCTCTATGGTCCAGTTAATAATGAAAGCGCATAAAGCGTTGTTGTCATTTTTTTGCTTTTCTGTGTGTGACTGTTGTGTGAGTGACTGTTAATTACATGAACACATCAGGTTACTTATTTTTCTATATGGACATTTGACGGCCGTATGAGGAGAGAGTAATTTTTCGATCAGTGTGCGCTCAGCCTCTCACCAGGTGTTACATTATTCGGGACGTTAATGAGTCTGCGGCCAGCGTGTGGGATCTTGCGCTCTCCGCGTGGATAATACGCTGAGGATAATCATTGTGAAGATGGCTCGAAGAAGCGTAGCTATCCGTTTTATCCAGCCTAATAACCCATTCATGCTGCCTTGCATTTTACATTTTCCCATTTTCACTTTTTATAATATGATTTGTTTTATTGCGGGTTTACTTAAATCGATCCTACGTTATTTATGAAAAAGCTGACATCATAGGTTTATCAACGGTAGCTCACAGTGTGTGAAGATCAGGAGGCATTGTGGGAAAACTCCATTTAAAGTAAACAAAGAATATTGCCTATAATTCATACCAGAAGTGATTTATGTGTAAATTCGCATATGTATATTTTTTATTTTTGTGTAGACGTGTGCCAATCAAGTTTACAATGTTTAGGTTACCTATCTGAATGAAGTAATTTACTAAAACGAAAGAACACATCTGTGAATTTTGTAAAGAGTATATGACTGTTTTTCTACCCAGCTTGTTCTGTATATCATTATCTCGGGTGGGACCAGAGTGTATTTGGGGAGGGGTGTGTTTTTTTTTAAACGGTCGGGGTCGTGCAATGATCTGTAACTAAGATGATTGAAAATATAGACATGAGAAAAAGACATGAAAATGAAATAAAGTGTTATATTTGCATGATATCCTGTATTTTCAATGATCCTAAAAATATATCTTTTATGTAGTTTGAGTGGATGTATGACGAAAAATTATGAAACTCATATTTTTGGCATTTTATTGTTCGCTACGTCAAAATTTATTCAACAAATGTGTGTCCATCTCCCATTATTCACATTTACTCTTTTTCGCTTAAGTCAAAAAACCTCCTAATTCAAGCGTAAAAACTTTTTTGCAAATTAAGGGATTTTATATTTGAAATTCGGCATTTTCATTACTCGTTTCTTACGCAATACTTTAAAATGTGCATAAGATCAGGGTAACCCAGCTATTGTTTATCTAATTATTGCATATTTAATGTAATTCAAATACACTTGCAATTTATTAAATGGATCTTGGTTACCGCTTAGCATAACTTTATTTGATGTTGGTTTGAACTTTGACCTGCAGTTTGTCTGCTACATAATTAACCCCTTTCAGTGTTTATGCAGAGCTGTTGGTTGGTTTACCTTAGTTGAATGTAATGAAGTATAGGGGAGAACCTGGATGAAAGTAACAAAGCGATTTTCTCCGAGCCCTGTTAACATTTGCATTCCAAACTATGACAGCATTTTAAGCATGAAACCCTTTTTTTATTGCAATCAAAAAGAAGATACATCAACAAATAATAATTTTCAAGTAATAAACAAAAGAAATCGTCAGGAAAGATAAGAACATGGAGTCTTGAAGAAATTCTCATTAAGATCATGAAGGGGAAAAAAACAAACAAAAAAAAAAATAGAGAGGGCATTTTACAAGCAAATTAAAGTAAAATATTGAATAACTTACAAATGTTTAGTTTTTACAGCTTTCTTATTAACAGATGTCGAAATTGTATCCAAATATAAACTAAATTCTTGTTTGAATGAAGTGGGGATTATTTTTTGTACATTTATGGATATGAAACTTTCCGGTAAATAAAATAAGATTGATACAAAAGCTTGCATTGAATAGTGTCATCAAAATAAAAACCAAAAAGAATGTGTCTATAAGTTAAAGAAAAGTTTGGAAGAATATTTTGAACTATTAGAAATTCAATATCACTCCAGAAAGACTTAGTTTAAGGACAGTCCCAATACAGATGAGTTATAGTTTCAGAAGAAACTTGACAAAATGAGCAGGATCTATCAATATCATTACTAAATTTTTGTAAAAAGTGTTTGACGGGATAAAATCTGGATAATTTTATAAGATATCTCTTTAACTTTATTTGTTAAGAAAATTTTTGGGGGGAGTGACTATACATATGTCCATTGTATATCTTTAAATATATTGTTCCAATATGGCATGCGACCCTTGACAGAGCTGACAAATATTGTGTTATTTTCTCACCGTTTTGCACGTGTGGGTCCGGAAAGCTATGTGTTTTCAAATATGATAAGTAAATTCCTAAAGTGGTCATTTTTTTCTTATAACGCATTGTGTGTCTTGTTTTATGTGTTAATATACTAGTCAATCTACAGGTTATTTAGTTCTCTAACACATCGAAGTTTGACCTCTCAAGGTTTTTCAAAATAAAATTTTAAATGTCAGGAGTTCCTGTCTTTACGAAAGTAACATTTGCTAATACTGTTGCATTATGTTGAAAATTTCTAATTTATAAAAATTCTAATTTGATTTAATTTTATAGTGTCTAAACTGTAAAAAAAATGTTTTCAACAATTCAAGTTTGAAGGGTCATGTTGCTTTTGAAACATTTTATAAAACTGCAAAAATGTATGAAATTACATTTTCATTTTAAATTTCAAAGATAAATGAAATAGTGTTTTCAGTTACATACAAACAAGGTCATAGTCATGTATATTTACTAAAAACACAAAAATTGATTGTATTTTGTTGTGTTACTTTGGACCCACCTGTGTTTTACTTTCGTCCCAGTCAGTGAAATTATACTGAAGTCGTTTTACCTTTGTTCAAAAACCTTTGTCTTGTTTTCAGTAAAAATATCTAAAAATTCTTAAATTAAGATGCTTTTTCGTGACTAGCAAAACGACCCAAGAAAATAAGTCAATGGGGTAAGCAAAATTTTCTTGATTTTTTTTTTTAAATTTAGTGTTTGAGAAAAAATTTCAAGATTTTTTTGCTTACCCCATTGGCAGATTTTTGTTGCTTGTTTTATGCACAAAATCGCTTAAATTTGATATTTTTGGTCTAGAAACTAGACTTAATTTCTTGGGTTGTTTTGCTCACCAAAAAAAATCATCTTAATTCAAGAATTTTTAGATATTTTTACTGAAAACAAGACAAAAATACTAAGAATTTTTTGCAGTGTAGGGTTCTTCTAGTTCAAGCCGTTTTGGCATTGTTAGGTGCATCAACACCATGACAAATAAAGTCCTTTAGTGACGGATGTTGACATCTCCATAGGTCTGCTGGGTTCTTAAAAGAGGTGTAACAACAGCATTTCTGGTCAAGACCGACTAAACAAGATCATTTGTCATCTTTTTGATTGGTTGTCAAGAAAAATCGGCACAATGTGTCCTCTGAACATCAACTACCTTTCTAAATAGCTCTCGCCACTTCAAACTCAATACTCTAATGACTTTCATACTCAACTCGGAGATGTTTGGGGTAAAAAAAAAACTTGAATTTAAGCGACACACCACTTGCTCAGAGTATGATGAGCCAAATTCAATCCATCTGACCTATTGTATAAACTACTAGCTGCAATCGATTGAATTTTGTCTTGCTTTTAATCACGAACGATGTTTTATTTAATATCACAAAAGCCAACGTGACCCTTGGGAGTCTTCGAGTGACTGGTACAATCTTGTCGGGGTCACCTGGATGTTAATTCATTCAATAGCTGGAAAACGTACGATTTTGTCACTGTGTCCAAAATCAAAGCTTTCAATTATATTGATTCAAGTGATTGATACGGCATCCAAAATGGTTGCATGCTACACAGTTAACCCCTGTCCCATTGGAGGTCGTTGAAAAGCAATGTTGGGAAGGAGGTTATAGGTCACGTGTGCATTGAATAAAAAGCACGTGTGTACATTATGATTAAAATTCCTTCTGGATCCATAACGCAGTTCATCATTTGTGACCCTGTCTGTGAAATCCAGGCTAAAGTCTCTGAAAGAATCAAAGTTTTATTTTACATTGATTTCAATCTTTGACGTGACCTGAAATATATCAAGGTTATATTATTTTCACTGAATGTTATTTACGTTATGTAGGATGACTTTATGTAGAAAGTTAAGACTTTCACAGATTGGGTCACATATTTTCCTTCTGTTCATTTTTTTTGTGGTGACATTTCTCATTTGTATTTTCCTCTTTTGATTCCTGTACAAATAGATATTTTTATATTTTCAATAAATTTTTATTACCACTCTGTGTGAACGCCCAAACATTGTTATATTGTACCTTTCCATTTTACTTAATAATTCACCAGACTGTCTTTACATTCGCACAGAGTAATAAATTTCTTTCCAGCATAGATTCCCTTTGTTTGGTTCAACTGGATATCAACCCCCTCACAGGTGTTGTATGTTACATTTTTACATTGTATTATTTTGGTATTTTCAACCACGGTTTGTTTGTAATGTCAATTAGGTGGCACAAAACAATGCGAGTGATAAAAAAGTTGGCTTGGGGATGAGTTAGTTTTATTGGTTTAAGTTTTTGTCCCTTAGGAATTACAACCAAAACATTACACACAGATAGCAGTCTCAAGTCTGTCTGCTGCTGATGCAAAGAATGTTGTCTGTTCTCCAAGGACGAATAATTTATCCTCATGCAGGTATGAGAAATACATTTTATTATAATGTAGTGTAACTAGGAGAATTGAAAAACTTGAGACCGGTGTAAACACACACACTAAGTCCACACTGTAAAAAAATGTTGGTTCAACTTATAAAAGGAAGTTACCTGCTTGCCTTAATATTTTGAGTTAAAGGTGGAGTTGGTACACAATCTCTGAAAGCCAATGTTGACATTTGAACACCTAAACAAGCACAACCCTACCCCAATTGAGTCTAGACCTTTTTTTGTTGATAGACCCACCCCACACAAACGCAACCCAGGCAACAATGTCGGTTAGTAGACACGCCCTTACTGCTAATTGGCTACAATTGTGTTTTGGTACTCGGGCACTTCCTTTTTTCAAAGCGTTTCTCAAAAATTGTGCACCCAGCCTCTATTTAACTTAAAAATATTACTCAACCATTAAAATTACTTACCTAAACCTTTTTTACCGAGGGGCAACCTTCCGATCTCTCTGATGAAGCCAATACGGAAGTGACTCAAAATGCAATTCATCGACTGGCCCCTAGAGGCTGGCTCCAAAAGGGATTCACAGACCCATAAAGCCACACATTAAAATGCCCAACTTTACAGCAGAAAATATGTTTACAGCCTTGTACAAAAAGTGTTTTTGGTTTATTTAGGTAATTTTTTCCTTCGTGACAACTGTGAGGGGGTGAATTTTTTTGTAACTCATCCGTTTAAATTATATTAAGCTTTAAAGTTCTGCATAATTAAGGGCGTGGCCACTTGAGTGACGGGTGAACTGCCACTGCTGTCGCTACCGTCAAGTTCGGCGTGCGTGGTTTCAGCAACCAGCCACCTCAGCTTCACCCACGTCCGGCCTCTTTACGCATTTTCGGTTATCCGCAAGTGATGCATGGTGACGCGTGGCCATGATAGTGACTACTATTGGCTCCAAAAAAGCTCTCCAAGCCTGATCTCACAAGAATGTGTACATATTTTACAAGTTGGCTAATTTATATGAATTCATACAAAGTTAATCGTGCAAAAATGTACGATTCTCATGAAAAAAAAAAGACAGAAACCTAACCCCGTGCCTAACCCCAACGTCACAGGGGTCAAGTCAAATCGTACAAAAATGTACGAATGTGGTTGTATGAATTAACACGAATTAGCCAACTTATAAAATATGTACAAATTCTTGTGAGATAGCATTGGCTCTTCACAAACCTAGGGGTGACAACATGGACACAACTTCCAGTCTGTGATTTTTACACATTTTTTGAGTTAACTAATATTTTTAAGTTGAAATAACTCACATTTTTAAGGCAACCAGGTAACTTACTTTTTAAAGTTGGACCAACTATTTTTTTTACAGTGTGTGGACTGAGAGTGTGTTTTTACATCAGTTTTAAGTTTTTAAGATTTATTAGTACATTTTGCTAAATATTATTTAAGTTGGTTAAAAACATAACAATTAAAAGTTATTTCTTGTGTCTCACTGGGATAAAACGTACACCTTTACAATTAAAAAAGTGAGTTCAAATTAGTACACACCTAATGCGGGGCATCGCATTACTCGCTCTAGATTACTCGCGGGATTTAACTTCGTGCATATGCAAATTTTTCCCTCAAGTTGAATATTTTCAACTTGGGCGAAGACGCGTTTGAGGCGAATAGCGCGTGTTTTCGCTGTAAACGCGGCGCCCATATAGCATCATTCGCATCGCCCCACGCAAGGTCGCGTCTGATCACGTCTTTGCATTGACTTTGTATGTAATCTACTCGCGCAAGTCGTTGAACTCGCGTCTGGTGTAAACCCACAGTAAATGTATATATCTATACCTAATGATACATACAAGGAGCTTTTAAAATGGTTCTTTAGCTGGTATAGAGTCGAGTTTTTAATCTCCCTTTCCCCCTTTCCAAACAAAAACCAAATGTCAAATAGTCTCCAAATGCCAAAGGTTGCAAATGTTTGCACAGTTACTAAAAAAAAACAAGACCAAAATGAAAGCATGCGGATATTAAAATGTAAACACTGAGAGACTACTGTGACTTATTTACTTTGTTAAATATTTAACACGACTAAAAGTAAATAAAAACACTTAAAACAGACAAAAATGGTCCTCGTGTCGCAGTCACAGTGCAAATGTTACACAATGCTGTAAAGCAGAACCGCAGAAGCAAACTTTGCTATAGACAGACAAATCCCAGCATGCACAGCAGAGAAATACAACAACAGTTTAGCAGAAGTCACACACTGTGTTAACTGTGTAACAATCCAAACAAGACGACTGTGCGAATGTTGATCTGTTACACTATGTTGCCTTATTAATTAATTTTGCTCCTTAATATCTCCCATAAACAGCCTGTTTGTTTGTTTTTCCATAACATAGATGTATGTTCCTTTTCATGGGCCATTATGTCAAACTTGGGGTTCCAGGATCGTGTATAGACGATTATTTACGTTAATTTAAGTCTCCATGGCAGCTGATCGAGCGGCAGACCTGCGCAGGGAATTGTGGGATTGAAAGCAAAATGGATGACACACTACAAGCCAAACCTGTGATGTCACACAAACACACACACAGAATGCTTGGGGGGGTTTTTTTTGGGGGGGGGGGGTTGAAGTATCAGTGTTTTTGTCCAGATTTTATATTGAACGTGCTTTAAAAACAATGTTGGCTATTCTGTATGTCTGTGTGTTGCAATTTACAGGCGTACCACCAAACAACAAACCTCTGGCTAGAAAAGAATGCAGGACGTTTATCCAGTCAACTTCCTTTCTTCTTCTCCAAGCACATTTTTATCTTCCCTTTTCACTGGAATGAATATCAAGACCATTATACCGCGCTTCAGCCGAGCCGTTGATGTATGAACCCACTGAGTCGTTATGCCGTGTGTCGAGACCGTAATGAGAGGGCCAGATCGATAGCAGGGCAGGAAGAAATGGGGGCTCATCCTGACACCCCATTCGCTGATTTAAGGGTCAAGCTGGGAGTTTATGTCCGCCTGTAATGTAATGGACTCGGGCCCCATTACTGATTCATTTCCTCTCCGTGACCAGTCAGGAACTGCAATGAAGTGTAGGACTGAACTCACTCCGCCCCCAGGACCCTGATGGGCTCTCCTGAGGTCCTGACTTATTACTCATTTGCGCCCATTGATGGATTCCTCCAATCGGCAAAACACTCATTCAGTTTAATCATGAGGATGGGCGGATTTCCAATCCTTTGTTTCATTGTGAGCATGAAGACAAAAGCTCATCTTTCATTTCTTTGTAGATGTCTTATAATGACATGCCTTACTTTCAGTTTCAGAGTTTTAATGGAGTCACCAGATGGGGGTAATACAAAGTTTGGGGTTACACAGGTAATCTGTATAGCTGTTTTGTTGTTTGAAGTATTGCCATGAGAATTCAACCACAAACATGGTCTACCAGAGAGACCAACATTGCAGAAGAAATGCAAACAAACGCTATCTCAGTGCAAATTGTATGTATTTAGGTGGCTAATTCATACGATTTTTTTTTATGATAAACGTACGTTTTTGTACGATTAACTTCGTACGATTAAATACGACTTCGCCAACTTGTAAAATATGTACGCATTCTCGTAAGATCAGGCTGGAAACTCTTCATGTCCATATATTATAAAATCACAGCCAAAGTTGGATGTGATGTTTATCACAATCCTTTACTCGGCACATGCAGTTTATTGAAACTTATTTGCTTACGTATCATTTGGTTGTGTGGTCTCAGTTGCACGTTTCGGGCAAAGCAAGCACACGTGAAGTTAAATTAGCAATGGTTGGTGAAGGTGAAATTATTGAGATAAAAAAGAAAGAATCAAAGCACTTAATCATTCTTTACTCTATAGGAGGCTTCGGTGCTTAAAGCACTTTGGTCTTACGGCACGCTGTAATTAAATCAATTAACTTTGACGGTTTTACAAATCATCTAATGGGTTTTTTTTATTCTTGGAGTCTCATACGGGTTGCCTTAATGAAACTTACAGTACTTGTTAATCGTAAAACAGCTACTATCCTCTATTTGAACATACTAGATTGAAACTGAATTTGGATTTAAACTTTGAAATGTTTTTCATGTAAGAAGTCCGACCCGAATGGACCAGAATGTAAACGTCACTGACGGGTGTGCAGTCTGCACCCCGCACGCACCAGTCACATAGAAAGAAACCCTGGTGGCCTTGCAACCAATTTGGTGCGTTTCTCCATTTATTTTCATTTGTTCCCTTGATGAAGACACCGGAAACCGCTAAAATGTGCATTTAAAATGATTTATCTAAGTGAAGCCGTTAAGACCTGTATGTACCTGTCTTGGTCTCAACACCATTTGGTCTTGTCTTGGTCTCGGTTTAGGTGGTCTCGACTACAACAATGTTCTGTTGTAACCTGAGTATTATTATAAAAATGCACAATTGAATGAGTGGATGTAAGAGTCATTGTTTAGCTGGTTACCTTTATCAGTTTTAGCATCTGCTGCTAGATACTTTCCACCATTATAAAATCTATAACCTGTATCTCTTTTGATGGCCATTCAAAGAGATGCTAAGTTCCATTCAAATCTCAATAATTTCAATAGAGGATATTATATAAAGAGCCGTTTATGAGCACTATTTGTTCATATTACAAAATTATAAACTCACAGTGTACACGGCCCTCTTCATTCTCATGAAATTACCGACAGCAATATATTAAAGGCATTTTGAGACATTTGAAATCACCTAAACAAACACGCCCCTACCCCAATAGAATCTGGACCTTCTTTTGATAGACCCACCCCACACATACGCAACCCCGGCAAGGATGTCCGTTAGTAGACACGCCCCTTACTGCTGGTTGGCTACAAGTTTGTTTTGGTAGTCGGCCCGACTCCCTTTTCCAAAGAGTTTTTCAAACATTGTGCACTCCGCCTTTAATAATTCCTAAAAAAATTAATATCCACAAGTCCATGTCTGGTCATCTCAAACTTTGTTATACAGATAAAAATTAAGATTGGGTGCTTTGGTAGTATTATGTAAATGGATACGAGTGTATATTAGCATCATTTTCTTGTTATTTCCCTATAGCATTTGAGTTCGATTGGACCCGGAAGCGGCGCATTCGTGCATTCTGACAAAACGTTCTAGTCAATAAAACATGCACATCATGAAACACTGTGTTGACCTTTTGTGACAACATGCCCCCTCAGTAAAATTTGTTTGTGCATCCCTGACCCATAATTAAGTCATAAAATGTTCAGGCTCAATTGGACAGCTGACTAATAACAACCCAGGATACCCGGCAGTCATTTCTTTTGCACTAAAAAGTCAAATAACCTGCAGGAGAGGTCTGTTGGCATATGCTATAATTAACCTTTGACACTATGTTTAATAAGTCTTTATTGATTCATGCACTTGAATGATGGCCAGCCGTCCAATTATAGCCGGAGGACAGCGTGCTTGTGTGCATATGTAAAAACGATGCGGAAATTATTTATCTGTGCTAAGAGAAAATATAGCTGTCTGTCTCCAGTCCTCACAAATTGAATTAGGCAGCACAGACGGCATGAAATAATAACACATATTAACATGAGATTTTTTGAAAACATGAAATTGATTGGAAAAGCGGGGGCAACTACGTCTTGGAACGAATGGATTGCGGATGACTTAATGGTAAGATTTTACATTATTTATACGCCCTCAGTTGAATCATATTGATCCCATCACTTTCCTTTCAGTGTGCTTTGTAAAATAAACTAAAATAACATAGAATATGGGTGATTCTCGCGAAATTAGACTTATGAGGTGTCATGAAACATTTTGATAAAACTATATTTTATGTGCATACTATTTCAAATGACATCATACAAACCAATTTTGTTGTTTTTTCCACATTTAAGGGGAACATTTTCATTACCGCAACGTGTCCATGACTGGATTTGGGTTCTTTGACATGGAAATATTTATAATTAAAAAATCTAAAAAATTAAAAGCTTCAGTGCATGTTATACTATAAACATTTATAGTAAAGAAACATGTGGTATTTGGTGATCATTGGTAAATGTAGAGACAATAATAAGGAATATAAATGTGTCCAAGACCAATTTTCTCATCCTCCGCAACAATTTTCAATCATTGTTTAAGCCCTCAAGGAACAACTTTTTTTTTATTGTTGGACGGGACAAAATTGACTGTGACAGTCAAGATGGCTACCAGGTAAGCAGTTCTTATTTTTTCTCTCCAGAGAAAAGTTGAAATTTAGTTTGTCATAGTACCTAGAAAACTTTTTAGTTCTCATTACTGAAACATGAGTTTGTAAATGCATATATTTAATGTAATATCATGTTGCGGTAATGATACTTCTTGATAATGCTAATCTAAAAAATTTAAATAATTTTATAGGAAATATGTTTTAAATCCTCTAAAAATAATGGTTTTAGTAAATTCAGACCTTAATCTTATATGTGCAAAAAAATAGTCTTCAAGTTTTTTTATTCTGATGCTCCCATATAGAAAATAGTGTATTATACCAGCCTGTGTTTAAGTTTTTCTGATGGTGTGATGTATGGTTTTTATGATGTATGGTATTTGGAAACTTTCCTCTCTCAGACTCACCAAAAATGATCAATGTAGCATCTTGGGGAAGTTTCTTGGTTTCACTTTTCCTTTACGGTTCCATTTTTTACCCCAAGTCTCTTTCCTCTTGGTTAACAGTTTGTAATGAACATTTGTCCCGCAGCCATGCACAGCTCGAGGGAGCAAAAGAATGAAACATACAGCGTTGGTGGTTGTGCTGCACTGGTAAACAGCAGGGTTGCCAGGTATGTGAGAAGAAAACAAACCCTATACCAAATTGTACATTTAAGCTTATATTAGACATAATATGCGACTTAACTTTGGATTGTTTTGCACTTTGAAGCTATTTTTCATACTTTATCGAATTATTGTCATACCATAAGAATGGGTGCAGGTAGGAGTGATTGTATTACCGTGGGTTCACATCAGGCGCGTTTGAGGCATCAAAATCGCGTCTACCGCGCCTAGTTTGCCGCTTGAACAGTTTGAGTTTACTCGCTTCATGTGCGCGTGAAAGCCTCGCGTGAAATTCTAGTCATCGAGACATTCACGTGGCAATTCGCATCATGTGAGTGGATTCTGCGGCTCCGCTCCCTCCTGTAATCACGTCACTACTAGAGCAAGCTCCTGATTGGTTAACATGGCGTGTTTTTCCGAAGTTCCGAAGTTCGAAGTTCCGAAGTTCGAATTTTTCAACTTACGCGTTTGTAGCGGCAACGCTCAATTCATGCCATTCGCACAAACTAGATGCGCGAATGAGACGGAATCGCATCTACCGCGCCACGCTAAACACCTTATTCGTGCGCAAGACCTCCGGATGCGCGTCAACACATCTTTACATTGACTTAACATTTAAATCACTTGCGCTTGGTGCATCTACCGTGGTTGGTGTGAATGCAGCATTACAGTACCTTTGATCTTAAAAGAGCACCCTGTTGTACCAGGGTCAATAAACTTTTGGTATTGTACAGTAGTAGTAATAATATTAACAATCATTTTAATAATAATGTAAAAACAGACACATCTCATTTTGAGATGTACTACTTCATAATTGTAGCTCATAAAATGTATCTGCAGTTCATTCGTGCATTGCGTACCTTGAGGAATTTCTAATCATTTCTTTTGCCTTTTCCTGCCAGGTAAGAATGTAAGCTTTTAAAGTGAGCCTTTATGTCTATCGACACCATACCGTAAGTAGGCTACATTAACAACTCTTAATGAAATAAACTGTAGGTGGACACCTGTTGAATGTTTGTGTATTCAGTTGAAATGAACTGAATGTGGGTACATTAGGTGATGTAATATACTGTATGATGAATAATGAAATAAGTCATATAAATTATGTATAAAGAGATATATAAATATAAAAATATAATCTTTAATATTTCAATGCTGAAAGGTCACATGATGCAGTAAGATGGTCGATTCGCATATTTATATAGGGGGCCTATGCATATTCATATTTTAGCATTCCAGGATGCATCATGGACTGAGAATTATAGGCAATCCCAGAATGCACTGTAAAAAGCGCATAAAAAATATATTAAATAAAGATGCCCCGACTTACAGAGCCCTAAGGGGACATGGAGCAAAAATTAAATAAAGTTTAGTTTTGCGTGTGCACATGAAACTTTCGCGTGCGCACGTGAAACTACCGCATGCGCACGTGAAACTACCACGTGTGCACGTGAAACTACCACGTGTGCACGTGAAACTACCGCATTTAGTTTTGCATGCTCACGTGAAACTTTTGCGTGTGCACGTGAAACTATCGCGTGCTCACGTAAAACTTTTGCGTGCGCACGTGAAACTTTAGGCACATGAAACTAAACTTTAGATTTTTTTACTCCAATATCACCTTAGGGGCTTTTACCCAACATATAAGCTTGTATATGTGTGTGCTACATGTGAGGTCCGCTATTTGTTGTTTCATTCAAATCAGTCTTTCATGAGGTTTCGTGACCTTTGCTAAATTATAAATGAACAAAATGGCCGACGTTTAATTTGGTTGTCTTTTTTGGTTTCGGCAGAAATCTTTACAGGAAGCCCACAGACCGTTTAGATTTAGGTGGCATTGATGTATTTTGGGATGGAGGGTCGGTGGTGGTTTCTCAGTGAGAAAATGAAAGGGTCTGTGGGAACCCGCCGAGATGTTGCCGTTCAGAGGTGGATATAAAATATTGCCTTGATTAGAGACGTTTGGATGCCAATAAATCAGTCTGGGGCGCGTGGAGGGGGGTCTCATAGGGGCTTATTAATGAATAATGAACCTGCTATGGGGATACTCAACAATTCTCACTATATGAGACAAAGAGGAAGACAGAGTACCATGTCCTTACTTTGAAAAAGGGCACTTTTTGTTTTTCACATAAAATTTCACAGAAATACGACTTTACTATTTACATTTTCTTTTATATGCAACTGTCACACGCTTTTATGCAAACTTATACATTTTATTACTATAAGTGATCCCTGGGATTGAACCCATGACCTTTGCATTGCTTATGCATTATATAATTTATACCTTGAATGTACTGTAAGTCTCTTGGGATACATGCATCTGCCAAATGCATAAATGTATTAAAATTTCTGTTAAACCAAGCAATATCTGAACATTATTTACATGCATTTATGCATCTTAAATCAACATTTACCAACATAGACTGTAACTGTGTCAAGTTTTTTGTGGTAATTTTGAGTCTGTTCAGGTTAAAAGATTCGCTGAAAGACTTTTGGTCGCTGTATGCAATGTTTTCAAAGAAAGCCAGGAGAAAAAAGATTTAACGACCATGGTACCCCAGCAAGAGCTTGCTTTTGAGATGTTGTTTTCATTTACTTTGTGTTTGCGCTTGAAAACATATAATAACAAAGGCTACAACCTCAAGCATCCATAATAGCTTTCTGTGTTGAGTCTGAGGGCACCATAAGCTACTCGACTAACTGCATGCGGTCCTGGTGGGCTGCTAATGGCTTCACATTTTTTTAAAAGGCCGTTCGGAGAATTAGCGAGCGAGAGAAAGAGTTTGTGTGTGTTTTTTGTGTTTGCGAAACCCATTCTTGTGATGAATCGACAATGATTTCTTTTCTCCCCCTCTGTTTCTGATTTTCAAAGCCTCAGTCTCTTCATGTTTCCCCGTTCCGCGGTTTCGTGCACGGCAATGATTGCTCGCTTTGTTCGCGCGTGCATTGGTATCGAGACAAAATGGTTTGTACAGCTAAGATGCAAATCAAGTGTCCTCGCAGCCCAGATGCTCAATTCAAACACGAGCAGATGAGGCCTGTAAACGGCACACTTGGAGAAGGCAGATAAATTGTAAATGATTACCTACAGCATCTTAGACGAAACTTTACTTGTCGTAGTTTTTACTGAAAGCTTAAATTGCTTGTTTGTTATTGTATAGGAACAGTTTGTGATGTCATATATCTAGCAAACCATATAGGACATAGTTCTTACAACTTTGCATCCAGAAGAACTTTAATATTATAGATATAATAAAAGGTAAGTAGATAGATGGCCGGTAGGATGGACAGACAGACAGACAGATATATACAAAGATGGATACATAGACAGAAAGACAGACAGACACGTAGATGTATGTATGTAGATAGACAGACAGACAAACACACGATAGATAGATAGATAGATAGATAGATAGATAGATAGATAGATAGATAGATAGATAGATAGATAGATAGATAGATAGATAGATAGATACATAGATACATAGATACATAGATACATAGATAGACAGAAAGCTACACTAGCAGACAGGAAGATGGATACATAGACAGACAGACAGACACACACACACACACGTAGATGGATATATTGATAGACAGACAGACAGACACATGATAGATAGATAGATAGATAGATAGATAGATAGATAGATAGATAGATAGACAGACAGACAGACAGACAGACAGACAGACAGACAGACAGACAGACAGACAGACAGACAGACAGACAGACAGACAGAAACATAGATGATTACATAGATGGATACATAGACAGACGATAGATAGACAGAAAGACAGACACATAGATGGATACATAGACAGACAGACGATAGATAGACAGACACATGATAGACAGACAAACAGCCAGACAGACAAACAGACGGAAACATATATTAATACATAGATGAATACACAGACACGCAGATGGATATATAGACAGACAGACAGACAGACAAACAAACAGACAGACAAACACATAATAGATAGACAGACAGACAGACACATAGATTGATGCATAGACAAACAGACAGACAGCTAGATTGACAAACAGGTAGAAAGATACATAGACAGACAGACAGCTAGACTGGCAGACAGGAAGATGGGTATATAGACAGAAAAACAGACAGCCAGACAGACACATGATAGACAGACAGACAGACAGACTGACATACAGACAGACAGACGGAAACATAGATTAATACATAGATGGATACACACAGACACGCAGATGGATATATAGACAGACAGACAGACAGACAGACAGACAGACACATAGATTGATGCATAGACAAACAGACAGACAGCTAGATTGACAAACAGGTAGATAGATACATAGACAGACAGACAGCTAGACTGGCAGACAGGAAGATGGGTATACTGATAGACAGAAAAACAGACAGCCAGACAGACGATAGATAGATAGACAGACAGACAGACAGAAACATAAATGAATATATAGATGGATACGTACTGTAGACAGACAGACGATAGATAGATAGATAGATAGATAGATAGATAGATAGATAGATAGATAGATAGATAGATAGATAGATAGATAGATAGATAGATAGATAGATAGATAGATAGATAGATAGACAGACAGGTAGATGGATACATAGACAGACAGACAGATACATAGATGGATACATAGACAGATAGACGATAGATAGACAGACAGACAGATACATAGATGGATACATAGACATATAGACGATAGATAGACAGACAGACAGACAGATACATAGATAGATACATACACAGACAGACAGTCACACACATAAATGTATATTTTGATAGACAGAAAAACAGACAGCCAGACACATGATAGACAGACATACAGACAAACAGATACATAGATTAATACATAGATGATACATAGACAGACAGACAGCTAAATTGACAGACAGGTAGATGGATACATAGACAGACAGACAGACAGACAGACACATAGATGGATATTTTGATAGACAGAAAAACACACAGACAGACGGACATAGGTGGATACATAGACAGACAGACAGACAGCTAGACTGGAAGATGGATACAGACTGGAAGGCAGACAGACACGTAGATGGATTTATTGATAGACAAAAAAACACACAGACAGAGAGACACATGATAGATAGACAGACAGACACGTGACAGACAGACAGACAGACAGACTGACGGAAACATAGATGAATACATAGATTGATAGAGACATAGACAGATACATAGATGGATACTTGGACAGACAGACAGACAGCTAGATTGACAGACAGGTAGATGTACACAGACAGACAGACACATAGATGGATATATAGATAGGCTGAAAAACAGATGGACAGACATGCACATCATAGATCGATAGATAGACAGACAGACAGACAGACACACATACACGTAGGCAGACAGACAGACAAATAAATAGAAACATAAATAGATCGACAGGCACACAGACATGTAGATGGATACATAAATTGAAAGATAGATATACAGACAGACAGACATATAGATGGATGGATGAATAGATAGAAACACAAACAGACAACACAAAGCCAAACAGAAACAGACAGACAGAGAGACAGAGACGTAGATAAAACATACGTAGATAAAGACAAACACATAGATAGAAGAATCAAATTCACAAAATAAACATCCAAAAAGCACAATATCTACTAGATTTATACTCTAGCTACTAAAGAGCTACTAACTATTTAAACTGTTCCCAAGTTTGAAGAGTATCATTGTATATTTAACCACAATAAACATTTGCACATATCCCTCTATCATTTTCACTGCATTCACATTTTTGCATTTGGCGGATGCTTTCACCCAAATGTCCCATACATTTCATCTCATTTCCCACTGCACATTATTACAAAGCAGCCTGACCTTACAAATCCCAGAGCGAACGAAGTAAATGCGACCGACACATACACACACGCGTATTACAGTACAAACGCACATTAAATCCAGAGGAAAAACAAGCCAATAGCAGGGTGCTGCATACACATTCATTCAGAGCGAAGCCGGTAGGCTATCATTAACAGCGGGCGCTTACGCTCATTATGTTTAATAGAGAAGCAGAAAGACAAAGTTCATTCCACAGTAGTTACACAACTGCCTCAACAGGGGTTCATGGGTAAACCTGCCAGCATGCTGCAATAAACCAGCCGATGAAGATGTGTTCTCGAAGAAGAATCACCCCCAGTACGACACCGATTTCATCTCTCTCACTAACTGGCATTTCTGATAGCGGGTTAAGACTGGTGAAGACCGGTCTTCTAGTGTATTGATTTCCTTTAAAGACGACTGTTTGGTGTTGGACTATTAAGGGTTCTTTGAAACGGGTGGTCAATATGACAGATGCGATTCGTAATTGGTTGTCTGTTTTCCAAGGTTGTGCAATGATCAGTTTCACAAAAATATCCTTGGGTTTTGATCCGTTCAATAGAATAGCAAGTCATCATGTGTCCAGCACAACTCTTACAAAAATTAACCATGGTTTTATTATAGTAAAAGTATACAAACCATTGTCAATTTGTGTTGGTAATGGAACTGAACCATGATGCTGACATGACATTACACTTTAATGTTAATATAGGACTTTGGTTATATCGCCCACGCCCGCTGCGCACATTAAGCTCGATGATGTTTAGCTGCTGTGCTTAGTGTTCAGATTGATTAAGACCAACTGTGCGTCGTCTCTGAGGAAGTTGTGTTACAGCTAGCCGGACTCACTGGAATGGACACGTCCTTTTGAGTTCCCCCCGGGGCGTTTCCGTGTTTCTATAGAGGGATGTTAAACGCCCTGTTGACTGCATCGCTTGGAAAATATTCCTAATTGGATAGCCTGACAGTAGTGAAGAGTCGGGGGTGGCAGTGAACAATTTCTCCTGATTTGCTTTACTGTTTGGTGCCGTGCCCTCGCTGAAATCGGAAGGTTGCGGTTAATGAGGCCGTAAACGGCAAATTTTTAGCCTCTCGCTACGTTTAGTGCAAATACCAATAAAAATTAACAAGAATAAATGAAGAGGAAAAAAATCACATAAGCTGTCAAGAATGCCATATTACTATAGTTTTATTGTGCTATTAACTAGTGTTCGAATTGTGTCGAAAATTATGGGGGTGCCCTAGCTAAGCTAAGCTAACCTAGCTAGCATCGTGAAAGAATAAGAGAAAGACTACTTGCATATCAAAATTATACAATATCCTAATAACTTTTTACACTTATTCGGTATTGGTAAACCCGGTATAATCATAAATAAAAAAAATCTTACAGGAAAATAATCCTCGTCTGACACACTGCAAAAAATGATTTTCAAGAAAAAAATTCTTAGTTTTTTTGTCTTGTTTTCAGTAAAAATATCTAAACATTCTTAAATTAAGATGCTTTTTCGTGATTAGCAAAACGCCCCAAGAAAATAAGTCTAGTTTTTAGACCAAAAATATCAAATTTAAGTGATTTTGTGCATAAAACAAACCAAAAAATCTGCCAATGGGGTAAGCAAATTTTTCTTAAATTTTTCTTTAATTTAGTGTGTTCAAGATTTTTTGCTTACCCCATTGGCAGATTTTTTTGCTTGTTTTATGCACAAAATCACTGAAATGTGATATTTTTGGTCTAAAAACTAGACTTATTTTCTTGGGTCGTTTTGCTCATCAAGAAAAAGCATCTTCATTTAAGAATTTTTAGATATTTTTACTGAAAACAAGACAAAAATACTAAGAATTTTTTTTCTTGAAAATCATTTTATTCAGTGCAATTTTTACAAAAAACGTGCGAGGCGCACTTCAGAGTTTAAAGTTATTTTAGACAGAAATCTTTTGGATTCGTTTATTGTGAAATTGGGAAAACAATTGGATGGACAGTAATGGACAGTATCGCTTTGTGGTAGTGCAGGACGAGTATTTTAAATTCATGTAGAATTTTATTTTAAGTAAAAACCAAGGAACCCCCTAATTTATATTTTTATGCTTTATAAGGGGCCCGCAATGCTTATAGGAAGTCAGAGACTACCCCAGCCATCCAATTTAAACACTGCTATGAACTGTATAATATACTGTATATACTGTTTAATGTTTAAAATAGTTTTATACTTTAGTATTTACTGACTGTGGTACATTACACTGCAAAAAATGATTTTTTAAGAAAAAAAATTCTTAGTATTTTTGTCTTGTTTTCAGTAAAAATACCTAAAAATTATTAAATTAAGATGCTTTTTCTTGACGAGCAAAATAACCCAAAACAATAAGTCTAGTTTTTAGACCAAAAATATCAAGTTTAAGTGATTTTGTGGATAAAACAAGCAAAAAAAAAAAAAAACTGCCAATGAGGTAAGCTAATTTTTCTTGATTAAAAAAAAAGTGTTTAAGAAAAAAGTAAACTTATTTCAAGATATTTTTTCTTGTTTTAAGCACTGATAAACTTAAAGTTTATATTTTTGTCTAAAAACTAGACTTATTTTACTAAGTGATTTTGCTCATCAAGAAAATGCATCTTAATTTAAGAAATTTTTAAAAAATACTAACTTAAAAGTATTTTTGTCTTGTTTTAAGCACAACTAAAAAGTCAAGATACATTTTCTTGATGAACAAAATAAGTCATAAATAATTTAGACCAACAATATCAAATTTAAGTGATTTTGTGCTTAAAACAAGTAAATAAATCTGCCAATGGGGTAAGCAAATTTTTCTTGAAATTTTCTTGAATTGAGTGTTTAAGAAAAAAATGCACGATTTTTTTGCTTACCCTATTGGAAGATTTTTTTGCTTGTTGTATTCACAAAATCACTTAAATTTGATATTTTTGGTCTAAAAACTAGACTTATTTTCTTGGTTCGTTTTGCTCATCAAGAAAAAGCATCTTAATTTGAGTATTTTTAGATATTTTTACTGAAAACAAGACAAAAATACTAAGAAAATGTTTTCTTGAAAATCATTTTTTGCAGTGTATGACTTGCTAAACGTCTGTAAATATTGTACTTTAATATTCAACACATCCTCATCCCATGGCGTCAATATTTGACGCCACTTGACCATGCGTCAATATGTTACGCGGAGGGTATACCCTTCGCGTCATTTTTTGACGAACTGGGGACTTCAATACTATTAGGTACGCGAAATTAAACAGTTGTCGCCTGACATTGGGGTTAGGGATAGGTTTGGGTAGGGATGTCATTATGTAAATCTAACCCTAAACCGACGCGAAAATGGTAAGAAAATGGTACGAAAATAGGAAAGAGAATGCAACGGACTCAATAGTATTGAAGTAACATATTGACGCATGGTCAAGTGGCGTCAAATATTGACGCCATGGGGTGAGGATGGGCTGTTAATATTTACTGTGATAAACTAAAGTACTTTGTAGTATACTAGCATATAGTAATAACTTTGTTAATGCGTACTTCAGTATTTTGTATTAACTAGTGAATTGATAAACTTTATTGAATTGCTTAGTATACTTAAATAGTAACCTTTACTACTTTATAGGATAGTACATTTTGATAGTTATTACACTTTGTTAATCTATACTATGTAGTTATCTAATATAGTAAATTACAATTGAAAGTAAATACTGTAGTAAACTGCACTGGAATATATTGATTACTATACTTTGTACAGTATAGTGTAGTATTTACTATAGTAAATTGTAGGGCTGGGTATCGATTCAGATGTTCCAGATCGATTCAATTTCGATTCACAAGCTATCAAATCGATTCGATTCCGATTCTCGATTCAATTTTCGATTCCGATTCTCGGGTTGGTTTTTATACTCGATTCTTGATTCAACTCAATGAATATAGATTTAATACAAATACTATATTAATAAAAAATAACAGTGAACATAAGTTTACAAGTGGGTAATTAATAAAAAGAAATTAAAAGCCACAACACTAACCTTGTCGTCTTGCTTGCAAAATCTAAAATGCTTCCATACCTCTTACTTTTTATGTGAAGGTAGCATCAACGTCGATGAACCCCCTAAAATCGCCATTTTAAGCACTGAATGAAAGAATGACAGGCTCCTTGGAAACATCGCGCAAGGCAAAAAAGAGGAAGACATCTAGTGAAGAAGACTAGTAATGATTAACGTTAATCTTACGTTCAATGTTTGCAAAAAAATATGGGGGAAAAAATCGATTCTGCTCTTTGAGAATCGATTCTGAATCGACCACATTTTAAAAAACGATTAATCGAAAAATCGATTTTTTTTGCCCAGCCCTAGTGAATTGTAGTATACTGTAGAATATTACATTAATTGCTACACTTTGTTAATGTATACAATAGTATCTGTAGTATTAACTATAGTAAATCAATAAATACTGTAGTATTTTCGTTTTTATGTGGTATTTCAGAACACAGTGATGAATAATGTATCCCAAAATGCAACACTTTTAAAAATAAAGGTTTTCTGTCAGGCTGTATGGTTCCATAAGGATCCTTTAAGACCCACGTGATCTTTCTGTTGAATGCTCTCAACATCGGTTCCTAATCGAACAGATCGTTGTAAAGTTTAGTTCTTTGTAATGCACAAAAATTTATAACGTACACTGAAATGTTAAACAAACTCTAACAACTGTTGGGGTTATGAACCGGCCTTTATAGTACAGCTTTTTGGGGAAAAAAAAACAGAAATAATGTTTGCTTTTCCATTTTACGTTTACATGGTCAAATGCTTCCAAATTCGATCCTAAATCTTGCCATGGCGAAAATAAGAAAACATTAAACCGAACACAAGCACGACTTTAAACTTATAGTGCCTTACTGGCAAATCTACAGGAGCACCGTTTAAGAGCGCATTCAAGTGCAGTTTGTCAGGAGTCTCTAATCGCTGTTTCGTTCTGACTTTTCCAAATTCACTGAGTGTGAGTTTTACCTCTGTGGTCGCCAGAGGCGATGTCTCCAATTATACAGTTACATCGCCCCTCTCTCTCTCACTCTCTCTCTCTCTGTTTATTTATTTAAATGTCATTACTGCGGACAGGTTTTAATAAGCTGGTCATTTTAGCTGGCTGAAAACGTAATTTGGTGCTGATGGAGTTAGAGGCTTTGATAAGTTAACATTCCTATATTCATTTGTCAAATTTGGCTTGCCTTACCTGCGGGTTATTACACACACATACAGCCGATTCTATTAATGGAGAATCGTTCACTTTCATAGAGTTTGTAGAAATATTATTTTAAAGCTTTCTCTTTGTTCAAAATGTGAGAAGAAATGGTCAAAAAATGGTCTCGAGCTGTCCGTGGGGCAGTACCCTTTTAAAAACAGTACATAGCTTACCTCAAAGGGACATATTAGAACCAAATATATACAAATCTGTACCTTGTCTCTTTTCGACTCAATACTGGGTTGAAAATAAAGCAACATTTTTATTTAGAGCATAACTGAAATCTTACTTTACATTGTTTGTGTTATATTTCATTTCTTTTGAACAACATATATTTAATAGCTAGGCCTAGGTATTTAAATCCTACTAAGACCATATATGGGCAATACTGAATTATATAAGCTTGTGATATATATTAGACACTACAATATCACTGTCACTGTTGGTTAATTGAGACTCATTAAACTTCACTTCTTTTTATCTAAGAATTTTATTAAGCAGATTTCGAGCTAGCGTACCATAAATACGGCACTTGCTTATATGAATAAATTAGTTTAAGAAATTTCTTTCATTATAATTTATGGTCGAGGGCTTATCGTGAAGCCATAAATAGTCATTAAACATTTGACATATTGGTTTAATTAAATTAACACGTGGGCGCATTACTGATAAATCATTTACGTAAGTTATTCGCCCACACTTAGTTTGTTAACATCAAGAATGCAGAAACTTGTTGAATGTTTTAATATTTTTGATTTAGCAACTTTAGGATCGAACCTTCAACCTTTGACACCTTCTCACAAGCATGCACATTATTAACAGCACGGTTACGCATGAAGAATCATAAGGGGGTGAGATGAAAATATGGGCCAGCACCCAGAAGAGGAGGACTTGTAGACCAAAGCAATTAAATCTGTGAGAGACACTCTATAGGAGCCGGCAGTTTTAATGAGAGCCAGTGAAGATATATGGTCACGCGGATTGGAAGTTATTGCAAACATCGCGTGAGATGCAAACAACTATTTTACAGAGGAACCACAAAGGTTTCAGAGGGAAACATATACGCCTGCCTCGGACGCGCTTTGATTTATGGTTCAGCTAAAACTCGAAATTCATAGCAGTAAAATTGCTTACTTCTCAGAAAGCGAGCATGAGTGTAAGAAAAAGTGGCAACAAATTGGCAACACAAAATTGCAGGTAGATACGGTATATTTAAAGTCAACATGAAGCACTACGCTGTGTATATTAGAGTGAAGCAGGGTATTAAACTAGACTTAAGTGAAGGGCATGACTGTTTTTAATCTGTTGGGTACAAGCGGATGTTTTTACAGTGGAGCTGAATGTTTGCAGAGTGTAGAAGAACAATTCCCCGAAGCACCATCAACATCCACTTTTAAGGAGGTGTTAGGGTGTGGAGGCTGACAGATAGACAGATAGTCAGACAGACAGATAGATTGTCAGACAGACAAATAGATTGTCAGACCGACAGACAGATAGATAGATATACAGACAGTCACACAGACAGATGAATAGTCAAAAAGATAGACGGTCAGACAGACAAACAAACAAACAGACAAATAGTCAGACAGACAGACAGACAGACAGATAGACAAATAGATAGTCAGAGAGATAAATAATCACACAGACAGAAAGTCAGACAGATTGATAAACACACAGACAGAGTGTCAGACAGACAGACAGATAGACAATCAGAGAAACAGATAGAAACTCAGAGAGACAGACAGACAGTCAGTCAAACAGATATACAGTCAGAGAGACAGACAGACAGACAGACAGACAGACAGACAGAGAGACAGACAGATAGTCATACAGAAAGTAATACAGAAAGTCAGACAGAAAGTCAGACAGATATACATACAGACAGAAAGACATATAGTCAGTCAGACAGACAGTCAGAGAGACAGACATATAGACAGACAGAAAGTCAGACAGACATATAGACAGACAGAAAGTCAGATAGACATACAGTCAGACAGACATACACACAGAAAAATCACACAGAAAGACAATCGGAGAGACAGAGGGAAAGTCAGACAGATAGACAATCAGACAGACAGAGAGACAGACAGAAAGTCAGGCAGTCAGACAGATAGACAATCAGACAGTCAGACAGACAGATAGACAATCAGACAGACAGACAGACAGATAGTCAGACAGAAAGTCAGACAGACAGATAGACAAACAGAAAGTCAGGCAGTCAGACAGATAGACAATCAGACAGACAAACAGAGAGACAGACATATAGACAGACAGAAAGTCAGACAGACAGACAGACAGAAAGTCAGGCAGTCAGACATATAGTCAGTCAGACAGACAGTCAGAGAGACAGACATATAGACAGACAGAAAGTCAGACAGACATACACACAGAAAAATCACACAGAAAGTCAGACAGACAGATAGACAAACAGAAAGTCAGGCAGTCAGACAGATAGACAATCAGACAGACAGACAGAGAGACAGACATATAGACAGACAGAAAGTCAGACAGACAGATAGACAGACAGAAAGTCAGGCAGTCAGACATATAGTCAGTCAGACAGACAGTCAGAGAGACAGACATATAGACAGACAGAAAGTCAGATAGACATACAGTCAGACAGACATACACACAGAAAAATCACACAGAAAGACAATCGGAGAGACAGAGGGAAAGTCAGAAAGACAGATAGACAATCAGACAGACAGACAGAGAGACAGACAGAAAGTCAGGCAGTCAGACAGATAGACAATCAGACAGTCAGACAGACAGATAGACAATCAGACAGACAGACAGATAGACAGAAAGTCAGACAGACAGATAGACAAACAGAAAGTCAGGCAGTCAGACAGATAGACAATCAGACAGACAAACAGAGAGACAGACATATAGACAGACAGAAAGTCAGACAGACAGATAGACAGACAGACAGAAAGTCAGGCAGTCAGACATATAGTCAGTCAGACAGACAGTCAGAGAGACAGACATATAGACAGACAGAAAGTCAGACAGACATACACACAGAAAAATCACACAGAAAGACAATCGGAGAGACAGAGGGAAAGTCAGACAGACAGAAAGTCAGACAGATAGACAATCAGACAGACAGAGAGACAGACAGACAGAAAGTCAGGCAGTCAGACAGATAGACAATCAGACAGTCAGACAGACAGATAGACAATCAGACAGACAGACAGACAGATAGTTAGACAGACAGATAGACGGTCAGACAGAAAGTCAGAAATACAGACAGACATACATACATATAGTCAGACAAACAGATAGATAGACAGACAGAAAGTCAGATCGATAGACAGACTTATAGTCAGTCAGTCAGACAGACAGACAGACAGACAGACACACAGACAGACAGACAGACAGACATATTGTTAGACAGACAGAGGCAGATGGACAGTCAGACAGATATAAAGTCAGACATACAGAGATGGAGACAGACAGTCAGACACACTCACAAAGACAGATGGACAATCAGTCAGACAGAGACAGACACAGACAGACAGACATATAGTCAGACAGACAGAGACAGATGGACAGTCAGATAGACAGACAGAAAGTCAGGCAGTCAGACAGAAGGTCAGTCAGATAGACAGACAGACAGACAGAAAGTCAGACGTCAGACAGATAGACAGACAGACAGACAGACAGACAGACAGATAGACAGACAGAAAGTCAGGCAGTCAGACAGATAGACAGACAGACATATAGTCAGACAGACAGACAGACAAACAGACAGACAGACAGGCAGGCAGGCAGTCAGACATACAGACAGACAGACAGACAGTCATAAAGTTAGACAGACAGACAGATAGGTGGAGACAGACAGTCAGACAAAGACAGATGGACAATCAGTCAGTCAGCCAGACAGACAGACAGACAGACAGATAGATAGACAGACAGAAAGTCAGGCAGTCAGACAGATAGACAGACAGACATATAGTCAGACTGACAGACAAACAGACAGACAGACAGGCAGGCAGGCAGGCAGGCAGACATACAGACAGACAGACAGACAGTCATAAAGTTAGACAGACAGACAGATAGATGGAGACAGACAGTCAGACAGACAGACAAAGACAGATGGACAATCAGTCAGTCAGACAGACAGACAGACAGACAGATAGACAGACAGAAAGTCAGACAGATAGACAGACAGACATATAGTCAGACAGACAGACAGACAGGCAGGCAGGCAGTCAGACAGATAGACAGACAGACATAAAGTTAGACAGACAGACAGACAGACAGACAGGCAGGCAGGCAGGCAGGCAGGCAGGCAGGCAGGCAGTCAGACAGACAGATAGACAGACAGACAGACAGACATAAAGTTAGACAGACAGATAGATGGAGACAGACAGTCAGACAGACAGACTGACAAAGACAGATGGACAGTCAGTCAGTCAGTCAGATAGACAGATAGACATATAGTCTGACAGACAGACAGACAAAAAGACAGACAGACAGGCAGGCAGGTAGTCAGACATACAGACAGACAGTCATAAAGTTAGACAGACAGACAGACAGATGGAGACAGTCAGTCAGTCAGATAAACAGACAGACAGACAGACAGACAGAGACATTGAGCATGTTTTTCAAATAAGCCATGTATTTTGTTTATCCATTTTGGAGTTTGCCGATCCCTCTTCACTTTCAGCGTATTTTAAAGACATTATACTGAATAGCTTCTTGTGTGTTCTCAAAAGAAAAACCTTGTACAACCTTTACGACATGAGCTTGACTACTGTAGATATTGGCAGAATTGTCTCATTCTGCTCTAACTGTCCCTTCAATATGAAATATTCAGATGGGTCAGCGCTCCACCGTGAAAAGCAGAGATGCCTTTCGGTGGTACAGCGGCAGAGAACAAGCCTGACAAAATTAAGCCGTGAGGTAAGATGCGACGTGCACGAGGGCGAAAGAATCTCTAGATTAAATATGCAACTGAAAGTATGTTTGAAGAATGCTAACATCTCTAGAGACCTTTGCCTCTTTTAAATGTCAGCCTTTCACGAAACTAACATATCAGTGTGTTACTTTCAAAGCAGAAGAAACCCGTACTGGGCAAAACAACCAAATGAGTGCTAAAACTTTCTGGCCTTTAAATACGCTTAGGAATTAATGAGGCAGTCACCGCCTCCGTCGAAGAACTGTATGGGCGAGAGAGCTTTGCACAGAGTCAGATAGAGGGAGTGAGGTAGGAAAGAGTGCAGAAGTTCAAGCGTGAGTCACCTCGGCCCACACACCTACTGTATTTCTCTCTCAGTCGAAATCATTAATATATTATAGTGTTTATGTAAACATTGTGCTCATGCACGTATAGTTCATGATTAGTTGTGTGTGTGTTTTTCCTCGGCAGACAGCTGAAGCAAAATATGGGCTTTGTTTGGTCTGTTTTTCCAGATTTCCAAACAAAAATGCAGCTTCCATTGTTTATCAAACAGGTAGTGTCGATGCTTTGAAAATCTGAAACTCATGTTCGCAACCTATTCTTGTAATTTGTGATGAAAACCAAAAATGAATGAAATAAGAGACATGCAAAATGCTCACGAAAGCGTTTCCTCTAGGGATCTCAGACTTTTGGACTCCATTATGTATGCGGAAAACAAAAACAGTATCCGAGCCTTCTCATTTCCCCTCTCCGTCTTAATGACAGCTTTGCATATATAATAGTCCCCGTAGCTCAGGAACATCTGTGTTTTCCTTCAGCATCTCGATGGGTTTGGTATCTATTATTCAAAGCTTTCGAATCTCTCGCACCAATTAAAGTCTCAGCCGGGTCTCAGAGTTCACAGAGTTCAGAGATTTTAAGCGCAAGTCAAAGGAGACGGATATGAAACCTCACCTGCCGGCCATTCAGATTCAAGGAGGACATTTCTATTCGACACCAGTGTTGGCGGTAACGCATTACAAGTAATGCACATTACGTAATAATATTACTTTTCTAAAGTAACGCATTGTTACTTGTATACAATGTATTGTTGGCTAATTCTACAAATATACCTATGTGACCAGGGTGATTAATCATTATTAACTCTTTCCCCGCCATTGACGAGTTATCTCGTCTTGACAAGTTAACGTATTTTCCGCACTTTTCTCATAGTTTGGCGGGTACTGGAACTTATAGTCAGGTGCGACTTATACGTCAAAATTATTTCATATGAACCAAGAGAAACCATTACGGTCTACAGCTGCGAGGGTCCGCTCTATGCTGCTCCTGTATTTATGTAATTTGATGGATTCAGTGATGACTTCTGGACCTTTTTGAACTTGATTTGGCTTGTCTTGTTAATTTAGCCTGTTCAGCCTCACAGGGATGCTCTGTATGCTATTGTGTATCGTGTAAATAGGTTTTTTTTGTTTTGTTACTTTAACATGTACGGACATCTATTCAATCTGCTGTGCTGTGCTATTGTTTAGTTGAATAACTTGCCTTTCCAGATTCAATGTCCGTTCTTCGGCTTGAATTTCTAAAATAATTTTCTAAATAAACGCGATGTATAGTCCAGTGCGACTTCTATATGTTTTTTCCTCTTCAAACGCTTTTTTGACTAATGCGACTTATATTTCAGAGCGCCTTAAAGTCATGAAAATATGGTATCTCGTCAACTGATGAGTAATCTTGTAAATTAAGAGAAAATATTTTCCTGATGAGTTTTTTTTTTGGTTATCTGTAATACCGCGATTATCCACTAGATGCGCACTTACCCAGTTTATAAAAAACTGAAGCAAACATTTTTTTCTTTAATTACACTCCGTATATGTTTTGATAGTCGTTCTAAATCTGATATTGTCCTATTCTGACAAAAATGTAAGTGTGGTTTTGTGGTCCATGGTTAATTTATATTATAATTTAAATGTATAATTTGTATTTTAGTATACTTTTGGGTGGTGTCGAATAGAAACGTCCTCCTTGAATTTGAATAGCCACACTGTAAAAAAAATCCGTAGAAATTACAATGTTATTGCAGCTGGGTTGCCGGTAATTTACCGTTGATTTACATTTATGTTATTTACTGGCAAGAGTTTGTTCAAAGTTAAATAAATTTTAAATATTAACAAGTCTTTATCTTTACAGAATAAAACTATACAATAACAGCCTCATGCAAAGCATTCTGGGAACCAGAAATCATCATCAACCTTTTTCTGTTTTTGCTTCAGATTTTGTTTCCCAGAATGTTTTGCTTGATGCTGTTTTTTTAGTTTTACTCTGTAAAGATAATACGGAGCTTCTGAGGGGACATTTGCAAAAAATAAAAAATTTGAGTGGACATTTGCAAAAAAATAAATAATAAATATATAAAAATAAATAATAAGGCTTTTGCGTGCGCACGAGAAACGTATGTCGTGCCCACGAGAAACCTATGTCGTGCGCACGAGAAACGTATCGCGTGCGCACGAGATATTTCTGCATGTTGACGTCATACTAATAACCACACTCCAGTCTAGTAGGTGGCAGTAATGCACCTTTGAGATGAGTTGCCAACCGCCATTAAAACTCAAAGAAGGAGAAGTTCCGGATGCATCACTCTCTGCCAAACGAAAACAAAATTATGGATGCGCACGAATTAATTGAGATTTATTTTAAACTTGGCCTTCAATACAAAGACATTGTTTCTGTTCTTGCACTTCGACACAGATATGTAATTTCTGAGCGACATTTAAAACGCATTTTGAGGTCTAGACGCCTGTTTCGACGAAAAGAATACTCAAGTATCGAAGACGCCATTGCATTTATTCAGCATCAACTCCAAACATCAGGCCAGCTACACGGATACAGGTGGATGCATGAAAAGTGTAAAGAAAATGGATTACATATTAGAAAAGAACATGTTCGCTTAATTTTGAGCTCGTTAGATCCTGGTGGAGTAGAATTTAGGAGAGCCCGACGTCTTCATCGACGTAACTATTTCGCAAAAGGACCGAATTACATCTGGCATTTTGATTCATATGATAAACTAAAGCCATATGGTATTTGCATAAACGGCTGTATCGATGGCTTTTCTAGGAAGATTATTTGGCTAAATGCGTTCACAACAAGCAGTGACCCGAAGGTAATCGGAGGATACTACGTGGAAGCAGTGGAAAGTTTAAGTGGCTGCCCTCGGATCGTTAGAGGCGACTGTGGAACTGAAAACGGGCACGTGCGAGACTTCCAGCGTTTCCTCAGACGCAACATTCTGCAGGACTCCACCATTGACAGCTACATAGAAGGTGTAAGCACGGCCAATCAGCGAATAGAGAGTTGGTGGGGATTCCTCAGGAAAGAATGCATGGAGTTTTTCATCTCTTTGTTCGCTGACCTGAAGGACAAAGGGTTGTTCGACGGGGGATTTTTGGATAAAAATCTAATCCGTTTCTGTTTCTTGGGAATTATCCAGGTGAGTAATGATGTAGTGCACACTGCCCAGCATAATTTAGCTATAAAGCATTGCATTACTCCTTAATATACACAACAACTTCATAACTGCCTCACTTACTCGTTTTATTTTAGAGTTTTTATTGAATTAATTAATTGATAGTGTATTTTAGTGAACACAAAATTAAATAAAATACTACGTATCGACCAAAACACAGCATGACCTTGTAAAGTAAAATCACATTAATTTAGAAAATAGCCCAAATATGCCTATTTGTGAAAAAAAATCATAATTTGCATCATTAAAAGTGTACGTTGTCTTATACAGTAGGTTTTTTATTGTGTGGTGTGGTCAAACTAACCCCCCCCCCCCAATTACATGAGTGTGATTTGAATTCCAAAATTATATAATTATTTCATCCCTTATGTTGTTCCAAACCTGAATGAGCTCCTTACCTTAATGCATAATAGCTGATGGTAGCTATTGACTTCCATCGTAAGAAAAACTTCTTGATTTCTTGCATTCTTCACAATATTTTATTTTGTGTTCAAATCAATTAGGTTTGGAACATGTTTTGGATGAACTATCCCTTTAATTCTAAGTCACAGTCATGGAACTGTAGGGTCGTAGTTATAAGTTTATGGTGTTTTGGGGGTACTTTTTACCCATCACAAAATTCTCAACAACACAATTTGCGGAAAAAAGAAATGAGGTGTTTATGGATATTGATATATTTTAGAGAGTAAAAATGTTACAGGTTGAATATCTTCAGTGCAAACTGTCTATTTATTTTTTTATTTAATTGCAGGATGAATTGGATGAAACTGCTCGTGTGTGGGATGCACACGTAATAAGACCTTCAAAAAACATCAGAGTGCCAAGTGGTAGACCCAATGTCATGTACTTATTCCCAGAGCTTTACAGAACAGAGAACTGCATGTCACCAGTGGACACAGGAGACCTACAGCTGTGCAAGACAGAATGCACATTTCGATCGTCTATACCTTGTGACAGTGATGTCTATGACATTTGTAATTCTATCCTGAGTGAGGCACATTTTGAGCTTCCAAAGGACTCATATCAAGCAATAGACTTATACTTGCATCTAAGGAATGCAATACTGACCTTATTGTAACCTCTGCTCAGGCTGAAAATAGAGGGGTTGGTGGCATTTTTTATTTACATGATTTCTGATGCACAAATGGTAATGCTAAAAAGTACTATGATGTTACAATATTAAAAGTCACTAATTGTTTCTAAAATACTTAATGTTATTGAGCATATGTTGTTTGTTTATGCAGGGTCCTTTCTATTATAGTTTAAGAAAAATTTTGTTCACTACCATTGTGTTTTTCCAATTTCTGACATTTTCTTCTGTGATACACAAATGTTTAGCAGAATGTGCATTGAGCAGTTATCAGCCTCCTGTCACCATCATACAATTGTTGTGAATGTTTTATGAGGCTGTTGATGCCTAATACTCTGCTAAACATTTGTGTTTCTCAAAAGAAAGTTCATGTAATAAACGACAGAATTGTGATTTTCTTGTAAACTTTAGACTCATGCAGAATGTTTTTCTTCCTCAATAAAATTGAATAAGCATCAAATGCACTAAATACAGAAAGATGTTAAGAACACAGTTGGGGCCTTTTTATTGACTATTAAACTGTAATACAGGCAATGTTTTGCTGACATATAACAATGTATACAAACATGGATACTCAACTCAGTAACATGTTTTTCTGCATTACAGTAAATTGTAAATGAAAAAAAATGGCAATATGTAAAGAATATTAAACAGATTAAAATTACAGTGTGTAATAAACCGTCTGTTTAAATCTCCATTAAATCCCCAATTAAATCTGAACTGTATGGACATGTTTGTGTATAAAACACTTCTATACAACTTTTGAATTACAAGTTTAACTCCCCTCAAACGAATAGGGGTGAAACAATGATTTACATCATCTCCTCAATTTCTAATTCTTAACACAAAATAGTTTTCCAACACTTTATTTAACAGGGTATTTAAAGGGATAGTTCACCCAAAAAGAAAAATTCTGTCATGTACTCATGTTGTTACAAACCCATATACATTTCTTTGTTCTGATGAACACAAAGATATTTTGAGAAATGTTTGTAACCAAGCCATTCGTGGACCCCATTCACTTCCATATTAGGGAGAAAGTATACAGTGGAAGTAAATGGGGTCCACAAACGGTTTGGTTACAAACATTTCTCAAAATATCTTCTTTTGTGTTCATCAGAACCAAGAAATTTATGTGGGTTTGTAACATAATTAGAGTGAGAAAATGATGACAGATTTTTTATTTTTGGGTGAACTATCCCTTTAATAACTATTTCTGATTAGTAACAAACAAATATTTGCAACTAAACTCATGTACAGCATAGCTATTCTATCACAGCTATTGTATCTTTCAATTCAGTGGAATTGAATGTTTTTGTATAAAACTCAAATTTCTTTAGAATGGAAATTGGAAATTTAAACTCGGCTCCATAACTCCACGAACACTTCAAAATCTTAAAACATATTTGAAGCTACTCAAACTATAAAATCTTAAAACCTCTTAGAAACTAAAATTTTAAGAATTATGAAATTACAAAAAAATGCATTAAAAAAAAGGAATAACTGGTGTACACAAAATACAATTAACCTGACTTACTCAATCTCACTAGTTAATTCATTTATAGAATGTCCATTGCAAAGCAATCTCCATTTAGTACATTGTCAAACTCTGCACGGAATTCTGGGTAAGAGCTGTATGAACATGGTAAGTCGAGAACTGCTCCACATGTATGTGCAACAGGCCTACGTCCAAGGCCAAATAATCCATTAAATATGACTTCAATTTTGTCCTTACACATGACTGTAGAGCCGGTACAGAATCGTAGGAAGGTCTCTAGCTTTCTTTGGTCTATATTTTTCACGTAGCGGTGCAGATGATTAAGGGTCAGCTGCTCTTGCTGGTTCAAGGAATCTTTTGCTGGCTTTAACATTTGTACCACTTTCTTGTTTGTAGCTTTCTTTGAATCGTATGCATCAAGTATGCTTTGTCTGGTCAGACTCAGAATGCCAGTTGGCATAATGGTGTGAAAGCAGTCAATTATAAATTTGGGCTCTTGGAGGAGGACTTTGTGAGCCATTGTCAAAATAGCAGAACGAATGTTTTCTTTTGGAGGCAAGCAGCATGAACCCATCCGTGAAAAGAGATCAAGTAAATCTTCTGCATCATTTTCATCCAGGTCGCCTTGAACAGCTTTTTCAACAACAGATTGCTCTGAGGCAGACAAATATTTCAAAAATGAGGACATCAAGAGCTCTTCAGTGACTGAGTCAACACCATCAATGCATGCCAATATAAATGCTGGAGACAACCTGATGGGCATCACACCATGATCAACATAGCCTTTCACCCACACTCTTCCAATAGCCTGCCACTCAACCTCTGAGTAGTCTGGTCGCAGTCTTGGAACTCGTTCTTCCTCACCCTCACACTGAGCAAGAAACTCTTCCCAAAAGGCAGTGTACAGTTCACGTGACACTCCGTCATTATCAACTGCATTTTCATTAGTAAATTCTATGCGCAGGACTTGTTTTAATACTTTGGGTTTTGAGAAAATTTCCAAAACATCTTTCACTATATTGACCCTCCTCACTTTCACACTTTGAATTTCTTTCATGCTCTCAGAATCCTCTGATTCTTCAGTTGGCTGTTCTGCAAAAGATGATCCTTCTGTCTGAGGTTGATCAATTAATGGTGGATTCTGCAGAATTAAAAAAATACTGTATTATATAACACGAAAAGATAACAAAAACACTGCCTTTTTAAGGTTATTTAAAAGCAACTAATACCACATCCAATACATTTCAATACTGTTGATAATTTAACTGTACTATATGGTGTTTAAAGTTTAAATACATTATGCATGTAAACATGTAAATAAAACCCTCTGTCGTGACGGTCATGATTGTGATAGTGACATTTTACAAGTTACAGTAAATGTTAAAATGATACAGTAATTCTGTAATAATTTACTCACAAAATGTCATTTCAAACCAGTTTGACTTTGATTCCATAGAACACAAAATGAGAATTTGTGGGGAAAAATAAGTTGAATTTATAAAGTGAAATGTCCAAAGTGAGAAAAAAGGATCCAAGCTATTTTATATGATTCATTACATTGTAATAAGATTCCAAGAATCTCCTGTTGTGTTCCACAGAAAAAATCCAAACAAAGTAAATGATAACTGATTTTAAGTGTTTTAATGGTGTAAACATTTTAACAACAAATAATATAATATCAATGATATTATATGATATTACCTGTCTAGGATCCCCATCTTCTGTATTCCAGGGAAGAGTGGAATCCAGAATGGCATTGGCAACATTATCGTGTGCCATTCCAATCTGGATCTCGGAATCCTCCAGTTCTATATCATAAGACACATCAACTGATGACCCTGGCTCTTCACTCAAAACCACCACATCATCAGATTTATGGTCATCAGGAGTCGATGCCGAATTTTCCTCTCTGGATTTTTGACTGGTAGAAAAGCTATCCTCTTCTTCAATGAACGATGAATGACTGACAGGCACAGGATCATTTGTTTGAAGAAGTGGTTGTCCTGAGTTTCTTGACATGCTAGTACTCTCTGTCTGTTGAAAGGACATACACATTAGAAGATATACAGTGTAGGGGTGCACGATAAATCACATTCGTATCCCATCATTAAAGCCGGTTCCGTGATTATGTAGTGCATATTAAACAGGAATATAGATATCCAAAACACTCTCGCTCTCTCTAAATAGATAAACAGGAAGCATATAAACATTAATGATGTGTATATATATATATATATATATATACAGTTAGGTCCATAAATATTGGGACAGAGGCACATTTTGTGTTATTTTAGCTGTCCACCAAAATTTATTTCAGTTACAGTCATATAATGAATATTGGCTTAAAGTACACACTCTCAGCTTTATTTTGAGGGTATTCACGTTCAAATTGGCTGAAAGATTTAGCAATTACAGCTGTTTAATGTGTAGCTCCCCCTTTTTAAAGGGGCCAAAAGTAATGGGACAGTTGACTGAAAAGCTGTTTTATGGACATTTATTGTCTATTTATTAAATAATTTCCTCTTAAATGAAGCATGTTAAAGGTCTGGAGTTGATTGAAGTGTAACATTTGTATTTGGAAGCTTTGGCTGTGAACCCACATCATGTGGTTCAGGCAGATCTCCCTACAAGTGATACAGACCAGATTTAGGTTTCAAAAACACCACAAATCCATCAGAGAGATAGCAGGAACATTAAGAGTGGCCAGATCAACAATTTGGTACATTCTGAATAAAGAAAAACACACTGATGAGCTCAGCAACAAACAAATTCTTGATGTCCATACCAGATAACAGTGGTGGATGATGGCATTATCCTCTCCATGACAAAGAAAAAACTCCTTCACAACATCATGAGAAATGAAAAATGAATCTGGATGTTTCTGCCTTCTGATACATCACCAAAAAACACCAGCGACCCAGGACCTTAAGAAACCATGGATGGAAATGCAATCCCACTGCCTGAACACTATTTTACTGAAGATGTTGTCTGCTCGTATCATGAGATGTTCTTGGCCTTCTCCATCATTTTTATTCTCATTATTCTTATACAGGTTGATATTAGTTTTATCTCTATAAATAAAGCTTTTTTAGAGCTTGTCTGACTTTTTAAGGAGTCTGATCTCAACTTTCTATTCTTGAGGCTTTTGTATCTTGTGGTGAACCCTCTGTATTTCTCCTTGTAATATCTTCTCTTTATTATTTTGCTTGACAATGCCATCTTTGCCTTCTGGAGAGTGTTATTCATTTGTTTGGACATTGTAAAGGTTTTCTTTTCGTTATCATGAGAGGATAATGCCATCATCCAACACTGTTATCTGGTATGGAGGTCCAGGATTTGTTTGTTGCTGAGCTCACCAGTGTGTTTTTCTTTATTCAGAATGTACTAAATTATTGATCTGGCCACTCTTAATGTTCCTGTTGTCTCTCTGATGGATTTGTGGTGTTTTTGAAACCTAAATCTGGTCTGTATCACTTGTATGAAGATCTCCCTGAACCACATGAAGTGGGTTTAGAGTCACAGCTTCCAAATGCAAATGTCACACTTCAATCAACTACATACCTTTAACATGCTTCAATTATGAGGAAATTATTTAATAAATAGACAATAAATGTCCACAAAACAGCTTTTACGTCAACTGTCCCATTACTTTTGGCCCCTTTAAAAAGGGGGAGCTACACATTAAACAGCTGTAATTGCTAAATCTTTCAGCCAATTTGAACGTGAATACCCTCAAAATAAAGCTGAGAGTGTGTACTTTAAGCCAATATTCATTATATGACTGTAACTGAAATAAATTTTGGTGAACAGCTAAAATAACACAAAATGTGCCTCTGTCCCAATATTTATGGACCTAACTGTATATTTATGGACCTAACTGTATATGTGTGTGTGTGTGTGTGTGTGTGTGTGTGTGTGTGTGTGTGTGTGTGTGTGTGTGTGTGTGTGTGTGTGTGTGTGTGTGTGTGTGTGTGTGTGTGTGTGTGTGTGTGTGTCCCATTCTCTTTAAAACTATACACGACAAACAACTTCCATTCTCTTTAAAACTATACACGACAGGAAACTTAAATTACTTTATTTAATCCATAACTTACCACTCTAGGCTCTCGTTCCGGTTCGTCAAAGTCTGAGGACGAGTCTGATGAATCTTGGGGAGAACTGTCCTTTTCCATCGTGCATACGTACAGTCGTAGCATTCTAAGTTTACTCTGCTCATACAGTTCATTCACTGTAATACTGGATGGAATTGGGGTCTGGCTGAAATCTCGCATCTCAAAAAGATAGCTTTCAGCTGGGCCTTTTGAAGAAATCCCTTTAGGAAAAAACAAATCCTTCCCAATCATCATCAGTTCCTCAACTATTGCGTTCTTTTTAACCGTCACATGTCGCGTTCCACCTCCATGTTTTGTCCGAACCTGGTGAAATTCTCCTTTATGAAAATGAAGCCACCCAATTTCCAGTCGTCTTGTCTCTTTAGATGCATGTTTATTGCCGATACTTGAAAGTTTGCTTAATAAACCCCCATTATTTGCTGGTGTAGGCCTATTGGCTCCTTTTTGGATCTTGTTTCTTAATCTCTGCATTGCAGTGGACTTGGTGGTTTCACATACTGCAAGTCTTTGACGGCAAAATGCTCTAACTGCAAGACGATCTCCATAACTAACAATGTATTTTGCAAGTTCGTCTTCAGTCATAATTGCAATGATGCTTAGGTTGACCTAAAAGTAAATAACGGCTATAAATACAATGGCTAAAAGCATGCATATAGAATAATTATAATAACTATAACTCAATTTACCTTATCCTCTTTTAGTTTCTCAATAGCATCTTGAGAAATATCTCGTGACCTCAAAAACTCAACAAAATCTTCCTCCATGTTGCGACCTTTCAAACGTTTAAGTTGTAAACACTCTTCAACCCCACATTAGACGATAAACCGGAAATTGCGACCGCATGTGCACGTCATACGTTCACGTGTTCACGAGAGTTTCTCGTGCGCACGACATACGTTCTTCTTCTTCTTCTGTTGAGTTTTATGGCAGTTTACAATCAAAGTGTATTACCGCCATCTGCTGGACTGAGGTGGCGACATACGTTTCTCGTGCGCACGCGATATGTTTCTCGTGCACACGCAAAAGCCTTATTTTTTATTTTTTTACAAATTTGCAAAAAAATAAAAAAGGCTTTTGCATGCGCACGAGAAACGTATGTCGTGCTCACGAGAAACCTATGTCGTGCGCACGAGAAACCTATGTCGTGCGCACGCGTTAGTGCGATTGTGCCTGCTATTTTTAAAATAGCCTCTAGATGGTGTTAAATGATTTGTTTGTGTGTGTAGATACAATATATAGCCTATATATAGCCTATACACACACAATTGGAAATTAATAAAGATAAAACCAAATTTCTTGTCTATATTTGGAGGTTGCATGCTATTTAGACTCCATGCCTTCTTCACTTGAGTAGTCACTTTGGTGAAAGAGGCTTCTAGACTTTAAAATGCGTTTTAAATAGGCTATTGATTAATGATTTTATATATGTCCTAATGCAATAACAGAAACGATGTCTTTAATGGAACCCAAATTATACCCAATATATTGGTCGCATTTTGGGCTCTTTTTTCTCTTTTAGTAAGCGATGTACGTGCTCTTTTAATAATGCTGTACTATTCATTTGCTTTTTATCAATGATGTCAAAGTCAGGCGCCGGGCCCATTTAAATGTACAAACTTTCCACAGATTAAACCCAAGTCTAATATATTGTGCCTAATATTACACTGCCACCAGTGTAACGGCTGAAACCAAGGAGACATAGAGCAAGACATTAGGATCTCAATTATACCATTCTTTATCTAAATATTTAAAAACAGCATTATATAAAAAGTATATATTATAAAGTTATCCCCGTTTTGCAGTTGGTTAAACCGCAAGCAGGCAGGTATAATAAGGGAGGCGCTTTAATGCCCAGTCAAGGTCCGCCAAATGTGTCATAGTCCAATGTCACAATGTTGCCCTGAGGACATCAACCACTTGGTAAAATCAGGAGAGCCCAGCTCTATACAGCCGGCAGAATAAAGGCCAGCGATAGGCAGAGGTGCAGCTTATGAAAAAGGAATTGCGCGACAGGTCCTTGGCGGCTAAAATCTCAATGGATTGTTCACAAAGTCGCAGTGTCTTTCCATTCCTCCCTCGGTCATACGATTAATATCGGCCGCGGTGAAAAGAATCAAGAGCTCCCTTACCGACAAACAATACCCATCATCACTAACTAATACATTTACCCCCCGACTGGCTACCACGAATTGTCCCGAGCGGCCGCTTAGCGCACTTTCCCCACATAAGAGCTCCTATCATAGAGACAAAGCCGAGCGTCCCGCCACTCTCTCACTCATTCCTTAAGGCTCTCCTTAACACCCATCCGCATTTTAATTGGTGCACCTCCATGAGCCTATAGCTACCTTACCCTCCACATTAAACACAACCAAAACCCTTTATTCATTACAATATAAACATGAGAAATTTCTATTTAAAAACAAGCTTATATTTAACCCGCATTATTGTCACTATAACGAAACTTTGTCAAACTGGGTAGCAATAATATGCGATGTGCACATCCACAGGTTCTGCGTGACACTTTGTTTGGGTCAATTCAGTCCTATATTTGAGTAAAGAGTAGGCTACCTAAATTTAGCAACTATGACAATAGTCTACCTCATATTTTTTATAACCAATTACTTATAAAAAAATTACATTAACTCTATTGGAAGTAAGCCACAGTTCATCTTTTAAATTATTGTAAATAATAATTAGCCATTGGGAATATTACATTTTACTTATTCAGGGAGGATTTAATTTAAAATCAGATACAGGACATGGCATAAATTGCCCTTTTGATTGACCAAATTACATTTTTAAACATTTAAATGTAATTAATGTAAGTACGAAATAACCCCTTACAATAAATTCAATTGAAATACATCATATCACAGTATTACAAAGCTTCTTGAACATATTCCATTCAAAAACCAAGGTCTTCATGATATGTCAAAAATACATTAGAAACAAGATTCCTAAATATTGTTTCTTTACGTTATCATTAGAAAATGAAAGAAGACACTGAAATGAGAGAAGAAACTGATCTCATTTACCTCAGTAGCCTGGCATGCTATACAAACAAACATTTCAACTTCATTAAATTAAAAACGCCCATGGAAAGGCAAATGTTAATTTTAAATCCGTAAATGATAATAATCTCTCTCTCTCTCTCTCTAGTCATTTGCTCAAGTTCCAAGTTCAACCACTCATGTGCAGCAGCTCCGCTGTTTACAAATTTCATCTATGTAAATAATAATAATGGATATTTCAATCATAAATATAGATTTTATTCGTATTCGCAGGTGCAAGAACTGGACAATGCTTTCAATGCTAACTTGACTGACAACACACTAACCTGGGCCGGGTTTCCCGATAACGATTGATCTTATGCTTAAGAGCGCTTTCTACGAGCTTCTTGACGAACATTCGTTATTCATTTACGTGCGTTTCCCAAAGGTGCACGTAAAACGATCGCTCGTAGCTGGGTTTTAAGTGCTACTTACGAGACGCTATCCTTGCTGAAATGTCACCTATGGAATGACTCGAATTTGTAGCAGAAGCTTGTTTAGGCTAATGATCTTCAGCCGATGTGCACTAATATGTTTAATAATATTATTTATTATTGTTCAATGACTTATTAAATGTTTTAATAATGTGTGCATAATTAAATATTCTTTTCCGTATTTAGTTAGGACTCGTCTCTTCGCATTGCGCAACTCTGCATTTTATATTATAGTTTAGATTATTATTATTATTTGTTTTTTATTATCTATGTTTATTTATTATTATGGATTATTGCATTGTACCGTAAACATTTATATTGAGCACAACCTTTGGTCATTATGAACTGTCAGAGAATAAGTTAAGGTTTAGAGCTAAACAAAACTGTTTCTCTACATGCAGGTATTTCTTCAAGTATTGCCTTCATGAATTAAGTGGAATATAAAAGGCAGTGTGTTATGCGTGAACATTATAAAAGCCTAAAAACCTTAACATGTGGTTTCTTTAATCAGATGCCATTTCCCTTCAAAACAATTTTTTACTGTTGATAAAATAGCCTATAGCAGCAATTGCCATTTACAATTTACCAACTTTTACCAAAATTGTACCAAATACGTTTTCCTTCTTTATTAATTTATGTTCAGTGAAAAAATATGTTCAGTCCTTTAAATTTGATTTCTCGTTTGAATTTATATTTAAGTAATTTAAACAAATAAACAAATAAAAAAGAACCCAATAAATAAATACACATTTAAAACATTACATTACCGTCATTGCCGGAGTGCAATTTGCTGGTTGTCCTGCAGGTGACCATGTAACTCTTTTGTCTTATGATGCACTTATGAATTAACGAGTACTCCAGACCACTCGTATCTACGATGATTTTCAAGTGCTACTTAAGTTACGAAGCTTTTGGGAAACAGACCGTAAATTTACGATGATTCGTACGATCGTTTTTACGATCAACTTAGCCTTACGATGCTTTTGGGAAACCCGGCCCAGTCAATCTGTCACCCGACAACAGGAGGCAGAGAAGTGAGCAAATGACTAATCATCTGACGGTCGATTTACCGTTAAACAACTTAACATTTCTATTCATGATGATATCAACAAGTAAAATAAAATGTACCTCAAATCGCGTTTCTGCCGCTGCGCCAATTACTTGAAGTAAACTTCGGCTTATAGAGATGTTCCTTGTGTTTTGCTTTAAATGCTCTTATTTATTTATATTCATAAAACGTATCAACAAAACATATATTAAAATTAAGAAACAAATTGTATTAAACGAAATTCGTTTTAAAGAAGCAAACAAAACTTATCAAGTGGTCAAAGATAATGTCTGGCTCACTCCATTTGTCTGTCATATTGACCTTCAATCCATTACAACGCCCCATGCACGTGACGTTTAAAATTACTGTCCGTCTTTCTTAATAAGCCAAATAAATTGAAACAAAACATAAAAAAACATTAAAACAATATTCAAACAAAAACAACCCTCAAACGTAAATATAAAACAGACATAATTTCTATCAGAATCCATGTTTGAAACACACTGGTATAGAGTTTGTAGACAAAACTAATTACATTTCTTATTTAAAAAAATGTGCTCTATTAGTAAAGTCTTGGTTGCATACGAATGTTGATAATAGAGCACACAAGCCACATACACAACATATGGTAAATAAGATTCACAGAGTTCACCACTTGGAATAATTATTGGGGACATGATTTATTATGTTTATCCTTTGCATAGTTGTTTTGGCAAAACATCTGTCACAGTCATAGCCCCTCGTTTTACGCAAGTATGCACGCACACACACGCGAACCAGAGAGGCGCGCGCATGTATGCGTTGGTGCGTTCGTCTTGTTGCAGACTGGGGTGAAAGAGAACTCGAAAACACACCTCCTGATCAAGCCAGGGCGCGGGGCTGGTTGTCTATCTGACTGCAATTAGCGGCGCTAAATTATATTAAGCATTTATGGTTAATGGACTAATCACACGCCTTAAGCGCTTACAGCCCTAACTAAAGGTAAAAAAAGACATTAATATAATATGCCCCTCAAATCGATGCCCCCATGCATTTTTTATCATATTAGTTTCCATTACATCATCAACCTTAAAATGTGGGTTTCATTAAAGACATCGTTTCTTTTATTGCATTAGGACACACATAAAATCACTGAGCAATATTTAAAATGCATTTTAAAGTCTAGAAGCCTGTTTCACCAAAGTGACTACTCAAGTGAAGAAGGCATGGAGTCTAAATAGCATGCAACCTCCAAATATAGACAAGAAATTTGGTTTTATCTTTACTAATTTCCAATTGTATGTATATAGGCTATATAGTGTTTCTACACACACAAACAAATAATTTAACACCATCTAGAGGCTGTTTTAAAAATAGCAGGCACAATCGCACCAACGCGTGCGCACGCGATACGTTTCTCGTGCGCACGACATAGGTTTCTCGTGAGCACGACATAGGTTTCTCGTGCGCACGCGATACTTTTCTCGTGCCCACGCAAAAGCCTTATTTTTTATTTTTTTGCAAATGTCCACTCAAATTTTTTATTTTTTGCAAATGTCCCCTCAGAAGCTCCGTAAGATAAAGACTTGTAAATGTTCAATGTTCATTTAACTTTGAACAAAATATTGGCAGTAAAAAACATAAATTTAAATCTACGGTAAATTACCGGCAACCCAGCTGCAATTTCTACGGATTTTTTTTACAGTGCAGCAGATAACCCATTTTTTTTTTTAAAACTGAAGCAAAACATTATTTAGTTACTTTACACTCCCTGTATGTTTTGATAGTCGTTCTGAATCTGATCTCTTACAAAATTCCTTCACAAAAATGCCATTATTTGAGCTTTTTAATAAAAAATATATTTTTTGAAGAAAAATACCCATATTTAAGAGTTTATAAGCAGAAAAAATATAAAGATAAGATGAAAAAAAAGTCCCCACTTTCTTTGTTATTATATTGTTTGTTTGAAAGCAGAATGTCTGTTCTTTCATTTGATATATTTGTATGTTTATATATTTAAAGAAGAACATTTTCCTGGAAGGCATTTTGTTAAACCTTTGTAAAAATCACAAAAAATGCTGGTCGACAACTTTAAAAAATAAATAAATAAATAAATAAATAAATGCTGCCGGTGAATGAGTTAAAAGTCTTGTTCACCCAAAAATGAAAATTCTACCATCATTTACTCACCGTCATGTTGTTTCAAACTTATAATTTTTACAGAAAAATATTTTGAACAATGTTTAAAACCAAACAGTTTTGGAGCACCATTGACTTCCATAGTATTTTTCCCTACTATGGAGGTCAGAGGTGTTCCTGTTTTTACTGTTAGATTGCAGGCAGAACGAAATTGATTTATACATGTTTGAATCATGACATTGAGTAAATGATGAAATAATTTTCATTTTTGGGTGAAATATTCCTTTAAGACATGAAATTCAAGACACTTTCACACGGTGCAATATCCATTTTGATTTGGTGTGAAAATTGTCGAATTTTCGCCCCGTGAGACGAGAGACAAGACCCTTAAGGGGAAAGTCATATGTATTCATATATTCTCTTAGCTCAAAATTCATTCAGAACAATGCATGACTATGGGTTTATAATAAGTCAGGGTGCCTTTGGCTCAAGCTTTACTTACAATTCAAAGGTATCGCCCACTATGCGACGGCTAGAGGATTAACCTATTACAACAGCACAATTGCCATTTACTAAGCTTCTTACTGAAACATTACCGCACACGTGCAGGGAAAATGTCAATAACTAATTTATATCCGGACTTAATTACCGTGACTCTTTCAGCTCACATCTTACTCAAGCCGGACAGCCTGAGAAAAGCAGTATGGTGTGGAATTAATTGAGTTTTAGCTATACCGACCGACCGATCGACCGACCGGTATGCACCATGAGCATTCCACAGAATATTATATAATACTGATTTGAGGTTTGTTTACAATCTTAAACCAGTGATCACAAATTCATCCTGAAAGCATCCGTGTGTTTATTACTGTTGTTTTGTATTACTGTTCCTTGTTGAAGAGATGTTGCCTTGTTTCCGTAGTGGGGATAATAATTCTGGATGCCTTGAATATATAGGTTTAATAAGCAGGCCTGTGTTGAACAAGGCCGTATAAAGCATTCGGTGCACAGACATTGTAGAAATGGATTCTCAATGCTACAGTAATATTTTAAGATCTGCTATCAGTTTTTATGAAATGCCTTTATTGTTGTTGTATAACATATGCAAGGAGATGATTTTGACACAAATAAAGTGCAAAACTGATGCAAGGCTGGATTGTATTTAAAGAAAAAATCATGTTGTTACAAACCTGTATGCATTTCTACTGAATACAAAGGAAAATATTTGTAATGAAGCTGGAAAAGCACCATTGACTTCCATAATAAGATGTCATGTAGTGCTTCAAAATATTTTGAGTACCTAGATGACCTAATACTTCCAGCAAGATGACGAAGTGTTCATTCGATTCATAAAGTACCTACTGTTTTAACAGTCGATGACTTCATCCATTTCAGTACATACTGTCACAGTATGAGATTTCAGACGCAGCCTTAAAATTGATTGATAATACGAATATAAAGATCAAAATTGTTAAAGAACCTAAAACAAAATTTTTGCCATGTTGGCCGGCTGGTGACTTGAGAAAATTTACAAGCCATAAATATTTCCAACATGATCTCATTGAAAGTCATGTTATAGTCACAAAAAAATGTTATTAATTTATTAGTGTCCATGGCACAAAATTCAGCTTTTTCATGCCTTGAGTCTTTTTAACTCTTTCACCGCCACTGACGAGATATCTCGTCAATTAAGAGAAAACGCTTCCCCGCCAATGACGAGATTTTCCGTCTATCCGCAATACCGCTCTTCCGCAACTTTTGAAACCCGGAAGTATTGCCCTATGGCAAGCGGCTGCATGTCCGTGTCTGTTTTAAAGATCGCTCTGCATGGGATCTCTATGAAAAGTCCGTCACAAAAATGGAATTATCTCTGCTTTTTGCTCAAAATGTGGTGTTTTTGCAGAAACCTACCCATAAAAGCTGATTACAAAAGAACCACTGAAGGTAGGATGAAACGTTTTTTTTTTTTTTGAAAGCAGAGGGTCTGTTCTTTCATTTGGTATATTGTATGTTTATATATTTAAAGAAGAACATTTTCTGGAAGGCATTAAACTTTGGTAAAAATCATGAAAAACGCTAGCGCTGGCTGGCAACTTTTTTTTAAAACGCTGGCGGTGAAAGAGTTAACAAATTTCTATAAATATTTTTTTGTGTCCGTTGCACCACTTTCTTTTTCGCGTCATTTTATGTATTGTTTTCTATTTTTCCACCCTACTTTTAAATCATTGTCGCTTGGGTTTGGGGTTAGATTTGGGGTTTGGGTTAGGATGTTCTTTTACAGTATGTATTAATTTCTACATGTTTTTCTTCCATTTTTAAAACTATACTTACCTGGAGTTGGGGTTAAAGTTGGGGTTTGGGTTAGGATGTCCAAAAATGTAAAAGAAAGTGATTCTAACCCCAACCCCAAGCGACAATGGTAAGAAAATAGGAAAAAACAATGAGAAAACCATACATAAAATGACACGAAAAAGTCGTGCAACGGACATGAAAATCTATTTTTAGAAATTTGTGCGAGTAACATGAAAAAGACATTAAAGGTGCAGTGTGTAATTTTTAGAAGGATCTCTTGACAGAAATGCAAAATAATATACAAAACTATATTATCAGTGGTGTATAAAGACCTTTTAAAATGATCCGTTATGTTTTTATTACCTTAGAATGAGACTTCTACTTACACTGAGGGTCCCCTTACATGGAAGTCGCCATTTTGTGCCGCCATGTTTCTACCGAAAGCTCTTAACGGACAAACTTTATTTACTATGTTATCTCCGATGATGAAATGTTTGTCCGGTGGTGGCTATCGTAGCTTCTTTATGCATTTGAAAAGCGAGGGTTGGGCAATGGACTAAGCCGTTGGTTGCAATTCGCAACCTCACCACTAGATGTCGCTAAAATTTACACACTGCACCTTTAAGGCACAAAAAAACTGAATTTCGTGCCATGGACACCAATAAATTAATCAAAATTTTCATGACTATAAAACGATTTTCCGTTTTTTTTTCCTTCGAACTACTAGTAAATCTACACTTACTAAAGATATTTAAGTAACAGTATGCAAATAACATACTATGTGTTAACATTATTTAGTGATTATTAGTGATCATATTCAACGTATACACACAGTCTTCTGTGTATACATCTCAGGATAAAAGTATCAAATCAATCATTGTGTGCTGATGGTTTCAAAGGGAGAGATGTTTCCAAACATTTCATAATTAATTTGATGTAATTTGATGTAATGGTATACCTTCAACAGGGAGACCATCTGAAAGATTGTTTTGAAAGATGAATCCTGAAGAGACTGTGCAAGCTGTTCACTAGCATCCTCAACCTAATTTAGGTGCGTATACAGTATATACCATTACATACTTCACTAAATGGTCTCTGGTTGCATCCAGTGGTACCTAGAAATGAGATGAAATGTGGCCTTATGGTAAAAGTGCTGATTCAAGACCTTATATGTACTGATATGACCTGATATGTTAATATAATAATGTCATAGCAATAGCAGGTACTGTATGGTCACCCAGGTTGACCATAATCGACAGTATTTTACCAACAGGTCTGTCTGTAAAAACACAGTTCATTTCCTCAAATCAACAGGTAGGCGTTCAGAACCACATTCCCATGTGGTTCCGTTTCATTTAAGATAAAATCGCCATTGATTTTTCCTTTGTCCCGAAAGCACATTCTGACGCAAAACAAGATGCACACGACCACATTTCAATTTCCTTAAGGCGGTAACACGGATAAACACAATTGCCTTTTATGTTTGTTTGACACACCCTGGTCTTGCCTTTAAGCTCTCACTGTTGAGTAATAAAAAAGCAGTGTCTTGCTTAGAGACTTACCAAAGTTGTTTCCAGTAAATCAAACTTACAGCAAACTATAGGATAAAGCCAAGTGCTTGTTATGTTGATCAATCTTACATTTATACACTGTAAAAAAGTTTTGAGTTAATTCAACTTATAAATATTAGTTGACACAATTTTTACACTTTTTTAAAGGGACATTCCACTTTTTTTGAAAATATGTTCATTTTCCAGCTCCCCTAACGTTTCATTCTTACCGTTTTTTTTTTTGTGGTTATTTTTTAGCATGATGCTAATGGTCTAATCAGATTCAATGAATTGTGCTAAGCTATGCTAAAAGTGCTAGCGCCAGACCCGGAGATCAGCTGAATGGATTTCAAAACAGTAAGAATCAAATGTTTAACTCTAGGGGAGCTGGAAAATGAGCATATTTTCAAAAAAGTGGAGTGTCCCTTTAAGTTAAATAATATTTTTTTTTTACGTTGAATTAACTCCAAATTTTAATGCAACTAGGTAACTTACCTTTTTAAGTTGAACTTATAAATGTAAAATAAATGTAAAAATAGTTTTTACAGTGCACAAATGTCCCGCCCCTGCTTTTAACCGAAGCAATTGAATCTCTTTCAACTTTAGACGCTCAGCACTGAGCGCGGAAAAGCAGCCGAGCGCCGGCTTTCAGCATGGAAAAAATCTGCCAGTTGCTGGCTGTTTTAAAAAACGCAGCGCTTCCATTAGAAACAATAGAAAACATACGCCGACCGCGGGCTTAAAAGCTTTGGTGTGCACACCCCCTAAGTGTGTTCCCTGGGAAGGGAACCTATAGTATCATCTTTGCACTGGCGTAATGATCTATACATTGTAAAAAGTGGAAAGATGGATCAATTTAAAAAACTTACTTGAAATCGTACTCTTTTTTTTGTTACATGAAGAAAGTTATGTTGTCATAAAGTAGTTGGTGTGATGACCGAATTAGGATTTTCTTTTAGTGCACCACCGCTTTCCATTGTGTATTGCTTACTGTATGGCTTTATTTGCGACTCAATGCCGTGTCAAAGATATTGAGCATCGATACTCAAAATTATGCTTCAGAGTCATCTGGTGTGTGCTTTGCTCTTCCTCACCAAATTTAGTTGTCTCCTCCATAGACATCTTGTCCCACTGACTTTATCCAATCAAGGCAGTATGTGGACAGATTTTAATTACTCTCTCTCTCTTTCTCTCTCTCTCTCTCTCTCTCTCTCTCTCTCTCTCTCTCTCTCTCTCTCTCTCTCTCTCTTTTCCTCTGCATCTTTTAAAGTTGCTTTTCACCCGGTTAAAAGTAACTTGTTGGTTGACAGACAATTTGCTGCTTGGCTGCCCGTCACGAAATTGGGGGATGCAGAGATAAAGGACGAAAGAGAATGCGATAACTCCCAGAGGCCTCTTATAATTTCTCTTGAATCACAAAGGGCTTACAGAATCCAGTGGCAGTTTGGTGTCGTGACTTAAAATAGATCTTCTGAAGGCCACACTGCTGCCAATTTAAAAAGTATTTGACGGTTTGATTAGGTTTCATTTAGCCAGGCCGGGAGGAATTTGTGACCACCATAGAAAAAACAACATTTATAGAAGGTTGTAGATGAAAAAGAGAGGGTCAACGTTGAGATCAATGGAATAGAGACAGTAGTTTAAGTTTAAACGTATTATAGTGTGTGTGCTTGTTGCATCCCGGTCCTAAAATAGTAAACCTTACTAGAGCATTGGATGCATGCATCACCGAACTCTCTCAGTGCTGTGTTAAAGGATTTGTAAGTCCTTGGATATTCAGATGTTATCGAATGTTTGAATTATGCAGAATATAGAAGTACGACCAATATTTTTAAACCTCTGACTGTATAAATGACTTTAGATAGATAGACAGACAGAAAGACAGACAGACGCATAGATAGACAGGGCGCCAGACTAACTTATTTCACTGGGAGCACAGTGGCCCCCAACCGAAAATTTTAGGGGCGCACACTGTAAATCAAAATACTAACCAAATAATCACATTTCTACTAATTTCCAATTTATTACTAATAAATACTTAGATTATAGATGCAGAAAGTAAAATGTGCTGTTTCAGATTCAGTGTCACATCACAAAAAAAGGTCAAATTTACTAGTGGGACTAGATGTAAAATTCAGTGGCACACTCTCAAATTTTGGTGGATAGATGGATGGATGACTGGATGGATGGATAGATGTAGGTAGATGGATAGATAGATGTAGGTAAGATGGATGTATGGATGGATGGATAGCTGTATCGATAGATGCATGTATGTATGTATGTATGTATGGATGGATGGATAGATGGATGGGTAGATGGATGGGTAGATGGATGGATAGATGGATAGATAGATGGATAGATAGATGTAGGTAAGATGAGTGATGGATAGATAGATGTAGGTAAGATATGTAGATATGTAGTTACATAGATAGATGGATGGATGAATTGATAAATAGACAGATGTAGGTAAGATAGATAGATAGATGGATAGATAAATAAATAGATTAATGTATGTAAAATATATATATGTTGGTCAGATAGATAGATAGAAGTAGGTACCTTGGATGGATGGATGGATGGATAGATGGATGGATAGAAAGACAGAAAGACAGACGCATAGATGAACACATAGATATGTAGTCACATAGATGGATGGAGGAATGGAAGGATGGATAAATAGATAGATAGATAGATAGATAGATAGATAGATAGATAGATAGATAGATAGATAGATAGATAGATAGATAGATAGATAGATAGATAGATAGATAGATAGATAGATGTAGGTTAGATGGATGTATGGATGGATGTATGGATAGATGGATGGATAGACAGGTAGATAGATGGATGGATGGGTGGATGGATGGATAGATGTAGGTAAGATAGATAGATAGATAGATAGATAGATAGATAGATAGATAGATAGATAGATAGATAGATAGATAGATAGATAGATAGATAGATAGATAGATAGATAGATAGATGTAGGTTAGATGGATGTATGGATGGATGTATGGATGGATAGATAGATGTAGTTAAGATAGATAGATGGATAGATGGATGTAGGTAAGATAGATAGATGCAGGTAAGATAGATAGATAGACAGACAGACAGACAGACAGACACGTAGATAGACAGACAGATGGATGGATGGATGGATGGATGGATGGATGGATGGATGGATAGACAGGTAGATAGACGGATGGATGGATGGATGGGTGGATGGATGGATAGATGTAGGTAAGATAGATAGATAGATAGATAGATAGATAGATAGATATATAGATAGATAGATAGATAGATAGATAGATAGATAGATAGATAGATAGATAGATAGATAGATAGATAGATAGATAGATAGATAGATAGATAGATAGATGTAGGTTAGATGGATGTATGTATGGATGTATGGATGGATGGATGGATAGACAGGTAGATAGATGGATGGATGGGTGGATGGATGGATAGATGTAGGTAAGATAGATAGATAGATAGATAGATAGATAGATAGATAGATAGATAGATAGATAGATAGATAGATAGATAGATAGATAGATAGATAGATAGATAGATAGATAGATAGATAGATAGATAGATAGATAGATAGATAGATAGATTTAGGTAAGATAGATAGATGGATAGATAAATAGATGGATGTAGTAGGTAACATATATGCTGGTCAGATAATTAGAAGTAGGTACAATAGATAGATAGATAGAGATGGATGGATGGATGGATGGATGGATGGACGGACGGATGTATGTATGTTTGTAAGATATATGTAGGTAAGATAGATAGTTAGAAGTAGGTACGATGGATGGAGGGATGGACGGATGTATGTATGTATGTAAGATATATGTAGGTAAGATAGATAGATAGACAGACAGACAGACAGACAGACAGACACGTAGATAGACAGACAGATGGATGGATGGATGGATGGATGGATGGATAGACAGGTAGATAGATGGATGGATGGGTGGATGGATGGATAGATGTAGGTAAGATAGATAGATAGATAGATAGATAGATAGATAGATAGATAGATAGATAGATAGATAGATAGATAGATAGATAGATGTAGGTTAGATGGATGTATGGATGGATGTATGGATGGATGGATGGATAGACAGGTAGATAGATGGATGGATGGGTGGATGGATGGATAGATGTAGGTAAGATAGATAGATAGATAGATAGATAGATAGATAGATAGATAGATAGATAGATAGATAGATAGATAGATAGATAGATAGATAGATAGATAGATAGATAGATGTAGGTTAGATGGATGTATGGATGGATAGATGTATGGATGTATGGATGGATAGATAGATGTAGTTAAGATAGATAGATGGATAGATGGATGTAGGTAAGATAGATAGATGCAGGTAAGATAGATAGATAGACAGACAGACAGACAGACAGACACGTAGATAGACAGACAGATGGATGGATGGATGGATGGATGGATGGATGGATGGATGGATAGACAGGTAGATAGACGGATGGATGGATGGATGGATGGGTGGATGGATGGATAGATGTAGGTAAGATAGATAGATAGATAGATAGATAGATAGATAGATAGATAGATAGATAGATAGATAGATAGATAGATAGATAGATAGATAGATAGATAGATAGATAGATAGATGTAGGTTAGATGGATGTATGTATGGATGTATGGATGGATGGATGGATAGACAGGTAGATAGATGGATGGATGGGTGGATGGATGGATAGATGTAGGTAAGATAGATAGATAGATAGATAGATAGATAGATAGATAGATAGATAGATAGATAGATAGATAGATAGATAGATAGATAGATAGATAGATAGATAGATGGATGATAGATAGATGGATGATAGATAGATAGATAGATAGATAGATAGATAGATAGATAGATAGATAGATAGATAGATAGATAGATAGATAGATAGATAGATAGATAGATAGATAGATAGATGGATGATAGATAGATAGATGGATGATAGATAGATAGATAGATAGATAGATAGATAGATAGATAGATGGATGATAGATAGATAGATAGATAGATAGATAGATAGATAGATAGATAGATAGATAGATAGATAGACAGACAGACAGACACGTAGATAGACAGACAGATGGATGGATGGATGGATGGATGGATGGATGGATGGATAGACAGGTAGATAGACGGATGGATGGATGGATGGGTGGATGGATGGATAGATGTAGGTAAGATAGATAGATAGATAGATAGATAGATAGATAGATAGATAGATAGATAGATAGATAGATAGATAGATAGATAGATAGATAGATAGATGTAGGTTAGATGGATGTATGTATGGATGTATGGATGGATGGATGGATAGACAGGTAGATAGATGGATGGATGGGTGGATGGATGGATAGATGTAGGTAAGATAGATAGATAGATAGATAGATAGATAGATAGATAGATAGATAGATAGATAGATAGATAGATAGATAGATAGATAGATAGATAGATGGATGATAGATAGATGGATGATAGATAGATGGATGATAGATAGATAGATAGATAGATAGATAGATAGATAGATAGATAGATAGATAGATAGATAGATAGATAGATAGATAGATAGATAGATGGATGATAGATAGATAGATAGATAGATAGATAGATAGATAGATAGATAGATAGATAGATAGATAGATAGATAGATAGATAGATAGATAGATAGATAGATAGATAGATAGATAGATAGATAGATAGATAGATGTAGGTTAGATGGATGTATGTATGGATGGATGGATAGATGTATGGATGTATGGATGGATAGATAGATGTAGTTAAGATAGATAGATGGATAGATGGATGTAGGTAAGATAGATAGATGCAGGTAAGATAGATAGATGGATGGGTAGATGGATGGATAGATGATAGATGGATAGATAGATGGATAGATAGATGTAGGTAAGATATATAGATGGATAGATAGATGTAGGTAAGATAGATACATGGATAGATGGATGTAGGCAAGATGGATAGATGGATGTAGGTAAGATAGATAGATGGATAGATAGATGTAGGTAAGATAGATACATGGATAGATGGATGTAGGCAAGATGGATAGATGGATGTAGGTAAGATAGATAGATGGATGGGTATATGGATGGATAGATGATTGATGGATAGATAAATGTAGGTAAGATAGATAGATGGATAGATAGATGGGTGTAGGTAAGATGATTTTTTTCTGTGTGTGTGCATTTGTACTTCATTCAGATGAACAAAAATTTTAGTTAGAGCTTCATCATTTCATTATTCAACACATTCAGAAATCACCAAGAATCTTATTAATGCAGTCCACCCCATACTGTACACTCCAGTCACACCAGAGCAATCCAATACAGAGAGAGAAAGAGAGAAAGAAAGAGAAAGAGAGACAGCTGGAGGTTCACGTTGACTGCAGTTTAATCAGATCCATTTATCACGGCCGCTGTAATCGCTGGCATTACTCACCTAAACGGTCAGGACTGTACGTGGCGTTTTTCTTCCATTTCACAACATGTTCCCTCTATTCACACTTTCTATTTGCAATTTCCTGCACTTATTTGGCCTCAATCTTGATCGATTTACCTGATGCGTGTGCAAATGCGCAAGTAATGCCCATATCATTATTCAGACCGATGGTGAAAACAACAGTACAGGACATACAGTACAAAACAATGATATTACAGTAAGAATAGATCTTACATTTATTCATTTAGCAGATGCTTTCATCCAAAGCCACTTGCAATGAGACGGCATTAAACATTTTGTCTTAAGAGCTAACAATAGGTCTTGTACAAAAAAGCTACATTCACAAGTATACGAATAGTAATGAAACTACAGTATATCTGTGATGTACGTTCACTACAAGTCAAAAGTCATCATGATATGTGGCCACATGAGAAAATGATGACAGAATTTTGGGTGAACTATCCCTTTAAGACAATTAAATGGCTTTTTAAACCCAAAAAATGTTGGAACAAATATTCAGTATAGCTGACAGTTTAAAACTACTATAAGTAATAAAACAGCCATTAATCTACACTTAATAGCAGGTAAGTTTTCCAGTTTCATATCGTTCACTGGGTTTTAGCGTTCTCAGATGGAATGCACACATATGAAAATGTGACAAATAGGTCCAAAATGTCATCCAGTCTGCAACGAATGTAAAACAAAAGTTAATGCTTTAGCACGTTTATCACCAATACAGACACAGAAAGTCCGAATTTTCACAGCCGACAAATTTCAAAAAGTGCATCTATTCAATTTAACATTTCATTAAGATTTACCATCTATTTGAAACACCTTCCTTCTGTCATAAATAGGAAAAAATGGTTTGAAAAGGCTTTTTATTTCATTGACTTTTCTGTTAACTAAATAAAAATGGCTTTTTTGAGGAATACAAACTTTATTTTCTTTTTATCGGCATCCATCGGTTAATTTTACCTTTGACTGATTTATTTGGAACGCTCCAAAAACTGTAAAACCGAGTTTCATCGTTCCCTGTCTGGATTGTGAGATATCGCTGAATTACAAATAGCTGCACAGCACGTTTACTGCCATTAAAATCAATATTATTATTAGTCTCAGGAAAGCAGTGGGAACGCGGGAAGATGTTTTGTTGCTCTTCCTTTAAAAGCCACAGGCTGTTAGGAGTCAACATTCACAATCCCTAATTACCCTCCTGAGGAAAAACAATGGTATTTATTCTCTCCCGCTCTGTCTTCAGTGTCTTTTCTCTCCACGGCTGTGTCACATGACTTCATCATTTATGAATTATCCCATAGTCTTCTTTCTCACTATCGCATAGCTTCTCAACATGTCTCTACTGAGTATCTCTACTGAGTTTCATTATAGAACAAGGGTGTTCATAAAAATTAATTTACTGTATATTCTCAGTGCACATTTTTTGTCTCTAACATAACAGCGCCAACTGTTTAAAATAATGTTTAAATTTGTTTAAATTGAGTCAAATGCAGTGGGGGCCGCCGGTGACTTCTTTTTCGAAGGCGCACGATGCGAAGCTCATCACAACATGTATGTAGCCCGTCATATGTGTGGCTCATCATTTCAAAATGTGGTCGCTGTGTCATGTAAACTTACTGTATATGCATCACGTGTGATGTCAAAATACGAGCCTGCTGTAAATGCGTTTATGATAAAATAGACACCCGCGTTTGCCAGATACTCATATAATCTCATGTATAATCAAAGTTTACTGTTAAAGGGATAGTTCGGCCAAAAATGATATTAAACCCATGATTTACTCACCCCCAAGCTGTCCGAGTTGCATATGTCCATCGTTTTTCAGACAAACACATTTTCGGATATTTTAGAAAATGTTTTAGATCTTTCAGTTGATTAATGTGAAGTTACAGGGTCCACGACCTTCAAGTCCAAAAAAAGTGCGTCCATCCTTCACAAAATAAATCCAAACGGCTCCAGGATGATAAACAAAGGTCTTCTGAGGGTAATCCGCGCGATGTTGTTGTGGAAAATCCATATTTAAAACTTTATTAACGAAAATAACTACCTTCCGTTAGCGCCGCCATCTTAGACTCCTCTGTATTCAGGAGAGAGTATTAGCGTAGTGTACGCACTTTTCTTAGTGACGTATGACAAATTCGGTGGGCGGGGGCACACAGTAGCAGCAGAGTAGCCTCCGTAGGCTGCGTAAAGCTCTGATCTTGAATGCGGACGCGACTAAGATGGCTACCGGAAGGAAGTTATTTTCGTTAATAAAGTTTTAAATATGGATATTTCTACAACAACACCGCGCAGATTACCCTCAGAAGACTTTTATTTATCATCCTGGAGCTGTTTGGATTTAATTTGTGAAGGATGGACGCACTTTTTTGGACTTGAAGGTCGTGGACCCCGTAACATTACAATTAATCAACTGAAAGATCTAAAATTTTTTCAAAAATATCAGAAAATGTGTTTGTCTGAAAAACGATGGACATATGCAACTCGGACAGCTTGGGGGTGAGTAAATCATGGGTTTAATATCATTTTTGGCCGAACTATCCCTTTAAGTTAGTGTCTTGCAGAATTTTGTGAACGTGAGCGTCTCTTTTTTCATAAATCCTTTCGATGCATGTGCAGCAGGCTCGCATTTAGAAAAGAGGCATGATGCACATGGTTTACATGATGCAACAAACACATATGTTGAAATGACGAGCAACACACGACACTCCGAACACATATTTTGAATTCACTCCCCTCGGAAGAGAAGTCACTAGCCGCCACTGGTCAAATGATTTATTGTGCTTCTGATTCAGTAGGCTTGACTGTTTTTTCTTCGCAATTTTTTATGTTGTCAAATATATAGGCCTATTGTCTTTTCACTGGATAAAATTTTTATAAAAAATAAATTTAAAAATATAGACTGATCTCATGAGAATTCGTACCTTTTTACAAGTTGGTTAATTCGACATAAATAAAAACATCCGTTTATAAATGAAAAGCCACAACGTCACAGGGAGCAAAGCAAATTGTAAAAAAAAAATCATAATGTGGTCGTATGAATTAATACCAATCAAGGCCGAAGTACAGTAAATGTTTACGTGTATGGGAAGAGTATCACGCAATCTTCGTCATCAGAAGAGTGCGTGCCTATTGTACGAGCACCACCAGGGTTTTTTTGTACTCGTAGGTTGGCGCATGCATTGCATTTTGTCGCAATGCTCTTGCGTTGAACGTCTGTTTACACTTAGAAGTAAAATAAAATATAGTACGAAACACGTAAAAAAAATTGACTATACTTCAGGCTTTAGCCACCTAGTAAAATACGTATGAATTGCCATTAGATAACGTTGAAAAAAAATTATATATATAAATGAAAATATTAGTTGTAAATATTTAGTTTATTATTTTTGTATTTATAGCGAGGCCAGTTTTCAGCTATGGACGGATATAAAGTTTTAACTAAGGTAAATATGAAACATTATATTTTAATGTTTTATATATTATTCTTATTGTTGTGTATATATTTTTATATTTAATATTGACACAAACTCAGAAATCCCGCACACTATTTGCTTGCAAAAACATATCAAAATCTCTTTATTGGCAACGTTTTGATCGTATGATCTTCTTCAGGCATCTGATCGAAACTTTACCAATAAAGAGATTTTGATACGTATTTGCAAGCACACTGCAAAAAATGATTTTCAAGAAATAAATGTCTTAGTATTTTTGTCTTGCTTTCAATAAAAATATCTAAAAATTCTTAAATAAAGCTGCTTTTTCTTGATGAGCAAAACGACCCAAGAAAATAAGTCTAATTTTTAGACCAAAAATATCAAATTCAAGTGAGTTTGTGCATAAAACAAATCAAAAAATCTGCCAATGGGGTAAACAAAAAAAATCTTGAAATTTTTTCTTAAACACTTAATTCAAGAAAATGAAAAAAAAAATTGCTTAACCCATTGGCAGATTTTTTGCTTGTTTTATGCACAAAATTACCGAGCCCCTAAGATGACATTGGAGTAAAAAAAATGCTAAAGTTTAGTTTCATGTGTCGGAGCCTATGGTGTAGTGGGCAGTGCTCCGACATATGGTGCAGACGCACTCTCGGCGACCCGAGTTCGAATCCCGGCTCGAGGTCCTTTGCCGAACCCGTTCCCCTCTCTCCACCCTATACTTTCCTGTCCTCTCCTATCACACTGTCTATCTAATAAAGCCACAAAAAACGGCCCAAAAACATAAAAAAAAAAAAAAAAAAAAAAAAAAGTTTAGTTTCATGTGTTCACGCGAAACCTTCATGTCCAGAATTTTTTTTTAAGTTTAGTTTCACGCGCTCACGTGAGCGTGCGATAGTTTCACGTGAGCACATGAAAGTTTTACGTGAGCACATGAAACTAAACTTTATTTAATTTTTGCTCCGTGTCCCCTTAGGGGCTCCATAAAAAAATCACTTAAATTTGATATTTTTGGTCTAAAAACTAGACTTATTTTCCTGGGTCGTTTTGCTCATCAAGAATCTTAATTTAAAAATGTTTAGATATTTTTTACTGAAAACAAGACAAAAATACTAAGACATTTTTTTTCTTGAAAATAATTTTTTTTTTGCAGTTTGTGTCTACATTTGGCTACAGGCCAATTAGCTACAGGTGTGCGACATTGACTTTTATTATTTACTGAATTATATTAAATATTAAAATGTATTACATTCTTTAAAATATTTTTAATACACCAAAACTTTTGTATGTAATAAATCAACAATTTTAATAGCCTGCATGATTTCACTTGAATTCGTAACTATTTTATGAGATGGCTAATTTGACTGAAATCGTACGATGTGAATAATATTCCCATTATCACCTGGCCAAAAGCAGATCATACAAAAATATTGTACGACTTAATACGAATTAACCTCCTCGTAAAATACTTGATTGTGATAGGTGTATGTGAAAGTATCTTCAAAATTGTCTCATTTTAAGGCAGAAGAAATGAATCTTTGGTACACATGTGCAATGATTTGTGCCATGATTTTATCTCCCAATTAAAAGTTATCTTTTGTATCTGCTTCTAGACTTTAAAGTCTAAAATTTTTATGCACCGTCATTTTCCAATTAATCATTGTTCAGTCTCTTTTAAATGCCATCTCTCTCTCTCTCTCTCTCTCTCTCTCTCTGCTTGTTTCAGGTATCTGCTCGCACAACCATAACTTCTCTATCGCTAAGTGCTGACGTTGGAAATCTGGTAATGCACCATAAGGAAATCCAAAGAGAATTACAATGAATAGCTGTTGTCGCTGTACGCGCTGTCCGTAAACAGATTTAGTAACTGATTTAGTAGCGACATATGATCGCAGAGTTACTTCTGGAAGTTAGTAAGTGCCGAGAGCTGTTAGATTTTATGACGAATGAGGAAACCTGGCAGATCGGTGGCACTCCAGCCTCTTTCCCATTAAACCTGCTTTATAGAGGAATGGAAAGAGAGACCAGGTAGCAGCGGTGGTCATTAAACTCAAAGTGAACACATATTGCTGTAAATAGCATTCATGAGCGCCGTCAGGAGATGCAGAGTTCACAGTTCCTCAGACACGAGTAGATGCTCAGAATGACATTGTTCTCCTGTAAGTGCTTGTTAAAGGGACAGTTCACCCAAAAATGAACATTGCCCTCATGCAATCCCTGATATGTTTGTTTCTTTGGTTAAACAAAAACAAATACATTTACATTGAAAAGGCACTTCCAAAACAGCTGATGACACAGCGGGCAGTTTCTAAGGTTGAACGCGGTGCAGGTGTGTTTACTTTTTACCCCAAATTCCTCAATGTGCCCATCTGTTGAGAGACACTGTTGTTATGCAGGGCTATAAATAGCTTTCTGTTTCCATGGCGAGGTAAAGTTGAACGGGTTCTGAACGGACAGGTAATACCGCAGAGCTCTGAAGTGATACACACGGCGCAGGAAATGCGTGATTGCTCATTTCCATTTGCAGTCATCATATGCTGCTGTGTGTATGCGAAATAGTTTTGATGCATTCAACGTCTCTCTTTAAATGGAAGAATGGATGCTAAATTAATGATTCACATTAAAGGTGTCTTTAATTTGAATAAACACCTTGATGGAGACAGCGTAATTATATGTGTTACCTGACTCTCAGTGTGAGTTTGCATAATGGTTAGACAAGAAACGTTTGTGTTGTGTGTCAAAGTCAAATTGTTATGCATTATAAGTCAAACATTTGGCAGTCTAAAACACTGTTATATAGGCCCATTATGTAAGCACGTATAACGTTAATGAAAAAATAATGTTATATACTTTAATATTTACCATAATAAACTGTAATTATACTAAAGTATACTACAGTATTTACTAGAGTTTTAATCCCAAAGTGAATTACTATAGTAATTACTATACTACACCACACCACTATTTACTAGTTTACTATGGGAAATAGTAAAGTACACTTCATTATTTACTACAAATTCACAATTATATATCACGACTTTAGTTAACACTACAGAATACTATAGCATACATGAACAAAGTGTATTCATATGCTACAGTACACTAAAATTGCTACATTTTACTATAGTAAATATTAAAGTATACTACAGTATTTACAACAGTTTATCAACTTCACAATATAGTTAATACTACAGAATACTATAGTATATGTTAACAAAGTGTAGTAATTACTATGATAAACTACAGTATACTAAACTTTAATGCAGTTTACTATAGTAAATATTAAAGTATAGTAATGTAAAGTATGTACTGCAGTTTATCAATTAACTATAGTTAATACTACAAAATACTATGGTAAACATTAACAAAGTGTAGTAATTACTATAATATACTACAGTATACTACATTTCACTATAGTAAATATTAAAGTACACTACAGTATTTACTACAGTTTATCAACTTCACTATAGTTAATACTACAGAATACTATAGTATACATTAGCAACGTGTAGTAATTACTATAATAAACTACAGTATACTGCATTTTACTATAGTAAATATTAAAGTACACTACATTATTTACTACAGTTTATCAACTTCACTATAGTTAATACTACAGAATACTATAGTATACATTAACACAGTGTAGTAATTACTATAATATACTACAGTATAGTACATTTCACTATAGTAAATATTAAAGTACACTACAGTATTTACTACAGTTTATCAACTTCACTATAGTTAATACTACAAAATACTATAGTATACATTAGCAAAGTGTAGTATTTACTATAATATACTACAGTATACTACATTTATAATAGTAAATATTAAAGTACACTACAGTATTTACTACAGTTTATCCACTATACTATATGGTTAATACTACAGAATACTATAGTATATGCTAACAAAGTGTTGTAATTATTATAATATACTACAAGATAGCACATTTTATATAGTTACTATAGTAAATATTAACATATACTACAGTATTTACTAAAGTTTATCAACTCACCATTGGTAATATTACAGAATGCTATATTATACACTCACCACGTGTAGTAATTAATATAATAAACTATAGTATACTACAATTTACAATAGTTTACTATAGTTCTTATTAACATATACTACAATATTTAGTACAGACTATCGATTTACTACAGTACGTACTACAGATACTATAGTAGGCTACATATATACAAACTGTAGTAATTATTATAATTTACTACAGTAATGTTCAAACTACATCAGTTTACTATAGTAAATATTAAAATATACTACAGTATTTACAACAGTTTATCAACTTCACTATATAGTTAATACTACAGAATACTATAGTATACATTAGCAAAGTGTAGTAATTGTTATAATATACTACAGTATAGTACATTTTATTGTAGTAAATATAAAATTGCACTACTACAGTTTATCAACTTTACTACATTGTTAATACTACAGAATACTACAGTATACATTAGCAAAGTGTAGTAATCACTATAATATACTACAGTATACTACATTTTACTATAGTAAATATACTACTACAGTTTATCAACTTTACTATATTGTTATACTATAGTATACGTTAGCAAAGTGTAGTAATTACTATAATAAACTACAGTATCCTACATTTTACTATAGTAAATATTAAAGTATAGTAATGTAAAGTATGTACTGCAGTTTATCAATTCACTATAGTTAATACTACAAAATACTATAGTAAACATTAAATTACATTTAGCAAAGTGTAGTAATTACTATAATATATTACAGTATACTATAATTTAAATCAGTTTACTATAGCAAATACTAAAGTGGAGTATACTACAATATTTACTACAATGTCATAATTATATTTCACAACTTTAGTTAATACTACAAAATACTATAGTACACATGAACAAAGTATAGTAATTACTATAATAAACTACAGTATACTACAATTTGCTTTAGTTTACTATAGTAAATATAACGTATAGTAAAGTATGTACTGCAGTTTATTAATTCACTATAGTTAATACTACAGAATACTATAGTATACGGTAAAAGCCACTGTTTTTGGTGTATATCATCCTCGACAGTTTTAAAAGGTGTATGAATTTGTCTTTCTGTGCTTGTTTGGATTATATTTTAAAACTTTGTCAAATAAACAACAAACAAACAAACAAGCATAATGTAGTAAATACTATATTGAACTACAGTATACTACAATTTACTATAGTAAATACTGAAGTACAGACACTACAATATTTGTTCATGTAAGATGTTATATTGGTGTTTTAAGGCTACTTCTAAAACCTGCCAGATAGGTAACACTTCCAAACTTTATTACTATTGTATATAAAAGTAAAACATGTAAAACTTTCTTCAACTTTGAAGTGTAGTAATAAGTTTTTATGCTTGAATGGCTGTGTTCATGTTTTGACTCGTCTGCAGCTCGCTCTTGCTCTGATGTCCATCTTATCATTTCTCTCATCTCCTGGTGGTCTCTCCTGCATTGGCTCGTGCACTTTGCGTTGGGGTTAATCTCATCCTGTCATTGCTGAGAGATGAGCAGGGTTTTGTGCTTTCCATATGGCCAGCCTGTCATTCTCTAAACCCTTCTGTCTCATTGTCCTGTCTGTGAATCATCACCCACAGGCAGCACAGCGTTAGACAGGTTTCTGCATTTGTTATTTCACTTTTTACCTGTGTTTCTTCTTGCAGAAGATAATAGCTCTGTTCTAAAATCTTGTAAGATGTGTTTCAGTCTCCTGCTAACATGAGCAGGTAGCATCATAAGTCAACATCCATACTGTACTACAACCTGAGACGTGACTGATCTAGAATGTTCTGCATTTGCAATGTGTCATAATAATAATGTCATTACTAGCATACCAGTCTCTAAAATATAACATACATTGATGCCATCCCACATGAAAAAAAATTGTAGTATACTTTAGTATTTACTAGATAGATATTTGATAATTGTTTTTAAATCCTACTATAGTAAATATTAAAGTATACTACAGTATATACTATAGCATACATTAACAAAGTGTAATAATTACTAAAATATAATACAGTTTACTATAGTAAATGCATGAAACAACATATACCACAGTGTACAGTATAATACAGTTTATCAATTCACTATAGTTAATAATACAAAATACTATAATATACTACAGTGCACTACAGTTTACTATAGTAAATACAGGCAATAACATATACCACAGTATATACACTTTGTCAATTCAACATAGTTCAAATACTATACATTAACAAAATGTAGTAATTAAAATTTAATACAGTATACTTTAATTTATATCAGTTTACTATAGTAAATATTAATGTATACTACAGTATTTAAAACAGTTTATCAGTTCATTATAGTTATTACTACAGATATTATAGTATATTCAGTATTAAGAAAATATATTAATTATTTTAATTTACTACAGTATACTCCAATTTAAATCAGTTTACTTTGTAAATATTCACTAAAATACTTCAATGTAAAAAATACTTTGCTGCCTTAAATTTTTTTGTTAAATCAACTCACAAGTCATTTTAACTTACTATTATTTATCTTGACTAGAGATGAGTTGTTATAACTACAGGTGAGTTGTTATAACTTATAAAATTAAGTTGACTTTTCTCAACTATATTTTATAAGTTGTGACAACTCATCTCTGTTGACATGACTTGTAAATCTAAGTTGATTTAACAAAAATTTTTAAAGCAGCAAAGTATTTTTTACAGTGTCACTACAGTTTATCAGTTCACTATAGTTAGTATTAGAGATACTAAAGCATTAACAATGTACTTATACTAAAATATACTACAATTTACTATAGTAAATGCATTTAATAACATATACCACAGTATATACAGTTTATCAATTCACTGTAAAAAAAAATCCGTAGTTTTTACGGTGAAATACTGGCAGCTGTGGTTACCAGAACATTTCTGTAAAAAATACAACGTAAAACCGTAAAAACAACACCACCACAATTGGATGCATTACAGCGAACTTTTGTAAATTTTACAAATCTTACCTGTATACAGAATTTCTTTATTAACTGTTTAGAAACTCTTATTTTTTAATGGTAAAATGCAGATGAGATTGCCAGACAACCACCTTAAAAATTATGAACATGTAAACAACTTTTTGTATTTCATTACCTAATATAATTTTATTCATTTTAATCTAGGTGATGGAAAAGACAGCTGCACAAAGAAACAAAGTTTGTTGTGAAATTATTACAAATTGTTTTCTAATTATCTGCCAACAACTTGAAAATAGACAGTGAACATACACAAAGATTGTATCATACAAACAAATACAAAACAACATCAGGGTAAGTTTTCAATGGCTCAGTGTCTACATGAGTCCATTTTACAAAGTTAAAAAGTGACACTTAAATAATGACATGATGAAATAGAGAGCAGTCAAAACACAAGTACAACTGAACTACAGACAAAATCTTAGATGAACATTAACTGTATAAATATAACATATAAACACATTCAATCGCTCAAGATCTCACCAGATGAGAATTAAACACAAACACCATTAACATCCACACTTAATACAAACCAGTTTGACTTTATTTGGTTTGTTTGAAGTCACCATTATGGAGATCATTGTTTCCTTAAATGGGGCAGTTGGCTCGTAGGTGTTTCGGTTAAGCTTTCTCTGACTGTTAAAATAATGTGTCAATACACATAAGCTATGATCTAAGAAGCTGAAATAAATGAAATCAAGTGATGTTGGTAGAATTTTAATGATGGTCTAGTCATCTTAAAGTTTACCAAGCAGGTGTTCTAAAAAAAAAACTCTAAATGTGAACATTAAGTTTTTTCTCTTCCCCATACAAATGTTTTCTTGTGGGATGATGTTACAGAGTGGCAATGGATTTAAATAATTAGACTTATAAACAGTAAAAATAATGTCAGACGATTCTGTGACTAAACAAAGTTAGTCTAGACATCAAGAATCAGCATACAAATCACAACAACGGTGACCCAAAACATGAAAGCTGCATGCCGCAATGCATGCTGGGTATTACCATAGTACAAACTTATCTGGCATGCATTGCACTTAATCTGAATTAGTTTTTTGATGGTCACCACTATTGAGCTTTGTAGGTTGAATCTTGATATGAATATGAAGTGTCAAAAAACCTTTTTAACCAGTCCCAAAACCATTACTTTACAAAACTTTTTCTAGCCCAACAGATATATTTGCAGAACCTACAAACACCAGACATTAAACCAATTTCTCTCTTACTATAACTACCAGTCAATCACAACTTTCATGTGGATAAATCAAACCACTTAACAATAAAGAAATGTTCGAGACTTGTTTTTACAACCCCTTTCATCATCAATAAGTGCTCTGTGTATCCCACTAACACAATTGACAAAAAGAAGAAGGAAGTAAGTAACCATTGAGGCTCAAGACCCCAACTAAAACAACCACTGATCACCGTAATGGTGACTTAAAACACAACATTTTTGATAAATCATCATCTAACCCTCTGTTAATTCTCAATAAGAGATTATGTAATTGTATGACAGAAATAAGTCAAACTGGTTTGTAATAAGTGTAGATGTTAATTGTATTTGTGTTTAATTCTCCTATGGGGAGATCTTGTCTCATTTTGCCTGTAGTTCAGTTGTACTTGTGTTTTGACTGCTTTCTATTTCATCATTAATGTTCATTCATCATGTCATTATTTAAGTGTCACTTTTTAACTCTGTAAAATGGACTCATGTAGACACTGAGCCATTGAAAACTTACCCTGATGTTGTTTTGTATTTGTTTGTATGATACAATCTTTGTGTATGTGCACTGTCTCTTTTCAAGTTGTTGGCAAATAATTAGAAAACAATTTGTAATAATTTCACAACAAACTTTGTTTCTTTGTGCAGCTGTCTTTTCCATCACCTGGATTATAGTGGTTTTCTGCATATATTAAAATATGAATAAAAATATATTAATTAATGAAATACAAAAAGTTGTTTACATGTTCATATATTTTTAAGGCGGTTTTTTGGCAATCACATCTGCATTTTACCATTAATAAAGAAGAGTTTCTAAACAGTTAATAAATCAAAGAAATTCTGTATACAGGTAAGATTTGTAAAATTTACAAAAGTTCGCTGTTATGCATACAACTGTGGTGTTGTTGTTTTTACGGTTTTAAGTTGTATTTTTTACAGAATTGTTCTGGTAACCACAGCTGCCGGTATTTCACCGTAAAAACTACGGATTTTTTTTACAGTGTTCACTATAGTTAATACTGCAGAATACTATCTAACAAAATGCAGTAATTACTAATATACTACAGTGCACTACAGTTTACTATAGTAAATACAGGCAATAACATATACCACAGTATATACACTACACTTTGTCAATTCAACATAGTTAGTAGTACAAATATTATACATTAACAAAATGTAGTAATTATAATTTACTACAGTATACTCCAATTTACATCAGTTTACTACAGTACATATTAACGTATACTACAGTATTTAAAACAGTTTATCAATTATTATAGTTATTACTACAGATACTATAACTATAGTATATACAGTATTAACAAAATGTATTAATTATTTTAATTTACTACAGTATACTCCAATTTACATTAGTTTACTATAGTAAATATTAACATAGGCTACTTCAGTATTTAAAACAGCTTATCAATTCATTATACTTATTACTACAGATACTATAGAATATACAGTATTAACAAAATTTAATAATTATTTTAATTTACTACAGTGTACTCTAATTCACATCAGTTTACTATAGTAAATATTAGCGTATAGTAAAGTACTACAATTTATCAATTCACTATAGTTAATAATACAGAATACTATAGTATGCACAATGTGTAGTAATTATTATAATAAACTATAGTATACTCCAATTTACATCAGTTTACTATAGTAAATATTAACACATACTACAGCATTTACAACAGATAATCAATTCAGTATAGTTAATACTACAGAAGTATGCAATAACAACGTGTCATAAATATCATAATATACTAAAGTATAGTACAATTTACAACACTTTACTTTAGTAAATATTAAAGTATACAACAGTATTTACCACAGTTTATCAATTTACTGTAGCTAATACTACAGAATACTATAGTATACACTTACAAAGTGTAGTTTTTAGTGTAATATACTACAGTATACTATAATTTACTTCAGTAAATGAATGTGGGTCTGCCGTGTTGCTAAGCAAATAACACTACACTGTCAAAGCACACATATTTATGTAACTTTATATGTGTATGAACTATTTTTCATCTTAAATAGTATACGAATTCTCTATGCATGGATTTATTTCATTTTTAACTTTTTTTATTACTGAGCTTACATTTTTTAATTATTACCTGTAGAAAAACAGACTCTCAATATGAGATGACTATTCCCAAATGAGGTAAACGTACCTTTCAAAAAGTAAGTGTACTTATGACACCTAGAAATGCTACCTATGCGGGCCAGTCTCTAATTTGTAAAACAGAACCACCGCCTTGCATTGTTTTTTTAAAATTCCTCTGTGGCGCTTCAATTATTTTTCGTCTCGTGAAGTACCACCCATCTCCCTCGCTCTCCTCTTACTCTTTCATGCCGTTATCGAGGGGCTGTCCACATTTATCAGCACTGTTCTGGTAGTGCGCTCGCCTGTTTAACCGCGCCTGACCTCCCGTCAGTGGAGGCCGCACGGTGCTCGGCTCGGAGTTCAGGCGGAAGAAGCCGGGGTTGACAGACCGGCCCCGTCCAGAACACTCCAGATCCGACAGTAATTGGCTCGCGCCTCTGCTCTCCTTAAGGGCCGCTGACAGCTGGTGGGTGTACTTTTTGCGCACCAATTAGGGCGAGGAAAAGCACATTCCTTTTCCCGAAAAAAGAAAGAGAGAGAGTACGGTGTGACAGTGTAGAAAGCTTTGAACACTTTCTCCTTAAGAAAAGTAAAAGATTTGGACAGAAGACAGTCCAATTGCATTTGTTTTATCTTAAGACAACCAATTTGAGCATTATCACATACAGTAAGTGTCCAAAGAAATCGGTTAATTGAGATTGTTGAACCGTACAGCTTTTGAGTCAGATCCGACTTTATTGCGTTATTGCCGCCACGCTAGACATTAAAAGCGGGATCGTTGAAGGAACACAAGCTCAGTTTGTTTTGATAGCGGTCCAGCGCAGACATCATCCTTCGAAACGCAGCCACCGGGAACTTTATTTTATAGCATAATTTTTACTACGAGCACAAACCCAGTAATAAACCCGGTTACATTTTCACTGACGCCCTGAAGGGCTAACATGTGCTAAATGCTTCAAAACCCAACCTGCGATTTACTATTTTGCCCTTTACAAGAAATTATATTTAGTGTTTCGTTGATTTTCTCATTTGGTTTCGCTTCCAGTCATTGCGATCCTGTTTCTATACTTCTGCTCGAAAGCTAGAAATTACATTTATTGTTTTTAATCTAACAATAATAGTAAAAACTACTTCCTAACAACCAACTAACCTGTAAATGGCTTTCTTATAGATGCCTCTGCATATTAAAAAGAGACTAGAGAAAGTTTAATATCAAACACATGATCACATTTAAAAACGCCTTTTGGCATTTTTAGATCGTTTCGATTTTTGCTGTTTAGTCTCATAATGACGCTCTTTCCCAAATTTCCTTATAATGTGGGTAATTTAAGGCTTGTACAACTTTTGCCCTTGGAAATGCCTTTTGTTGGAGATAGAAACTGCAAATTATTTTTAAAGTGAATTACATTCCTACCTGGCAAATCGAGTTTTGCGAAATGCCTTTGTATACGTACATGTCATTCTGTTTCCATATCCAACACAGATGACAATAAAACGTATGATCATTTCATGAATCATTTCGTCATTCGTACAGAACAAAACGTCGGCCCGTAGGAACAGATTAACCTCGGGACAGCTGTCATAAGGGATTTGTCAAGACAAATCAAATATCAGTTAGTGTTTGTCTTTTGATTCTTTTAAAGCAATCCCGCGGGGCAGATGTTGGCTACGTACGCAATGTTCCTTTCATGTTTGCACAGCAGGTACATGCGAGCATGAAATCGGATTATTCTCAGACTCTTGATGATGATTTACTGCGTCGTTTTTTTCTCTGTAAATGCTAGAGATCGCTAAAATAAATAAATCATAAAATGAAGGCAGTCAGGACAATGCGTAAACAAAATCAACAGGTAGTAAGCGGGCGAATGTTAGATGCGTTTGAGTACCTTATTATTTAGTCAGTAGGAAACTTTATTCAAAAACCTTTATTTAAAAAAATAATAATGATAATGCAATTTGTGCTTGCCTGTCCGGTTAAGGGGTTTAAGTTGTAGAAATAGTAATGTGATATTTCCTTTAGCACAGAATGAATGTGCAAACAAATTTGCTCTCAGACCAAATTGCATGTGCATTACATCACTTTATAGTTTCTATATTTATGCATGCGAATTGCAGCTTATGTTTCAAAATGCATATGTTCAACACCAATGTGCTCCTTTAGCATTACATTGGCAGACGTTTGATAAAACATATACAGTTGAATGCAACGTAAGATTCTTTGAATTAATGCTTCTGCCAAATGTGTAAATATTAAAGAATATATGAAGAGTTTGGTTCCAAAACGCGTAAAAAAGCCTTATTTATTAGTTACTGTACTACCAAAATCAGTATTGTATCAGGTCAGTATTAAAAAGTCAATTCTTGGCTAGAAACGGAAGTTTCGGACCAGAAAGGAAATGCGTCACATCACTTACTTCCGCGTTCGAGAAACAGGTGGATAGAAAACACATTTTTATCAAAATAAGTCAAAATTGTTTTTTCTTTGCGTTTTGGAACCAAACTTTCCATATTCATACACACCTATAAGAAAAGTAAGATAGAAATTTGTACGAAACAGACTGTCGTAAATGGCTGCTAAAACTTTTGGAAGAAACATTTTAAACTTAAAATAGAGTCAATGCTACGTTTGATTTATTTGTTATTAATATTTTCTTGACATAAACATTATCGAAGACACGCCAATAGTCGCCCCATGTTTACAGCGCTCTTGGCAGTTTATTAAATCATGTACAGAGTCACCTCATGCTCATGCAATTTTTATCGATTGATGATTGGTTCTTTTATCTGTAAGGCGGGACTTTGTTTGCCAGAGCGGCCATATTGAGCATTGCATTGTCCCCCATTCGTAGTAATAGCGGTTCTCAATCTTGCTATATCCAATATCCTTGACAGCATTGCACAGATTAATCATCTTTCTAAATGTCTCTTTGACTTCCAGGCTTTTTCTTGACTCAACTATTTTTGTTTCTTTAGAAAACAAGTGATGTAGACCATTCAATGAATGAATCGCACAGATGTCTGGGTTTTATTTCAAGAAAAAAAAAAACTATTTATAAGTATGTCAAGACCAAATATTTATTGTTTTACAGTGATTAATGCCAATTTATTTATTTTTTTAAACTTGAAATGTTACTACAGAAATTTTCTGCCGTTCTGAAGCTGCAAGAATTGAGGTCCCTTTGAAGCGTCTATTTTATTGACGTTCTAACACTTCATTAATGTACATCATAAACGTGTTTTAATGATCTGTGCCGCTGAGTCACGCGCTCTGCATTATAATACCGCACCACGGGGTGCGTTTGCAGTTTAAAAACCAAATGAGACTTTAAGAGCCACAAGGGAGATACTAAAGGCCTATGAATCATAATAACACACGCTAATGTTTTGATTATGCAGTATTAGTTTATGGCACATCATGCCAACATGTCTGACCGTACTGTACTGTATGTTTACTTAATGAAAGATCTTGAGTAAGGTATGCATTAATTACAGACAGTCCAAGGATGCGGCACTGGTTTTGAAATGGTGGGATATAAAACATTAAAGCGTTTTTTTTTTATGTGCCGGAGTATGCGAATCAAAGGGTCTGAGCTTTGACTCTTTGCTTTGAAATTGTGAGTCTATGACAGGAGCACTTTCATGAATAAAAGTGGGTCATGGTTTAAACAGGTCAGCCATGATGCCGGATCCAAGTATGAAATGTTCTCCTGGAGAATAAATCGTTTAATGTGACTATGATTTGCTCTTGTTGGATGCTTTATTTGGTAGGGGCCTGGGGCAAAGCATAGCTTGTTAAAATGTGGTATACTGTAGTAACAGAAAGGTTGTAGGTCTGAAGACACCATAGTTGAAAATTATAGGACCATTGCCCACTTGATCAAGGGGGCAATAGTGGCTCACCCCAGGTTAAAGTCTGTAATGTTGAGATTAATATTGAAATCAAACTTTGATGCTCCTAAAGATAACAAGGTTACATTTTCACTGAATTTTCTTTACGCAGGATGGTTTCCCCAAAAAGATCATGATCTTCTTGCGCAACCCAGTCTCACCCCATTTCGTCAATATTTGACGACACTTGACCATTCGTCAATATGTGACGCGGAGGGTATACCTTTCGCGTCATTTTTTGACGAACTGGGGACTTCAATACTATTACGTCCGTTGCATTCTCTTCTCCTATTTTCTTACCAATTTCGCGTCGGTTTAGGGTTAGATTTACATAATGACATCCCTACCCAAACCTAACTCTAACCCCAACGCCAGGTGACAACTGTTTCTAACCCCAACGCCAGGTGACAACTGTTTAATTTCGCGTACACTGTTTAATTTCGCGTACACGGTTTAATTTTGCGTAATCTAACCCTAAACCGACGCGAAATTGGTAAGAAAATAGGAGAAGAGAATGCAACGGACGTAATAGTATTGAAGTCCCCAGTTCGTCAAAAAATGACGCGAAAGGTATACCCTCCGCGTCACATATTGACGAATGGTCAAGTGTCGTCAAATATTGACGAAATGGGGTGAGACTGTGTTATCTTGCGGAAGGTAAGACTGGATGTTGCTTTCTTAACACCTCTTTTTACATGAGATGACAGCCAAGAGACTCATCTTTAAGCTCAGCAAATGCTTGTAGCGAAGTGAAGCAGTGAATAAATCTTTGTTTCCTGAATAGCGTCTCTCAAGGAGCTTACCGTAATGGACGTACCTGAGCCTCACCATGGGAATTGTGGGAAAGATAGATTAAGGCATTTTGGCGTTTAGGAAGAGGGATTCCCGAGGTCAGTGGAGGAATCATCTCGGGTTGATGGACATGTTATGAATTCCTCACCTCCTTCTTGCGAAAAGCTGTGTGAGCTTTCTTAATTACCTAATCCGCTGGTTTTCGGTTATGTCAACGACAACCGAATCCCTTCCACGAATTTAAAATCTGCTTGGGGATTACATGCAAATTAAAGCTTGCTCCAGCTGCTTTTATAAGGGTTTATGCATATTTATTCAGAGCAGCCCTGATATAATTTTTTTTTGAGAATTTCTCTTTCCTCTTCTTTATTAGCCGTATCATTTAATTAAAAAAGGTGACAGGTGAACTAGGCGAAGGCATGTTGCGCAGGTGGACTGAATATTATTTTACACCGTGATACCAAACTTGCCTTATATTTTGTCTACATACTATAAATCATTTTATCAATTTCTTATTTAGTATTTCACTAGCCACTCATCTCTTTTTTCTACACAGTCTCATGGAGGTTCGTGATATAGTGACGTAAATTTTTGATTTGACTTTTTTCGTGATATTATCATAAATTTCCGTGTTTTTTCGTGATCCTATAACGAATTTCTGTTTTCGTGTGATTATCACGTATTGGTTACTCAACTGCTTTTTCCTATTTTCAAACCATTGTCGCTTCGGTTTAGGGTTAGATTTGGTGTTTGCATTAAAATGTCACTTTGTGTATTGGTTTATACTATTTTTTCTGATTTATTTTTTATATGTCGCCTGGCGTTAGGGTTAGAGTTGGGTTTGGGTAAGGATGTAATTTTATGTATATCTAACCCTAAACGGAAGCGACAATGGTAAGAAAATAGGACAAAACAGTTGAGTAACCTATAAGTGACAATCACACGAAAACAGAAATTGTTTATATGATCACAAAAAAAATGCAGAAATTCGTGATATCACAAAAAAATTATAAAAATTTAAGTGACTATAAGTATGTGGACATTATCGGAAACAATGGTAAAAATATATATATACATTTGGTACCAATATGTACCTTTGAGGTACTAATATGCACTCTTTACAGTATACCAATATTTACTACCAATATGAACTCTATACAGTAAGTGCAAACATTTACTTTTTTTAAACGGGTGCAAACACAGAGACAAAAGTACTGTCAAAGTACTATAAACTGTTAAAGGAGCCATCGAATAAAGACTATTTACTTACACTTACGAAAATTAACCATGTTTTTTCTACAGTTAAAAAAACTTTAACACGGTAACCACAAAATAACCATAATTTTGACAACCATGGTTTTCAAAAACCACAGTTAACCATGGTTAGTGTAGTAAAACTATGGCTTTGCTAATAGTAATCAATACACCAAAAAAACATGGTTACTACACTTTTACCACAAAAACATGGTTAATTTTCATAAGGGTAGGCAAAGATGAATAATAAGAGCTCTATACATGGTAATGACATATCGTGAGCCTTAAACGCGTTTGTTTCCTAATTTTTAACATCGACAGTCAACATTACATGTGACAATACAGTCGAGATTTACGCCCCAACATTGAAATTGCACATTAAATTAATTACAAAGATGTAAAAATGCTAAAAGCAAAGTTAATGCTATATGCTAGCGTTTAGGCTGAAGTTCTACTATTGACATTACACTTACATTTTGCAGGTCCATACTGGAAAAAAAACTTACCACTCAGAATTAATGTCCATTAACAATCTCCAAACAATTAGTTGTTCCTCAAAATCTGTATTTTCGTCTGATACGGGCTCAAACATATAGGGGCGGTTTCCCGGACAGGGCTTATCCTAGTCTCATACTAAAATGCATGTTTGAGCTGCTTTAATTTAAAAACACCTTGTCTGTAATGTATGAACAACACGGACAACATGTAGCTTCAACCAAGCGGAAACTTTACACTTCTTTAGTGTCAAGTACAGCATCTACTTAAGGTGTCAAGTGCCCTCTAGGGGTGGCAACATACAACATATAATACATGACATTGTCCCGTTTAATTTTAACATATTTCGTTGACATTTTTTGTCTTAAGATGCACACCTGAAGTGTTTTTCGTGAGGTATGTTTGTAAAAACTTCTTAACTCTTTCACCGCCAGCATTTTTTAAAAAAGTTGCCAGCCAGCGCCAGCGTTTTTCATGATTTTCACAAAAGTTTAATGTCTTCCAGAAAATGTTCTTCTTTAAATATATAAACATACAATATACCAAATGAAAGAACAGACCCTCTGCTTTCAAACAAAAAAAACCCGTTTCATCCTACCTTTAGTGGTTCTTTTGTAATCAGCTTTTGAATATGGGTAGGTTTTTGCAAAAACACCATATTTTGAGCAAAAAGCAATGATAATTCCATTTTTATGACGGATTTTTCATAGAGATCCCATTCAGAGCGATCTTTAAAACAGACACGGACATGCAGCAGCTTGCCATAGGGCAATACTTCCGGTTTTAAAAAGTTGCGGAAGGGCGCCACCTGGTGGATAATAGCGGTATTGCGGAAAGACGGAAAATCTCGTCATTGGCGGGGAAGCGTTTTCTCTTAATTGCGGGGAAAGAGTTAAATGACTTAATATTAATAAGGCCTAGTCTTGGATTAACCTAAACCCTGTCCGGGAAACCGCCCCGGTCTTTTTACTACTGTGAGCTACTGGCATTCAAAGGACACATTCTAGGGTTGTAAATGGACATGTTAACATGTTTGTGGATAATTTTTGCACATAATAAAGTCACATACCTTCTATGTAAATATTAGGGGTGTAACGATTAATCGTGCAAATGATCGTTTTCTCAATGAATGAATTTGAATGAATTACGGTGAAATCCCGGCACATCCGAACGCCAGGGGGCGCTCTCATGCAGAAACTCCCTTTGTGCCACACAAGAAGTAGCATTACAAACCCTATTCCAGGAAATGTCTACACAGGAATATTTATACGCTGTTCTTCAAATTGTTTCAGGTATTTTCATGATAATGAAGAATATTTTGAATGATTTTGTTTAACAAGTGTTGCTTTTTTAAATGCACGTTATAAACGACTCCGACTCATAATGATTTTAGATTGATAAGGACTTCCTACTGGCCAAATGCCGTAATACAGGCACAAGCTGTGCATAAAACAAAGAATCGCAGCCTTGCGATTCAGAATCGATTTCAGCATTTTTAATGAGGACCGCGATTGAATCGTGATTGAAACGTTACATCCCTAGTAAATATCAAAGAACAATTTAGCATATTGTATTAATGCATTCTTTGGCACCTTTAAATCTGAAGTCGGTAACTTTTGCCTCTTTATCATCATCTTTGTTTGAAACGTGAATTTGCAGATTATGTATTTAACTTTCGAATGTCGTCAATCTGACATTTCGCATGAAATTGTACCCTGCAGCTCAAATTTTACAGCTTACCATTGTGAATCAGGGTAAATATTTATTTATTTATCTTATTGTATCTATTTATAAGCAATATATTTTATTGTGCAATTTGGTATTTTTGCTATCTTTTATAATATTGAAAAACATAGCAAAAAATATCAAGACAACTTTTTCTTAAAAAAGCGATGCCACAGAAGAACCATTTTTGGTTCCCCAAAGAACCTTTCAGTCAAAGGATCTTTAAGGAACCACGTCTTTCTTACCTTTTCATAGTCTTTTTCCATTACAAGGAACCTTTTGTGCAACAAAATAAGTTTCTGTGGATATTAAAGGCTCTTCATGTATCCAGACAAAAACCTTTCGAGAACCTTTTTTTTTGTAAGCGTATATGCACACTGTAATTTCCGTCCCCCACGTGAAATATAATTTACAGTCCTTTGACATGTGATAAAATAAAAATATCTCCACACCTACAAGCACACACACCAACATTCTGTCATCCCCTGAATCATCTGTCTCTCTCACCCGCTCTCTAACTTCACCTCCTTTTCATCATGACTTTTCAATCAATAATTCAGCTTCCCCTGCAGAGCAGAGCCACTGACGGACTGATTAAACACACAGAAGGCCTGAACTAAAGAAGAACGTGAGAGGGAAAAAGAGCAATGGGAGCAGACAGGAGAAGATAATGGAGAAGCAGATTATGACGATGGTAAGAAAGAAACGGACAGACGATACAAGAGAGGCCATGAAATCAAGGTTGAGTGGAGAAATGCATGATGGGAATGGGTTTCAAGGAAAAGGAAATGAAATAGTGATACAGTGAACGAGATAAACGCAGAAGAAGAGAATACAACCACGATGGCGATGAGGCCGCTAAGAGTCACGAAAAGTAGATTGACGAAGTCCAGAAAGAAACTATTATAGTAAGGGTGGGCAGTATATCCAAAACATTATCTTGAAAAGTCGCCATGAAAATAAAATGAAAAACTGGAATATTGTGGTATTTTTTTTACAGATGACTTCTCTGTGAGCTTCATTATTTAAAAAAAAAATCATGTGCCCCCATAATCTTTAATGAAAAACACAAATCACCTCCCCTCCTCAAAATGATCTCTCTTTACTTCTGGTCATATGGGTGGGCGGGGTCCGGGAGAAGATCGCTGCGATTAACAATTAGCAACACGACTCAACTTCAAACGATCCAATCAGATCTCGATGGACAAATTCAAATCCAGCCCTGCCTTATTTCATTTCAGAAGCCGTTTCACTCGGATATACGTTACCACGGTGAAATTTAGGCAATTGCTACTCCCAAAATGGCTTCTTCAGGCAAAAATCAGTATTTAGTGTTGACCTCTATTGGCACTAAACACATCCTAAACTCTTTTGAAGAGACTTTTGTTTGAGATGTCTTTGTTATGACAACTTGACATTAACCATAACTTGTCATGCAACTTGACATTACCAAGACAACATAACTGACCACTTTTTACCAGTGATACAAATTGAATTTGTCATTAAAATGTCATTAATTGTTAATACTCTGTCATATAGTTTTATAACAGCATCATGAATATTTTTCTTGACCTCAACTATAGTGGTACAAATAAAATTTGTCATTAAATGTCATTAAGTTTTAATACTCTGTCAAATAGTTTTATAACAGCTTCATGAATATTTTTCTTGACCTCAACTACAGTGGTACAAATATAATTTGTCATTAAATGTCATTAAAGGAATATTCCATTTTCTTAAAAGAAAAATCCAGATAATTTACTCACTACCATGTCATCCAAAATGTTGATGTCTTTCTTTGTTCAGTCGAGAAGAAATTATGTTTTTTGAGGAAAACATTGCAGGATTTTTCTCATTTTAATGGACTTTAATAGAGCCCAACATTTAATACTTAACTCAACACTTAACAGTTTTTTTTAAAGGAGTTTCAAAGGACTATAAACGATCCCAAACGAGGCATAAGGGTCTTATCTAGCAAAACTATTGTCATTTTTGACAATAAAAAAAAATCACTTTTAAACTACAACTTCTTGTCTAGGTCCTTTCCTGCGTGACCTAACGTAAATGCGTAGTGACGTAGAGAGGTCACGTGTTACATATATGAAAATCACATTTGCGGACCATTGAAAACAATAAACTGACACAAATACATTAATAAGTATCAGTTGACATCAAACAACGTAGGAACGCTCCTCTTTCAACACGCTTGTAAACACTGGGGCGGAGTTTCGTGTTCGTCCTCTGTGACCTCTTGACGTCATGCCGTATTGCGTGGGGTCACGCTGGCGCATCACGACCGGATCTAGACGAGAAGTTGTGGTTAAAAAGTGCATTTTTTTTTCTTGTCAAAAATGACAATCGTTTCACTACATAAGACCCTTATGCCTCGTTTGGGATAGTTTATAGTCCTTTGAAACTACGTTGAAAAAAACTGTTAAGTGTTGAGTTAAGTATTAAATGTTGGGCTCTATTAAACTCCATTAAAATGAGAAAAATCCAGCAATGTTTTCCTCAAAAAACATAATTTCTTCTCGACTGAACAAAGGAAGACATCAACATTTTGGATGACATGGTGGTGAGTGGATTTTTTTTTTAAGAAAATGGACTATTCCTTTAAGTGTTAATACTCTGTCAAATAGTTTTATAACAGCATCATGAATATTTTTCTTGACCTCAACTACAGTGGAACAAATATAATTTGTCATTAAATGTCATTAAGTGTTAATTATCTGTCAAATAGTTTAACATCATCATGAGTATTCCTCAGTATATAATGTTTTTTTAAGTTTCCTCCAGGTCTTAGAGAAAAAAAATAAATCATCAATAATAATAATAATAATTCAAATTAAAAAAATTATATTTTATTGCATTTGGAGACCGATTCACCTAAAATTAAATGAAAACTGTAAAATAATAGGTTAAGCCATGCAACGTTGGGTCCATATTGCATTAAATTAAATTAATTAAATGTTTTGTTCCATTTTTCTTTTATGTCAGAAAATGTCAGAACCCTCTGTGTGAGGAAAAACAAGTTCTGTTAGTTGTCCGTAATTTTATTTTTGTGCACATACATAAAGTTAAGTATAATCTTTTGACGTGTCTGTTGCATTTTGTTAAGGTATTTAAAATTATTTGATATTGTATTAACACTTAATGGCATTTAAATGACAATTGCAATTTGTACCACTGTAGCTGAGGTCAAGAAAAATATTCATGATGCTGTTATAAAACTATTTGACAGAGTATTAACACTTAATATCATTTAAATGACAGTTTAATGTAATGTTAACCCATAAAGCTAGGTAGTTTCTTAAGTTTAATAATTATTCTGCTATGTCATGTTTATGACATGTATTGGTTCATATCAAGTTGTCATAACAAAGACATTTCAAACAATGTCATCTTTGCATTAAAAATTTGCATAAAATCTCCTTCATGTTCATAGCACATGTCATGATTATGAGGGTGTCATGTCAGTCTTATGCACACCCCTTCAAGTAAAGTGTTACCGACTTTTTTATGACTGACGGTTTTCTACGTAAAATCTTCCTACAATATAACCTTGAAATATTTAATATTGACCAGTTAAGTTCATGTCAAAGATCGAAATTAATGACTGAAATCAAACTTTATTAGATATGAGACTTTAGCCTGGATTTCACGGTCACATACGGTGAGAAGCAAGAAAAATGATAGAGTAGCATATTGGGTGAAAGGGTCTGCGGGAAAACTTGACGAGGAATATAAAAAATGAAGGAAGGGATGAAGGACAGAAGAATAAGACTATGAGATGGAGCGAGAAGTGACAGGCTTGATTCACTTCCCTTCTTTAAAAGCTTTTTAAATAGTATTAATGAGAACATGACACACGCCGCGCCGCTAACTCTTAAGTGATGCGGTTTGAGTGATGGACGCTTTCTAAGTAAGAAAAAGTTTATGTACACGAGTAAATAAGAGAAGCGTTGGTAGGCGCGGCACTCGATAAGAAACATATCACGACTGTCGCATTGAGCTGGTAACGTCATGTGACTGCCGAATTCGGCAGCAAAGTAAAACAAGGCCCTGTGAGACCGTCTCTCTTAAGAGGCATATGTGCTAGCTTTACACGCGCACACACATAATGAAGCGAGGCATGCGTCAGATAAAGCCTGTGAAGTTATTTATCATGTCCAAGGGGTGAGCTGCCTCTGTAAGATACAAAGAAAATGAATCTTGATTCATATGCATGAGCAAAAGGCCTGGAAGCGTCTCAGAATGTAACAACTGACCCGTGAAGCCTCCTCTCTTGATTTTGGTCTCTCTTTGCATCTCTCGCAGCCTACAACATCCACAGATTTACCTCACGCCGTTCCTGTCATTCAAGCATCAAGCCATTTATAGAATGGCGAAACACCTTGCCTGGAAGCCATGTTGCAGATAAAGTGCGTTGTTATGGCGACCGGTCATACCGGCAGATAATAGGCTAATTGACCTGTTAGTGGTGGGATCTTAATCTACCTCCAAATTTCACACAGTCCCTTCCCACGGGAGTCACAGGGTCATTCCTTATCGTAAAACACTGATGTGCACATACAGAGACACTATAAGATCAATAAGGTTGTTTTTGGCAATGGGTCAAAAACGGACAAACCCAACCTGCTGGGTTGTAATTTGACCTGTTGTTTACCCATTATTGGGTCAAAAACAAACATTCTCGGGGTTAATTTAACCCAACGGATGGGTTTGAGCACTTTTTGACCCAAAAAATAACCCAGCATTTTGCAAAGGAAAAACTGCAAAGGACTACACATACTGAGGTAAATACTAGTTTTCTAATTGGTCTAAGCTCATCTAGACAGTTAAACTTAAACCTGTGGTAGGAAGAAATAGATGAACCCAACCATAAGGTCTGCGTTGATTCAGCTATAGACTTCTAGGTTGATTTAAACCCAACGGTTGGGTTTGTCTATTTTACTCAACCTTGTGTTGAAACAACCCAGTATTTGTTTTGACTGACCGCCGAGGTCAACTTGGTAGACCATCAAACCTGATGATAACAAGCCTTTCATGCTCCACAGAAGAAAGCCAAATAGGTTTGTAATGACTAGTGTGAGTAAATGATCACAGTGGATGAAACTGGATCACTTTAAGCTGATAGAAACTCTTTTCCCAGCAGGAAAAAACTACCAAAGCCTCTGGAGAAGGGTGATTTGATTGCACAGGAAAGAAAAGAGGGACTCCAAGACATGCGAGTTCTTAACACACTGTATTTTTCCATGTTTGGTCGGAGGAATGAAGAAAAACAAGCGAAAATTCCCATCATGCATTGCAGCAGTGAGGTCAAAATCTCTAAATTACTCGCAGGATTTAACTTTGTGTCATGCAAATTTTTCGCTTAAGTTAAATATTTTCAACTTGCGCAACCATGCGTTTGAGACGAAAAGCAGGTTTTTTTCGCGGCAGTCGTGTCGCCCAATTCACGTCATTCGCGAGTCCTGTGCGAGTTCGCGTCTTTGTATTGACTTTTTATGTAATCTACTTGCGCAAATCGTTGAATTTGCGTTTGGTGTGTATGCCCCATTAGAGTTTTGTGATCGATTTTTAAGCTATAAACAACAAAATATGCTTTGGTTGTTAAGAACAGTATACAATTAATAGATCGATAATTAATAAATGTGTTGGTACCCTAAGGTTCCTTTTGTACAAATATACAAAACATAATGCAATGTTGTTTTGTACCCCCAACATTTAACATTGGTACACAATAGGTCCTTGGGGTATAATATTACCCAAAAAGGTACAACATTGAATTATGTTTTGTATACCTGTAAGATACTAAACGGAACCTTATAAGGTGATAGAAAAGTGACAGTTTTGTACTTTTTTGATATAGGTAGAGGTCTTATTAATAATAAAACCATTTTACATTGCTGAAAATGAACCTACAGTAGCTTAGAGGGGTTTGGTGGTCTAACAAAACCTATTCAAGGTTCACAAACAAGAAACCACATTAGGCGTTTTCTCCAACATGGTTGTGAGATCTATTTGATTATTTTGCATGCTTTGACTTCTTTAGTAACACGAATTTGTAAATCAAAGGTCTCCATCGTGAAGCGTCAAATTGTTTATCAGTCTCTCTGACCGTTCTTCACAAAAGCACTCCCGAAGGGTGCGAGACGGATAAACATTGCTGTACTTTTCCATTTTCATCTTCCTCAACTTTCCCATGTCTTCATTTCACAGGGTTCTTGTTGCTGTGAACTTCTGAATTTCGCGGTACGCAACAAATCACATTGCGGTGATGATGGAGAGTACAAAGGTTTGGCGCTTGATGCTTGTGATGCTATGACAGAATACTAATAGGATGGGAAAGGCTTTTGCAGGCGGATGCATGGTATGTGTTGGCCCCATATCTACGCTTTATTTTTGTGTTATTATACTGTACAGATTGAAAGGGTTTGACCATTTTAAATGCAGATTTATTTTCTGTGTTGGTGTATTTACTGTTGATACAGGATGTTACGGTGGGACATTTTGAAAAGCTTGTCTCTAGTAAGATATCAAGCAATTTTGATAATGTTAACATACAATAAATGACACCTATTCTCATAGCAAGTCGTGTTATAGTCACAAAAAATGTGATCAATGAATTTGTGTCCATGGCACAAAATTCAGCTTTTTTCTTGCCTTCAGCACAAATGTCTTTTTCGTGTCATTCAGCAAAAAAAAATATAAATAGTTTTTCGTGTCCGTGGCATGACTTTCTTTTCCGTGTCATCCCCCCCATTTTTAAATCATTGTCACTTGTGGTTGGGGTAAGATTTGGGGTTTGGGTTAGGATGTACTTTTATGTATTGGTTTCTACATGTTTTTCTTCCACTTTTAAAACCATTCTCGTTGGGGTTAGGATGTCTAAAAATGTAACAGAAAGGGATTCTAACTCCAACCCCAAGCAACAATGGTAAGAGAACAGGAAAAAAACAATGAGAAAACAATACATAAAATGCCACGAAAAAGACATTCGTGCTCAAAGCACGAAAAAAGCTGAATTGCATGCTATGGACACGAATAAATTAATCAAATTTTTCGTGACTATAACACCAGTTTCCGTGAGATCAGTGTGAAATGCAAGGACTGTGCTTCAACATATATTTCTGTACTTAGTCTTATTTTCATGTAGAGATATCTAGGCATCCTTAAAACAAGATAAATGTACATTAGAAGCAAATGGCACAACATATAAGGTCTGTTTTTCAGAAAAATCTAATTAAATTTATTGAGTTTATAAAGCAAGAAAAACATTTGGCAGAAAGGTAAGAAGTGTAACTTAATTCAAAGGTAAAACAAGTTTGTCTTCTCTAAAGTAGATTTAATTTCTGTATTTTATCATCTGAAGTATTGTTATCTGAAGATGTTTAGATATTTCTACTGAAAACAAGGCAACAATACTGATAAAGAACAAATATATTTGGACTTTCTTCTCTTTAAAAAAAAAAAATCATGTGGCTTATTATAAAATAAAATATTATGTGGTATATGCAGTATATTATATAATAATTTAAATGCAATATAATAAGTGTTATGAAATATCTCCATCACCTTTTCTCTGTAATGCACCTTGTTCCTCAAAATTTAAAATGCACTGTCAGAAGAGAGTCACGAAACATTCGATTTATTTATTTGCGTCCATGGCACAAAATTATTTTTTTTCGTGCCTTGAGCACAAATGGTTTTTTTTTTCGTGTCACTCGCACAAATTTCTATAAATCGTTTTTCATGTACGTGGCCCGACTTTTTGTTTCGAGTCATTTTATGTATTGTTTTCTCATTGTTTTTCCCCCTATTTTCTTACCATTGTCGCTTGGGGTTAGAATCACTTTTTGTTACATTTTTAGACATCCTAACCCGAACCCCAACTCCAGACGAGAATAGTTTTAAAAGTGGAAGAAAAACATGTAGAAACAAATACATAAAAGTACATCCTTACCCAAACCCCAAATCTAACCCCAACCCCAAGCGACAATGATTTAAAAATAGGAAGGGAAAAAAGAAAACAATACTGTACATAAAATGACACGAAAAAAAGTCGTGCCACGGACACAAAAAAAATATTTATAGAAATTTGTGTGAGTGTCACGAAAAAGACATTCGTGCTCAAGGCCCGAAAAAAGCTGAATTTCGTGCCATGGACACGAATAAATTTATAATTTTTTTTGTGACTTTATAACACGACTTGCCGTGAGATCATGTTGGAAAAGGGTACAAAACTGTACCTTTCCTGTCACCCTCAAAGGTTCACTTTTGTACCTTTATGGGTGTGCAACACATTGAAATGTTACGATGGGGTACAATACTATACCTTAAGGACCTTTTGTGTACCTATAAGCACCAATTTTGTACCAGTTAAATGTTAGGGGTACAAAACATTTAACTTACAGGTACACAATAGGTCCTCAAGGTACAGTAATGTACCTAAAAGGGTACAACATTGTATTTAACACTGTATCTCTCTCTCTCTGCTTTCGTCCTTGGGCGTGCGTATTAGCCATTTTTTTTTGCTGATGTGTTTCATTTCATTGACATTAGCATTTTAGTTATAAAAGCCTTTATCTGCATTGTAAGAGACATACCGAACGTTTGGTTTGTGTCAGCAAGAACGTGAAGAGTTTTGGGAAAGCGTCTCAGATTCACACTTGATGGATGAACCCAACCGCCAATCAGATCCTGAAGTCACCTCAGACGAATCTGACAGAGCCTAAATTGGAAGCAATGGTTAGAGACAGCGAAGAAATAGTGGCGAGAACCCATCAAATATTAATGCTCTGCCAGTTCCTTCTGCACCCTTCAAAATGTCTCAGTTTCTGGCCATATCTGTTTTAAAGGTGCATTGTGTAACTTTTAAGAAGATCTCTTGACAGAAATGCAATACAATATACATAACCATATTAGTAGTGGTGTATGAAGATCGTGCATAATGAACTGTATTGTTTTTATAACCGTTTTTATCTACATACACCGCGGGTCCCCTTATATGGAAGTCGCCGTCATGTTTCTACAGTAGTTCTAAATGGACAAACTGCTCTATAGAGCGCGTTTTGTACCTACGTTTTCTCAGACGATGTGTTTGTCGTGTGGTGGCTACCGCAGCTTTTCTATGCATTTCAAAAGGCTGTGGACTGAGCCATTGCTTGCAATCTCACCCCGGGATGAAGCTAAAAATCTACACAGTGGACCTTTATGAAACAGTTTATCCAAATATAATTTCCCTTATTTATTTATCCCCCTTGATGTATAGTTGAACACAACCAAATGGGAAAATGGGCGTGGCTTTGATATCATGGCTCCGCCTTACGATTACCAAAGCACAGACTCTGGCTCCAAATGATGTCATGGACGCAAAATGTTAGTGACTGGATGATATTTTATACAAACAATCTTTAAAATTAATTATTAAAGATACAATTTTTAAGAAGGTGCTTCTATCACTGAAGCACTGCTGGTACCAATTATAATTCAACCTTTTAATTCTTCTGACATGTTTTTTTTCCTTCAGCATCCATCCTTCGACCTTGCCACCTTGGTCTGATGTTCGCCAATCTAATCTCTCTATGTTTGTCTCTTTCCTTTGACTATCTGCCCTGGGTATTTTTCCTTCAAGTTCTGCGTACGACTATACCGCCGTTTCTCTCTCTCTCTGTTTCGCTGGTAATCACACAGCCCAGATTAGTTCCCTTTTGACTTCTTCCTCAGATCTGAGGCTTGATTCTGAAGGAATGAAATGGTCACAGAAAGCGAGAGAGATAGCGAATGTGTTTACAGTCTGCCGGCAAAACCTTGAGCGTGAAAAATAATAACTAGCAGTGAGAACAATCATTGACCTGACGGCCGTGTGCAGAACTAAATATATGATAAATTTATACTATTTATACTTTGAATATACTCTTTAAATAGTACTTTTTGCAGAAAAGAACATCCCTACACTTATTTTTTGGCTTGAATGTAACTCTAGATCTGCGTATACTACATAAGGTAAGGGTGTAAAGTATGAATATGTGAATTAGTCCCCGCCTCTACTCAATCGGATAGCTCAACCATACAGTAATTATGAATATGCTAATTAGTCCCAAGCAGCCTCCACTCTATTGCTCCACCTTGGACCATAGACATATAAGTGAATAGATGCTGCATTCGGCAGTTTCAGACACATAACTGTTTAGTGTGGTTTCCCATAATGCAATTTTGATCTGCGCATTTTCTTTGTGGTGATGTTAACAGGTTAGAGCAACATGATCTCACGGAAAGTCGTGTTGTAGTAACGAAAAAAATGATTTATTTTGCCTTGAACACGAATGTGTTTTCGTGTCACTCTCACAAATTGTTATAAATAGTTTTTCGTGTCTGCACAACTTTCTTTTTCGTGTCATTTTATGTATTGTTTTCTCATTTTTCCCCCTATTTTTAAATCATTTTCGCTTGGGGTTTGGGTTAGATTTGGGGTTTGGGTTTGGATGTACTTTTATGTATTGGTTTCTACATGTTTTCCTTCTGCTTTTAAAACCATTCTCGCCTGGAGTTGGGGTTTGGGTTAGGATGTCTAAAAATGTAACAGAAAGTGATTCTAAACCCAACCCCAAGCGACAATGGTAAGAAAACAGGAAAAAACAATGAGAAAAAAATACATAAAATGACACGAAAAAGAAAGTCGTGTGACGGACATGAAAAAACTATTCATAGAAATTTGTGCAATTGACACGTAAAAGAACCCAGCCCCTAAGGTGACATTGGAGTAAAAAAATGTAAAGTTTAGTTTCATGTGCTCACGTGAAACTTTCGCGTGCTCACGTGAAACTTTGGCGTGCTCACGTGAAACTTTTAGTTTAGTTAGGCTTTCACGTGCGCGCAATAGTTTCAAAACGCGATACTTTCACTTGGGCACGCGATAGTTTCACGAAACTAAACTTTATTTCATTTTTATATTTAACTTTTGCTCCATGTCCCCTTAGGGGCTGCGTATAAAGACATTCGTGCTCAAGGCACAAAAAAAGCTGAATTTTGTGCCATGGACACAAAAAATTCACAATTTTCATGACTATAACACGACTTTCCGTGAGATCAGTCTGGGTTAGAGCATTCACACTACACAGGTGAGCATCATAGAAGTAAAGCTAAAGCAGTAGGGCTGCAATCGTTTTACCACATGGGGAATTTAAATGAAGTTTATTTAACAAGTTTGGGAGGACCTTGGTCATGTAATCCAACCAATTTGCGCACATAGGGTCTATACTGTATATAGCCATCCATCACCTCTGTCCCGTGACAGTTTTTTGCAGCAGTAGCAGTTTCCTCTACCTCATCGCCTCAGTCTTTGCTGGTACAGTATATCTATCCCAGTTAAAAAGGGGGAGTACTCGAATATTTCGAGCTCGGAGCCCTCCCGTTGGACAGCATGCCAGATATGCTTTATTTAATATTTTATTACATGTTAATGCAAACTCGTGAAATAACCTGCATTAGCATTTTTTCGTATGCGTTTTTTTTCCATGCGCAAGAAAAATAACCTTCTCTCGGAGGCATTTATGATGGACAGCTTATTAGGATCGCAACCTCTACAGATCATGAGTACACATTTACACTTGACATAAATGCTAGTTGATTCGCATCTCGGCAGCATTCAGACGAAACTAAACAAAACATGGATCACATATCAACTAGGCTTTCGCCGCAGTACAAAAATCAATATGCTGTAATTTCCAAACAATTTTTAAACGGAGAGGTAATGAGAAACATAGCATAGAAATATAACACTTTATATAGAAATATAATTTGATTTTTAAAAACATATCAGCCAAGACGTAACACGTATAGATGAAGAGGTAATGAAAAATTTGTGTTGATATTCTGTATAGGTGCTCAGTGGATGTTTCTCTTTTAAAGGCCACATTTAAATGTGAATTAAATGTCAAATCTCAAAACCCATTTTGCAAAACATGTTTGCTGGCAAACTTCACCCAAAATGTGAGTCTTGCGTCATTATATTTACATTTATGCATTTGGCAGACCCTTTAATCCAAAATGACTTACAGTGCATTACAAGCCATACATTTTATCAGTATGTGTTCACTAGGAATCAAACCCACAACCTATTGCATAACTTAAGCAATGCTTTACCAGTTCAGCAACAGGAACACGACCGATTACCAACAAAATCACAGATTTAGTTTCAGTTTTTTCCTTTTACTTCAAACTCAGATCAAGGTAAAGATTTTTGCTACATTGTCATATAAACTTTTATTAATGCCCTGTGGTCACGCATATTAAGAAATGGCCTTGGCTCCTCCACTGAATGTTATTTGCTTTTTATTGCATTTAAATGTTTTTTCCTACACTTTGAACATATATTTTAAAATCGCGCCTATCGGAAACAGAAGTCACCGGCCGCCAATGTTAGGCATTATAAAGTAAATGCATACCAGTGATGGGTTGTTTTAACCCATTGTTTGGTCAAATATGGACATTTTCTAGGTTAATACAAACCAACTGTTGGGTTTGCCCATATTTTACCCAACCATGAGTTGAAAACAACTCAGCATTTTTACTTTCACAGCCTTGTATACAGGAAATGTATCATGTACATGTCGAGTTATCCCACTTTATCCATCTTCAAATAGCACCTCTTCAGGGATTTTATTGCAGGAAGTTTACTGTAGCTCTGATGGCATAAGGATTTAATGGGCACCCATTGGTCCACCTTTTGATTTATAAATCCCATTTAAAATCAGTAACGCTGCTTCCAATTTGGCACCATAAACCTGGGTTCCCTATCGACAGGTCACCTCAAACAAGTAATTTTATACGGGTTGTACGTTGATTTGGCAAATATCCAAACATGCCTTAAACAGAACAGAACTGATGAGAACAAAATGTGCAAAACCAACCTTCGACACCAAATGCTTATGTATGCGCAATTTTGAAAACATTTCATAGTGCCAAGAAAGTAAATCTTGCAAGTTAAAAGGAATTTAATACAACCATGTATATATTTGCAAAGCTTGATTGGGTTCACAAGTTTGTTGACACTCTAGGATAGCTTGCCAATATCGAAGGGATCTTAAATATTTGGCCTGCCCTTCATCTAGATGCCTATAATAACTGGCCTGCTGTTGTTACTCACTACGAGATTGAGTCGACCTGCTCTGATCTTTCTTTCTTTGTTTGCTTACAGTTTTTCTTTAAATGGGCCCTCTTATGACCCTTTAAGTCTTGATTTTGTTTTTGGGGGGTACGAGGATAGAGGATAGATCTCCCTTTGGAGTCGAGTTTGAGAATAAACAACACTGCAATAAAATGATTTTCAAGAAAAAAATTCTTAGCATTTTTGTCTTGTTTTCAGTAAAAATATCTAAAATTCTTAAATTAAGATGCTTTTTCTTGATGAGCAAAACGACCCAAGAAAATAAGTCTAGTTTTTAGAAATATAATTTAATAGAATAAAATTTGAAAGTGATTTTGTGCATAAAACAAGCAAAAAAATCTGCCAATGGGGTAAGCAAAAAAATCTTGAACTTTTTTCTTAAACACTAAATTCAATAAAAATTTGCTTACCCCATTGGCAGATTTTTTTTGCTTGTTTTATGCACAAAATCAACTAAATTTGATATTTTTGGTCTAAAAACTAGACTTATTTTCTTGGGTCGTTTTGCTCATCAAGAAAAAGCATCTTAATTTAAGGATTTTTTTTTATATTTTTGCTGAAAACAAGACAAAAATACTAAGAATGTTTTTTTCTTGAAAATCATTATTTCATAAATCATCAAACACACTGCAAAAAATGATTTTCAAGAAAAATAAAACTCAGCAAAAGTTTTTAGACCAAAATATCAAAAATAAGTGATTTTGTGCATAAAACAAGCAAAAAATCTGCCATTGGGTTAGCAATTTTTTCTTGAATATAGTGTTTAAGAAATATTTTCAAATGTTTTTACATCTAAAATACATCTTGATTTAAGATAAAATATATTTTTACTGAAAACAAGACAAAATACTCAGAATTGTTTGTCTTGAAAATCCTTTTTGCAGTGTAAACATTTATTTCAAAAAATTATTTCATAAATAATGCAAAAAAAATATTTTCAAGAAAAACAATTCTTAGTATTTTTGTCTTGTTTTCCGTAAAAATATAAAAAATTCTTAAATTAAGATGCTTTTTCTTGATGAGCAAAACGACCCAAAAAAATAAGTCAAGTTTTTAGACCAAAAATATCAAATTCAAGTATTTTGTCCCTAAAAAAATCTGCCAATGGGGTAAGCAAAAAATCTTGAAAATTTTTCTTAAACACTAAATTCAAGAAAATTCAAGAAAACAATTGTTTACCCCATTGGCGGATTTTTTTGCTTGCTTTATGCACAAAATCACTTAAATTTGATATTTTTGGTCTAAAAACTAGACTTATTTTCTCGAGAAAATACATCTTGATTTAACAATTTTTAGATATTTTTAAGAAAATGTTTTCTTGAAAATCATTTTTTGCAGTATGCATGTACATTTTATATATATGAAGACTTTTGTTGCAAAACGAGATAACTCCATTTTTTTTAATTGTTCGGAAATCTCGTTTTTTGGTTGTGTATTCCAATTAATATCAATTCAACTGCAGTTGGTTTGTTTTGATTTAAACCTTCATAACTTAAAAAAATACAGCTAAGTAGCACCATAAAACAAAATAATAACATAATAATAAACAAGTTTTGACAAAAATGTAAAAAAATGGATTTATCTTGTTTTGGAACGAAACTCTTCATATACAGTATATAACATCTGACAAATTGAAGAAATAAACACTCACAGCTCTTGCGCAATGCTCGCGCCATGCTTAATAAGAGGCTTTGGTTGTATGTCATTGTATGTCAAATGGAAAAACAAGGTGATGTACGTACGTCGCTCGTAAATCACTGCCATGACCGTTAAGACGCCACTTAATGTCAATCAGATTTTTAACGTAGCAGCTGAACAAACTCGGTCTGTAAACCTTGATGGCCTTGTAGTGCATGTTATTTACAGCTGCACTATGCCCTCATAAAAAATCGATAATAGGACACCTTGGACAAGGATGTTGTGTCTTTTATTAGACGCACAAATGGTTGTACTTAAGCTAAATCTTAAAGAATACTATAGCATACTTTACCGTGCTATGTATAAATAAAAGTAAAGATTATGTCCATGAAGCACACTATAGTCTGTATTATACTCTTAAACGTACCGTTAAAGGTACAAAACCCGTTTAATCCTCAAGGTAAAAAAGATGTGAATAGACATTTTGATGCAAGGAAACTGATTATAAAGAACAAAATATTCACTTACATAAAGGAAGTGGTTCCTTTATGTTGATCTTTTCCCTAGCAAACAACTGTAAAGAACTTGGTGGATTTAAACCAATATATACATATATAGGCCATTGGCCTTATCTTGAGCATTTCATTTAATATAGACCCTTGGGAACGTAAATTTACTATGAGCCCATTTGTTTTCCTATCTATCCATCCATCCATCTTCCCTATAGTGCATTTACAGTAAGTAACCGCCTTTACCTTCACACCATGTCCATTTAAATGCTTATGCTCCTTTCCATACATTGAGAAATTGCCCAATTTCGGCCACCAGCACTGGGCACACTCGCATACCGGCCTCCAGATGATGGGAAACCCTGCGCGTCCCCTCTGTGCCAACTAAGTCTGCAACCAAGGATGAGAAATGAGAGCTGAAGGCTTAGCTGTTCATCAAAGAGTGAAATACTTATCTCTCACCACAGAGACCCGAGCAGCGTTAGTTCCTATACATCTGCCCCTGAGCGACTAACGCTGGGAGAAACATAATTCTGTTGAAGGACGCAGATACGTAAATAGCCAATGTGGGTTTTATTAAATGTTACCAGTATTTCACTTTTCCCAAGAACGCCACTCTTTATACTTCCATATGTCTGAACCAGTCCCTTTCTGAAATATCTCGCCTTTTCAGTTTATAAAGCCTTTAATTTTAAACAAAGAATAAGGCAACAGGATTACGTTTGATTTTCGCACTTGGTTTTTGATGAACAAGAGCAAAATTTGCTATTCTTGGAAATTGCTTCGAGACATTCGAGAAACAGAGTGAGTCAGAGATACAGACAAAGACTCAATGAGTGCCAGAGAGCTGATCATTTATTTATAACCGGCTTACGGCCACGACTGCAGTGGGTTGTCAGTAAAATGAGAGGTTTTGTGGACGTACGTAAGAGCCTTGAGAGCAGCACGTGTGTCAGGAGGTTGACTGTTCTTCGCAAACCTTTACGTTTTCACTCACGTCAATTTGAAACACAATATTTGCATAAAATGTTGAACTATGAGCTACGTACAGACGCATTTGATAGACATTTGATAGTAGTGCCCAATAAACGGCTCTGGGCATTCGTAATCCACGCCTTAAATACGAGAAAATTAGCATATGGTTCCCAGACCACGTCTCATTCTCTAGGAGACTGGTCTGGTGTTAGCCAGGCTATCACTTCTAAGCAATCCGAGATATACATGTCCATCATCTTTCAGACAGATGCACACATTTGGTGTTATTTTAGTAAATGTCTTTGCTTTTCCGAGCTTTAAAATGCTGGAAAACAGGGATCAGGGAACGACTTCTGACTTTAACCCCCCCAAAAAATGCATTCATCCTTCACAAAGGTAATCCACACGGCTCCAATGGGTTAATAAAGGTCTTATGTGGGTAATCGATGCGATTTTGTAAGTAAAATAACCAGATTTCAAACTTTATAAGCTGTAATAACTAGCTTCCGGTAACAGCGCCATCTTGGACTTACGTGATTCATGCGAGTTTTAACGTAGTGAACGTTGGTTGTCCAAGATGCCGTCGTTACGGGAAGCTAGTCATCATTACAGTTTATAAAGTTTTAAATATGGATATTTTTATTACAATGTGGCATCAATTACCCGCAAAAGACCTTTATTAACCCTTTGGAGCCATGTGGATTACTTCTGTGAAGGATGAATGCACATTTTAGGGTTTTAAAGTCAAAAGTTGTTTCCTGATCCCCGTTTTCTGAAAGATGATGGACATATATGTATCTCGGATTGCTTGAGGGTAGTGATGCACCGATGTATCGGCCGCAGATATTTATCGGCCGATTTTTGATGAATTTGAAACCATCGGCATATCGGCAATAGCACGAGAAAGGCAGATACCGATTGTTTATTAATTAACTGCATAAAGAAATCCACTATATGTAAAAAATGAGTTAATGTTGTTAATAAAATAAATGCTAAATATCGAAAACCACCTTTGAAGGTTGTCATGCTGTCTTATTATATTTGTTTTAGCTTAATTTGTGCCTCTCTTATTATGTTGGTCAGTTGAATGTTAATCAGATCCAATCCATGTTCAGAAAAATAATTTGATGCAGAAATAAACTTACTAATAGACCAACTGTATGGTATTGTATACAAGTGTTTAATATCGGTATCGGCCAGAAGTTGTCTGTTTAAATCTGTATCGGTATCGGCCCAAAAAATCCTATCGGTGCATCCCTACTTGAGGGTGAGTAAATCATGGGATAAAAAAAAGGAATAGGTGAATTTTTTTTCTAATTTTAGGGTTGTTGTGGATGTGCATAATAGGTGCCCTTTAATGTATTTTCCATTCATAATCTGCGCAAACATACATGTAGCTTTCCAAACAGAAACCTTTTTGATGTACGCAACCTGACAGCAAAATGCCGCCCAATATATTTTGTAAATTGCCAACACGTGGCTTGGGAGAACAAAGAAACTACAAAGACAAACGAAGCAAATATGATGTCTTTCATCTTTGAAAGCCAGACTCAACAAAGTCAAAGGATGACATTGTTTTGAAAATAAACTTCTTGCCCAAACACCGTTTCTGTTAATTGGGTCTGTGGTTAGATTCTCCAAATATGTCAAAAACACACAGAGGATTAACCGGTCACGCTGTAAATGAGGGGCAAGACTCTAATTAATAAATGTTAAACAGCTCGCTGAAAAATAATCCATACTACTCCAGGACAACAAATTTTACAGCTTATGTGCATAACCATCAAAATTAAGACTATTTTCTGTGTCGGGAGAAGGACAAAGGGAACCACGATGAATCTATGCTAGAAACAGGGTATAGGTCTGAGCTAATGGGTCTGTTTTAGAAATATGTATATGTATATATATATGTATGTGTATGTGTATATATATATATATATATATATATATATATATATATATATATATATATATATATATATATATATATATTTTAGAGATGCACAGATATATTGCCCAAAGCAATTTGTCTTACTATTGGCCGATATTTTTAAAAATAGTCGCTAGTTGTGGCCGATAGACGGTATAGACGGTTTCATCGCACACGCGGTGACGCAATTATGCGTCTAGTCCGACCTTTACTTCTGGTTTCAGTTTTTTTTATGGTCTGACTAGTTGCTAAACTGAACTCTTGAACAAGTACCTCGTCGAAAATAACAAATGTTTTGGTTTCCTAGGTAATCTACGTGTTGTTTATTTTGCTTGTTATATAAATAAACTACTTTAAATAGACTTTGTTGTTATTGATTCTTAGCTGAGTTTACTGGAAGTTACATAAAAGCCGCTTCTTTATGTTGTTGCTGCTGAAACCGTCTATAAAAAAAAGTGAATAAACATCACTAGTTTAATGTTTAATATTAATGGTCATTACATGAATGAATAACAATCAGAAAATGTAATCTTCAGAATTTACTTAATGCAATTTAATATCCCAACCAAACTACTGTATGAGCATTGGCAGATATTACTCTGAATCATCGGCTATAGGTATTGGTGAAAAAAATCGGTTTTACATTTTGGCAGACACTTTTATATTGCAAAGTGACTAACAGTGCCTTTAAACATTTTTATCAGTATGTGTGATCCTTGGAAATCAAACCTGTGATCTTTGCACTTCAAACACAGTGCTCTACAAATTGAGCTATTTATAAATCTGACAAAAATGTAACAAATTGACTATTAAATGGTTATTAGGATGACCTTCACTATAAAGCAGAGCTCTTCATCCATTTTTTAACCAAAGCCCCCTTAATGAAAAGAGGGGAGAGGCCCCCTAGTACATGTCACATAACATTTAAATGTAACTTAATGACGAAAATGTAATTGTGGGAATGTTATGCACTTTAAAGTTTACATTTTTTATTATTAACCCATATTTTTCCACAAAAATATTTTGCATTCAAACAATATTTGGAGGACCCCCCCAGTAATACCACCGTGGACCACCAAGAGTGCCCGCCCCCCTGTTGAAGACCCATGCTTTTTTATACAATTTTTTGCCAGTATTAATTTATTACGATTATTTCCCTTAAAGGGCAGCTATGGTTTTTACATTTCCTTAAGTGTGTGTTAGTACATGTTAACGATATGCAAAAGGTACGAACCCCAAAGTAAACGATGACCCAAGTTATCGTCTCCAATGTAAATCTCTTTTTTGGACTACAACAAACATACGGAGAGTTTACTTCCTGGGATTGGTGACGTAGACAAGACCGACATTATCATAACTCCTCCCACTTCGGACTCAAAGGCTGTAAGTTAACACTAAATGTGGGGACACATTTCAAGCGAGAGCAAGGTTACATCGTGTTACCTTGTAAGATACATTGTTACAGTTCCCTTTCGAGGGAACTTGCGCTGCGTCACTGCGGTGACACTTTGGGGACGCCTCCAGGGGTAAGTGCGTCTGAATGTGTATATCAAATTAACCAATGGTGAGGCTTAATGACAAAGACAGGGTGACGCGGGAGCCAGGAAGTATATCGCTATCTGAAATATTGCCAAAGACGGCGTTACAGGGACGCAGGAAGTATGGCAAGGGAGACGCAGCGTCTCGTTCCCTTCTCAGGGAACAACAGTTACATACGTAAACAGAGACGTTTTCATGTGTCAAACACAACTATGCAAACAAGCATTTTGGTATGAATCAACATTTGCATACAGAAGATATAAGCATTTAAAGCAGTTTAGCACGTGTGCTTAAAAGTCTAGAATTTTTATGATATTATTATACACTACAAAGGGAATAATATGGCTTTTATCCAGAAAATTCATGCACTTTCAATGATATGTATCTATGTACTGTATGTATATTTTCAAAAACTTCTCAGGGCCTTGAATCCCCCCCAGATTCACAAACTTTCAAGGATTTCAAGGACCCGTGGTGGGAACCCTGTATATATAAAGGGAGGATGGGATGTGGAAAGCCAAGATATTGTTTTGATATGAACGTCATTTACCACAAATTCAAAAAAGTTATGCGAATCAAATTGGCTTTTTTAAAGAACTGGAAATGATACGATAAAAACCCTACAGGAATCAGCTTGACCACGTGCCCTAACGTTTATCTGTTTTATTAATGCCGCCATTTCATCAGATTCAACAAAAATGACCCAACGCCCATTTTTTATTTATTTTTTTGGCTGAGAGATCTTTTACACAGCAGAAGTGCGGGGACAGTAAGTAATAAAAAAAGTTATGCCGTATTTGTTCAGTGCATCGGAGAGACGACAGAATAGCAAATTACGAACGAGTGTCTGAGGATGAATAAAAAACTAGATGTTCGTGTAATTCAGCTTAACGGTTTCTCCGAGGACATGCCGTTTCACTTTCACAAACAAAAAAGACATAATAAAACGTATTAAAGCGGCATTGTTATTTTTTTGCCTTGTAACAATACGGCGAGTGCGACACATTTGTAATAAAAGCCTTAACGTTTCTAAGAGTTTTTGTAAAACTTTATTTACAACACAAATTCAATTTACACTCTTTTGTACATAATGTACACACAGTTTTGTTCTGAAAAACAAATAAACATGCACTAAAATGAAATAAACTTTCGAATCTTCCCAAGCTTTGAACGCTAACCAAAAAGAAAAGTGTCTAGTTTTATTATCCTTTATGTTTATTGTTTATTTACAAATGGAACAAAAATCTGACTTTTCAATCATTGAAAAAAAATCTCAGTGGCTGCCAATAATAAAACTAAAATGAATTCCAAAATGTCTTCCTTGAATTACAGAAAACACACACTGTGTGGCAGATTTGTACTGATTTTTAACTCAACAAAACTAAAACAAACCCATAAACTTGAACCAGAACCAACTTGAATGAAGCCTTCAATAACACCATACATGACCCAAGTAAACTAGATAGCTGTAAGGCAAAGCGATTTATGTTGTAGAGTGGTCATTTTTTTAGCTGTCTTAAAATTTTAAAGCAAACTAAATTGTTTAATTCATCCAGGAATCTACGTTTGTTGTTTGTTATTTTATTGTGGATCTAAAGTTCTCCATTTCACAGCAATAACTCGTTAATTGTTGTTTTAATCACAAGACCAAAGCCTGTTTTCGGATTAAACCAACTTCGCAAAAAAGTGCGCATAACTACGTAACATTTCCGCAAAAACTTTTAATGCGTAACGCAACAGCGCCAATAATCTCCTCCTTCTCCAAATATTATTTTCTTTTTAAGTTTTACAAAAAAAATTATTGGCATCCACACAGGCCCCATATTGTATGTGAACTTCTTTCTTCAACATGACTGGGAACAATGGGTTCCAATCAAAACGCTTATCTAACTTCTGTGAACAATCCACCCAGAATGATTGACCCTTATGTTGTTTCAAACCTGTATTTTGTATGATTTTTCTTTGTTCAGCACAGTGGTTTGTAGTTATTTTCCATACAAGTGAAAGGGGACCAGAACCCCCAAACTCCAAAAATGGCCCAACAGGTGCCCATACGGTAATAACATGCACCAAATTAAGTCTTTTTAAGTTTTGCATGAGGTGAAGAGCAAAACTGTGTTGTTTAATGTCAATGCCACTATGCATCTCGTAATTGTTCGTAAGCCACTAAATATATGCATTGAATATATGCATATTTAAATCACCAATGATATTTATAAGCAATACAGTATAGTTTAGTTTCATTTGGCTTTTTTTTTCATTTTTGGAGAGACCTAAACATCCCTGGTCACCATTCACTTTCTTGTATATACTCATATATCCTGCCAAACATCTTTTTTCATGCTTGATAAACTCAATGCATTTTTAATTTAGGCTGTACTGTCCCTTTAAATGTTAGTGCTGGTTAATAATTTACAAAAAAATGGGCTGTATTCTCGCTTTGGGTCACTTATGTGGGTCAACTTAAAATAAAAAGATAGACAACATGCAAGTGCTGGATTTTAACTGGCATTGTCAGCTTAATCGGCCAAATGTATCCTTTAAAAAAGCTTTGTAGTAAAAAAAAAAACACATACGCAATAATGCTAAGCTATGAAAAAGCAACGCAAATGCCACCTAATTTGTGACACTCCACGAATGCCCGGTCCCATCTTCTGCCATGTCTTGCGTCTCGTCTACAGCGGCGCTCATTAAAATCCGAAAAGGATGAGGGGGCATAAAAGATTGACAAGCAGAACAGATTCTCAGCCTTTCATCTGCTTCAGCATTTGCTAGATTAAATTGGAGGAAAATTAAGTGAAAAATAGGAAAATCGCTGAAAGATTCACTTGAGGGCTCCTTAATTGGGTCCTCTGGGAAACATGCTGGCCACAAAATTTGGGTTTAAGGGTATTTATTGCCGCATGTTAAGATCCTAGTGCGTATGGGTTTAAAAAGGGCGATAAAAGAGGGTGGATGGGCTTTACCGCGAGGGAACGAGGGAGCTTGTCAATCTGGATTTTTGGCACGATTGTGTCAGCGGAGATGAACGTTTGTAATTAGTGAGCGAGAGATGGCTCGGTCCAGGCTTCGTTTATGAGTTTTATGGTAGTTAAAAAAAAGCAAGGGAAATGGAAAAAAGGAACTTGTGGTGGGTAATAACAAAGTAAGTCTTTACTGCCCTCTGGTGTTCACTTATAATAAAGTTCAGCTTAGTTGCTTCCCAATCCGGATGTCATCCCAGGACTGCTGCTTAGAGGTGCTTTGCCTTTGTGTCGCTGACCACCTCGCCTCCTGCCACTTCCACCAGATTTGAACTAAAAGAGACAGAGAAATCCAAGCCGTCGTTTATTTCCTGTGCTTAATGTTTAGCAGCCGAATCATCTGTTTTATAGACGTTTCATTTTTGTCCATTTAGGTTAAATGCAATTAAACAGAATCGGCTTCAAGAGCAAAATTCATTAGCGTTCAGTAAATTGAAACGCTTCATTTATTTATTATTTGAACACTATTAAAACAAACAAAGAAAAAAAATGCCGTCTCCATAAGCCATAAGCAGAGAAATCAATTACCTTTAAATCCAAGTAAAGGTTTAAGTATCGTTTAAACAATAAAAACCCTAAATTACATTAAACCACCTTCATGAAAGTCTTGCTTACAGCCCCCCTACTGTATGCGATTTAAACGAAAACCATTTATACATTAAGAAGCAATAAATCCTGACCTCAAAGGGTTAAAAACTAATTTGCCTTCACTTCAAACGACTTACTACTATCCCTTTAACCACCTTTAAGCAGCTTCTCATCCTCCCCGCTAGCTACAGTGACAAGCCGCAGGCCACAGAAGGCATAAAAGGAAAGTTTCGGAGCATTTGGGATCAAAGGGGAATTTCAAAAATTCATGGGAATGAGACGCAAACCGCGGCATTTGGGTTACAATCCCCACTCTCTAACTATCAGGCCATGACTGCCACCCTTTTTCTTAAAGGGATAGTTCACCCAAAAATGAAAATCACCTTTATGTCGTTCCAAACTCGGAAGACCTCCGTTCATCTTCGGAACACAGTTTAAGATGTTTTAGATTGAGTCTGAGACGTTGTTGACCCTTTATTAAAAAACTATGTACGGTTTACTGTCCATGTCCAGAAAGGTAATAAAAACATCATCAAAGTAGTCCATGGGACATCAGTGGGTCAGTTAGATTGTGTTGAAGCATCGAAAATACATTTTGGTCTAAAAATAACAAAAATTCAGACTTTATTCAGCATTGTCTTCTCTTCCGCGTCTGTTGTGAACCGCGTCCGCGAGACTTAAGTCACCCTCAGACTGTCCAGATAACACGTCAGCCGCGTCACTGCACTCACCTGACTTTAGTCTCGCGCATGCGCTTCACACCAGACGCAGAAAGAGAAGACAATGCTGAATAAAGTCGTAATTTTTGGACCAAAATGTATTTTGGATGCTTCAACACATTCTAACTGACCCACTGATGTCACATGGACTACTTTGATGATGTTTTTATTACCTTTCTGGATATGGACAGTAAACCACACAAAGATTTCCAATGGAGGGTCTCGGACTAAATCTAAAACATCTTAAACTGTGTTTGCGAAGATGAACGGAGGTCTTCTGAGTTTGGAACGACATGAGGGTGATTTTCATTTTTGGGTGAACTATCCCTTTAAGAAAAAGTGGTGAGCAGTGTGCAGAGGTGGACAATATACGTGGAAATCCAAAGAATCTATGGGAATAATTCATCAAGATGACACTAGGAATGTTTTATGGTTTCTCTGACGTGGTTAAGTGAATTTGTGTTTTAAAGACTATGATTTTAATCAAACATGCTTGTACAAGAGATTCCCAGGAAATACCCGGGAAATTGCGAATTCACGGCGTAGGTGTCCTGTGAGAATTTCATTTTCCTGCACGCCTATAATTTATTTTGAGCTTTACCGAATACTGTAACTAAAGCAAATTGTCTTGCTGATTTGCTTGGTGCATCTTGCCAACTTTCTAGCCAAAATAACAGATTTTTACTCAGTTAGATTTATAAACCTTTATAAATTGTGTCGCTTTCTCTCACCTGTTGTCCAGTTGGTGAGCTTGTATCCACGTTTGAGGTTTCTTCGCTGACTCCTTCAACCTGTGGTGAGGTTTTCTTGGTAGACTGCATCTTGGCCTGAGGCTTGGTTTGAAGCAGCTGTTATATGCACAAAAAAACATGTGCGAATTTAAATATAAAACACAACTTTAATGACTCAAAATGCTTGCAAAACCTTCAAATCTAGCTATTGCTTCGTTTTATATGAATACTTTAAATATACATGTCAGATGTCAACCGATACAGTCAAACCTACACAGATAATACAATTATAAAAGGATTATAAAATAGGGCTGTGTATCGGCAAGAATGAAGTTCAGAGCTAACTAGTGGTTGGGATGTAAACTCCAAATGAAACGACTGCACGCCTACGAATCTTGTAAGATGTTAATTGTTTAAAATATCAATATTGCATTGTTGAGAATCGGTAAAGTATTGCCAAGCAAAATGCCGTGATACTCACATGCATCTGAATTTTTTTACACCCCATAATAAGAAAAAAAAAAGGATGGTTTTTGCCCTGGATGCTGATTGGTTAAAAGCCTTGTTATATTTACAATATACCACAGCTGAGACCTTTTAATACTTATGTGACAGGTTAAGACTTATGTTATATTATATGCATAGCAACGCCTCTATCTACAGCTTTAGATGGTAAACAAATACTTTTGACCTCTAACCTTAGTGATGGTACCCACGGCTTTGGTTCTCCCTTCTCTGAAGACGAGTCTGTGGTCCATGTGAAGGTACTCGGGCGTCTTGATGAAACGAAAGTTTACAGTGGCTTTGTCCCCGGTTCGTAGACAAGTTTTATTCATGCCGACAATAGTGGCGGTTTGTCTGATGCTACCACAGTGAACTATAACAGAAATACAAAATAAAAGTCAATGTGCACTACATTGTTTACATCATATGTGTGTGTACTGTGTATAATAATTATATATATAAACATATTTTATAGTATATACTAGTATGTATATATTATATAGTATAATATATACACTTCCAAAAAAAAAACATTCTGCACATGAAGGTTTCGAGTGAGCACATGAAATTAAACTTTAGATTTTTTTACTCCAATGTCACCTTAGGGGCTAGGTACATTTATAAATAAAAACTTTTATTCTGCAAATGATTAGACGTGATTAATTGTTATGCAGCCCTACTAACCAAATGTTATTAAAATGTATTTACTCTAAACAATACACCTTTGACAAAAAAAGATATAAAATACCACATCTTTGTCTCCCATACTGACCCATGGCCTGGTATCTCGGCGCTATCGTAGTCGGGTGATGCAGTACCAAAATCTCAGCCTCGAACTCCCAGCACGCCTGCGGGTTCAGACGGGGCGACACCATCACCATTCCCTTCCTGATATACGACCGCTTGATCTTCTTCAGTGCAAAGGATGCGGTCTGTCCGCCTCTGACTTCTTTCACAACCATGCGCTTGCGGTGGATGGATTTGACGGTTATTGGAATAAAGACACCCAGAGGATCAGGGCCGAGGAGCAGCGTGTCATTAAGGCGTATTAATCCGCGTAAAGTAGTTCCTGACACTACCGTGCCGACTCCCTGAGAAACACATGAGAGGAGTTTGAAATGACAGTGGATTGAAAAACATCAAGACCTTCGAAAACGCACGATTTACCGGCACTGAATATGTGTCATCGATCTGAAACTCTGGTGGTTCGTCGTCCTTAAATGTCAATCTGGAGGACAGCAGGTTCAAGAACATCTTCAACAAGTCCATGTTTTCACCCGTTACGTTCGAAATTTGGAAAATTGGACACACCCTATACAAAAAATTATGTTTTGGTTTGTATTGATTATAACTCTTGCATTAGTTTCAAGATAAAATATTTTTAAGTATATGATAAAAGTAAAACAAATATATCTGGTGTTTTCTAGGTGTTTGTAAGAGTTACGTTACCTCTCCGAGCTAAAGTTTGAGGCCGTGACGATGACATCATCTTTGTTTTGCACCAAAACTGGAATTTTTCTGCATCCCGGAGACTTCAGCAACCTCTGTAATAACTTCAGCGTCTCTGTAACCCAAACAATCGATTGATATTACATTATTGAAAGGGTCTTGAAAAGGATGCATGCTTGATGTTACCTTGCAAAATGTTAGCGGGACACATGTCTATTTTTGTGACGACTACGAAGACGGGAACGTTGAGGGCCAGTGCCAGACCGAGGTGCTCTTTGGTCATGCCAACGATTCCTGCGTTACTGCCCACCTTTACGATAAAGAGAAACATAAGACATTAAACACCCCAAGCACGTAGCTCAATTGGTAGAGCATTGCATCAGCGGCATAACAAAAGTCATGGGTTTGATTCCCAGGGAACAAACATACTGATATAAATGTGAAATTGTATAATGGAGGCCTATCTCCCTTACCATTAACATGCAAAAATCGGGCAAGTGTCCCGTCATGCCGAACACGGTGGTCTTCAGGTATTTCTCGTGCCCTGCAAGGTCGATGAAGGTGATGACTTTGGACGACCTCTCGCAGATCTTTGTCCAGTCGAGGCTTCCCCCGTGGCTGTCTGGTTTGTTGACCACCTGCCCGTCTTGGTCGAAACCCAGTATGTCATTGCCGACGCTGCTGGTGCGGCCGCTCTCCATCTCGTGTTTGTGGCGGAAGAGCTTTTGGCGGGCGAATCCGCGACCATTGTCGAGTTCCCCATGGGTGAGGACGCCAAGCAGCGTGCTTTTACCAGCATCTACGTTGCCTACAACTGCCACTCTAAGAGCGAAAGGTAAAAAGGCAAAATAAAGTATTTAAATCGTTGACATGACCTTACTCAGTCAATATTAAAGGTCACATATCATGAAAATCAGACTTTTTTCGTGTTTAAGTGCTATAATTGGGTCTCCAGTGCTTCTATCAACCTAGTAAATGTGTTAAAGAACATCCCAGTAACATAGTTTTGGTAAACTGATCTCTACAAGCATTTGAAAAATAGGTCATTGAAATTTGGCTCCCCTTGTGATGTCAGAAGGGGATAATAGCGCCCCTTAATCGGCACTATCCAACCACAGCCCTGCCATTTAGTGTAGAGATCAGCTAATTTGCATTTTAAAGGACACACCCAAAAAACGACTCACATCTACAAAGTGGCAATTTTAACATGTTATAATAAATTATCTATATGGTATTTTGAGCTAAAACTTCTTGTGAAATGTCCCCTTTAAAGATATCAAGGTAATATTTTAACAAAATGTTCTTTACATTATGTAAGATGACTTTAGCTATGTTTTCATAGGTAGGGTCACATATAAGATATATTTGTGGAAAAATCTGGCAACCTGACTTCCAGAAAGTCGGCCTCTCCCACCCGCCGTCGTATGAGGTAATCGCGGATGCGTCCCGCCGTCTCTGCTCTCTCTCTCAGCAGAATCAGATCAGCATCAACCTGTTCGCAAAGCGACTGCACGGTGGCGACAGACGCGTCCATATCCCTCTCATCCAGACCGTAATCACCACCGTCTGGAAAAAAGACACGGAGAAGTCCTAAATGGCCCATTTACCTCAGAGAAAGTCGAAATCAATTTCCAAATAGAACTGTTTAACTTTGGACAAGTAATTAGTCTGCTCTCTGATCTGTCGTAATGCGAAATAAAGCAGTCGCAAATGTGAAACAATTACAAGGAGTCAACATTTTGTGTAGCTCAGTTGGTATAGCATTGCATTAACAGCACAAAAGATCATGGGTTCGATCCCAGGGAACACACATACTGATAAACATGTAACTTTGTAATGCACAGGAAGCCATTTCGAACAAAATTGTCTTCATAAATGTTAATGCATAAGTGTAAAATGTGTAATAGCAGGGGTGTCGACATTAAGTAGGACATTTGATACGAAGTCATATGTGGAAATATCCCAGTTTAAATGTTCTACCTATGACCTCAATGTGTTCCTGTCAATTACACATCACGCAACATTAAAGGACACCAAATGGTATTTGTTTAAAATTAGTTACAAAGCTTTCGCGCTTTGGTAATTTAAACGTTTTGTTTTTGTGAGTTTGATGTGGAAAAACTTGAATTTCGAGTTGTTTTGAACACAGCGTTAAGCCAAATCAATGGATGCTTTTTGACTCCAGTGGGTTACGATAAATTAAAAGTAAAACTATTTTATAATTTATTTACTTTACAATTTTATTATTGATTTTACAAGTTTTATTCAATAGACTAAAGCGTTACTTTTAACATATTATGCGATATACAACAGCTTAAAGAGCACCTATTATCCTTTTCACGATTGTGAGTGTATATTAGTACATGTTAATGATATGCAAAAGGTACAAATCCTAAAGTAAATGATGACGCGAGTTATCGTCTTCAACGTAAATCTCTTTTCTTGGACTACAACAAACGCACGGATTGTAGGCAACAGTTTACTTCCTGGGCCAGGTGACGTGGACAAGACACTTTGTACAAAATCAATGCGTTTCAAGGATGCAAGGCATAGAGGAGCGGCAATAATCAGAAAGATCAGAATCAGAATCTGTATGTGTACGGTATGTGGAAATGTACGGTATGTGGAAAATAATGTGTTTTTTTAACCATAAACCAGACGGACACATTGAATTATACCAAATATACAAAATAACGTTGTTTTTAGCAACATAAGAGGTGTTCTTTAATGCATAACCACTAGCTATTACCACCCTTCTGATTGTTAGTAAACTATTCAATGTTTCGCAAAATATCGTCAAATAAGCTACGTCTTTACTAAAAGATATGAAAGTGATTTTGTAAAATATAAAAAAAAATCGAAGGGCCTTTAACTCTTTCACCGCCATTGACGAGATATCTCGTCAATTAAGAGAAAACGCTTCCCCGCCAATTATGAGATTTTCCGTATTTCCGCAATACCGCTATTATCCAACTTTTTAAACCCGGAAGCATTGCCCTATGGCAAGCTGCTGCATGTCCGTGTCTGTTTTAAAGATCGCTCTGAATGGGATCTCTATGAAAAGTCCGTCACAAAAATGGAATTATCTCTGCTTTTTGCTCAAAATGTGGTGTTTTTGCAGAAACCTACCCATATTCAAAAGCTGATTACAAAAGAACCACTGAAGGTTAGATGAAACGTTTTTTTTTTTTTTTGTTGAAAGCAGAGAGTCTGTTCTTTCATTTGGTATATTGTATGTTTATATATTTAGAGAAGAACATTTTCTGGAAGGCATTAAACTTTGGTGAAAATCATGAAAAACGCTGGCTGGCAACTTTTTTTTAAAACGCTGGCGGTGAAAGAGTTAAAGTCAGACAGGTCTCAATAGGTGACCCCAAAGGTCAGCAATAGAATGAGTGTCAAAAGTTCACAAATGTGGTGCACTGTTAACAGACTCACAACAGTTTAAACATTTTGGGGCGGCACAAGACAAAGGCAGAAATTTACATTTGACCGGCACAACATTAACGGACATCTCATTAACGGGGCGTAGACGTTAACGCTTCTCATTTACTTTTAATGGGTGACGTCATGCGTTGCCGAACTGAATTGTGGATCCGCCGTTGCACGCGGCAGAAGCAGAACGTTTCTCAACTTTTTAACCTGATGTGATGTGATTGGCTGTTGGCTACGCTTCAAACATGCCCTCCATCAAGCATTAATGCTTACGCCCTGTGTGAATGTACCTAAGGGAGAGTTTCAATACATATTTGACCTCACCTGTCCCCATCCCAACCACATAGATGGTCTCTCCACAGCCTTCCTCCATTCTGTCCCGCAACTGTTTGAGTAAAAAGTCATACTGCTCGCCTGTGGGGCTGACCAGTGCCAACTAAAACAACAACAACAAATTAAGAACCAGATTTTAGATTTTAATTAATTACTATGCTTCAAATGTTTTCAAAGATGAAATCAATGGTTTCCTTGTTTATCTTTTTTCATGCAGTAAAAATATTTTACATAATTGTATTGAATTAATTATAGAAAAGATAGATACATTTTGTAAATATAAACTTTTTAATGCAATATTATACTTTATAGAAATACAATGAAGACGTCTGATGGATGTTGCATCAACTTTTGACAACTAGAAATTCTTTACCCACGTTCAACTAGTAAAACTGTATTATTTATATATTATTGAAAACCTAAAAAACTTGTTTTTTTACAATAATGCTCTGCCTGATATGTACTGTAAATGTTGCTTGTTTTCACATTTTTATCTGATGAAAATGCCTTTAATACATTTTATGTCATGATTGAATTATTTGCTGTATATAAACTTCACATTGCACGTAAAATGCTTTAAAAACTTGCATGCAATAAACTTTATGGTTAACTTTACAAATAGCACTCTGGTATAGACAGCGATGCCACCTGGCACAGTCAACGTGTCACTCATGCAACAACCAGACATCAATATATGTTTACATTCAATTATAAAGTTGTTAGCAATCCTTAATCATCGTGCATTTACTAAACAAACATTTGCACTGATTCGTGTGCATATAATTGAGTCAAATCAGCTGTCAGGCCTGAAATTCACCTTGCTGCTGAGGTGCAGATGATCCCCGGCGTCTCCGTTCTTGTCGTCGCCGGTTTCGCTGCTCTCAGCGTCGGCCTGATCTTCTGCGTTGCCTGCGTCCGGTGCGAACATACACGCCGGCACCACCGACTCCAATACCGGGCTTAAGCTCGACTCCGTCGCCGCCATCCTCCAACTTGGGTCTAGGGAAGTAAAAAACCCCGGTTGCGACTGTGTTATTCTTCGGATTTAAAGTTTCGTTTAGGAGTATAACTTCATTATTGTTTTAAGAAACTGATATTGCGTAACGGTAAGTGTTACTGAAGACAAACCATCTACGAAAATATCGATAATTGCCGAATTTTACCACATGAAAGTTCATAAACAGAAGTGTGCGGTAACCGACTTTAGTTTAGCGCAACGTAGCCAGTTTACTACTTACGTATGGAAGACACGCCCACTTCTGAATAAATAATTAAGCGTTTACAGCAACAGCAAGTCTTGAAGATGGCTTTTAAAAATTGAAGTTATGAAATCATTATATATGAAAGATAAAAACTCTTAAGGTTTAATACATGTTGTCACATTACATAAAAGAGACTTTATTTTTTTACCGGTTTAAAAGGGACTTCCTTCGAGACCCGCCTACTTCTAAATAAATAATTATGTGTATACAGCGAAGCCTTAAGAACGCCCTTTGAACTTAAAAACTATTTAAAAAATGTTATACTGCCTATTACAATATTTATATGTATAATACATGTTGTCACACCAAACATATGTAAGCGACTTTTATGTATTTTGTCCGGAACTTCCTTCGAGACCCGCCTACTTCTAAATAAATAATTATGTGTATACAGCGAAGCCTTAAGAACGCCCTTTGAACTTAAAAACTATTTAAAAAATGTTACGTTATACTGCCTATTACAATATTTATATGTATAATACATGTTGTCACACCAAACATATGTAAGCGACTTTTATGTATTTTGTCCGGAACTTCCTTCGAGACACGCCTACTTGTTAATAATTAAGCGAATGCAGGCATGTACAAACAAGTCCTTCTGGTTCTTAACTTCACACATAATATTTAATTTCTATTTCAACTAATATAATTTTAAAATAGACATACACAGACTTAAAAACCAAATGAAACTATGTAAAGATTTTTTTAAAGTCTGCATAAAAGTAGCAAACACATATTTGTGTTTTAAATAATTGCATACTTTTATTGTGATGTTGATGTAAGACCGCAACGTGGCAGTGTTGAGTCATGAATGAATCTCCTAACAAAGGCATGTCATGCAGCTTTTTCTAAATTTGCATTAATTCATCATAATTTTAAGCTCAAGCTCATTTTGGTTCAAATGTTTTTTGCCTTACAGGTCACAGACATGTACATAGCATTACCAAATGTGTCTATTGCAGTAGTTAAGTAAAAGTATTTTCAATCTCTAAACTGTGTAAATGCATTACTGATAGCAATTTATATTTATACGTATTGTATTAAATTTTATTTTATTATTTTATATTATATAATATATTATAGTGAAAACCTTTGTAGTATTGCCTCCCTATGACATATCACTTTATTGTTACCTAATCTTTTTAAGTCGCTTTGGATAAAAGCGTCTGCTAAATGCATAAATATTATTTATTTATTTTATTTTATTTCTTTTTCTCTCAACAGGTATAGTTTTGGAATTGTTAAAACTTTTGTACTATTGCCATATGACATATCAATTTATTGTTACTTAATCTTTTGTAAGTCGCTTTGGATAAAAGCGTCTGCTAAATGCATAAATATTATTTATTTTATTATTTTATTTATTTTTCCTTCAACAGCTATTGTTTTGGAATAGTGAAAACTTTTGTACTATTGCCTCCCTATGACATATCACTTTATTGTTACCTAATCTTTCGCTTTGGATAAAAGCATCTGCTAAATGCAAAAACATTATTTATTTATTTTATTTTATTTCTTTTTCTCTCAACAGGTATAGTTTTGGAATAGTGAACACTTTTGTACTATTGCCTCCCTATGACATATCACTTTATTGTTTCCTAATCTTTGTAAGTCGCTTTGGATAAAAGCGTCTGCTAAATGCCATATTATATTATATTATATTATATTATATTATATTATATTATATTATATTAACAAATTAACATTTTATGAATTAATTTATTGGCATTTAACTTTTGTTTAACTACTTGTTCAAAATCATTGTTATGTTTAATACAAATAGATCATATAGGAAACATTTAAACTCAGAATGTACAATAAATGCATGTTTACCAGAAAATAATAATCATCATCATATGTATACACTGCACTATTAATATTTGCTCCTCTAATTTGTTTAACTGGTGAAATATCTGTGTTATGAAATGCAATTAAACGATAAAATGTAAAAATATTTTGCTCAAATATTTAACATAAGGTAAGCTGTCAAGCTTATTAAATTAATTGCAAAATTATAGCAAAAGCAGGGTCTAATAAGTCCAGAGACCTCTCTCAGCACTATGAAGATATTTGCGAAGTTACGTATGTTACCTTGGAAACTGGGCCAGATTTGATTTAATGCCAACGTGTTTGCCTCGCAGTGCAATAACTCTGCTAATTTATTCACAATAAGATTTTGCCCTCCGTTATTATTGTTTAACCTTAAAATGTCTGAAACTGCGAACTCATACTACATACTGTTTAAAAAAATTCACATAGTATTAAACTGTAATTATATGTTAATAAGAATACAATGAATAATTGTGTATGCAAATTTCGATAGGGGGCGACATTTCACATCAAACGCAAATGACCAATAGCTTGATGCACTTTATCAAACTGTATGAATGTATTTATTTAATCTATATAATTATGTATATTTAGGCCAAAATTAAAAAAAATAAATGATTAAGTAAGTAAAATTTTTAAATTAATCCATTCAGTAAAGCCAGGTTTCAGGGTCTGGTTTGTCCTCCATGCTAGTGGTGACCTAATGACCTCATGACCCTGATGACCTCAGTGCCCATCTGTCAGAGTAATAGTAATACATTGAGTACATCTCCTCTCCTAATCTCTCATTCCCTATCCTATTGTCTCCTCTCTCGCATCTCTGCTTGTCTTATCTCCTTTCCACTTTTCCGATCTCTTCGTGTCTCCACTCATCCCTTCTTGTTTCTTCCCATCTTCTCTCCGCTGCTCCCGTCTCATCTCTGCTCCTCTCAGAAACACAGGTCCCTTTTGTTCAGCTTGATTGAAATTCTGGAGTCACAGGCCAGAATAGAGCTGTGGCCAATTAGGAAGTGGAAAAACCAGGAGTCTCTGTCTGGTTGGGCGAAAGAGAAAAATGCTCGGTGGGAGAAAGCACTTAAATACAGATGAGTGACATTTCCCAAAGTGTGTGGTCGCTCATCAGATAGATAGAGAGAGGGATTTCTGCCAAAAATAAATCACAAAGCCTATACCTCAAACGCCAAAGCAATATTTTCAATTAATAACTTTGTGGTGCAATTGCATTGACTGCCTGTAGGTGGCAGTATAATACTCTCAGATTCTAGTTTGCAATATGATATGATCACACTTCACTTTGCCTTTGCCACTCATGTTTACATTCACATCTATTCATTCGACAGACACTTTTATGCGAACACACCTTAACATTTTGTCGATGATTTATAGATTGCAGACCTGCTTTAAAATCACAAACGGCAGATGCCTAATAGTGTTTAAAGATGACTTTGTGCCAAGGATATTTATGCTTTCCACATTTGCTTTGGCAGTTACGGTCACTTTTGTGACCACCGATGTGTGTTTTTCACCATTGCAGGATGATTTAATAAAAATAAAGAACGGTACAGAGGAAACAAGGACATTTTTGGCACGTTATTGTAAATCCTCAATCTAAGTTGTTGTTTTACAATGTTGTAAAAGTGTTGGCACCCTTTCACGATTTTTCCGTTCATGAAGGGAAAACTAAATCAAGCACACATGGCACTGTGTGAAAAAGTGCTTGCCCCTTAACCTAGTAACTTGTTGGGGCACCCTTAGTAACTGCAATCAAGCGTTTACGATAACTTGCAATGAGTCTCAGCGCTGTGGAGGAATTTTTACCCACTCATCTTTGCACAATTATTGTAATTCAGCCACATTGGAGGGTTTTTGAGCATGGACCGCCTTTTTAAAGTCATGACACAACATCTCAATAGGATTGAGGTCAAGACTTTGACTAGGTCTTCATTTTGTTTTTCTTCAGCCATTCAGTTGTGGACTTTCTGGTGTGTTTTGGATTTCCTGCTGCAGAACCCAAGTAAGCACGTTTTCGCACAGGGCCATGCGTGTTTGGATTTTGTTTCACTTCATAATAAAAACCTTCATTTAAAAACTGCTTGTTGTGTTTACTTGTGTTATCTTTGATTAACATTTGAATTTGTTTCATGATCTGAAACATTAAAGTGTGACAAACATGCAAAATTTTAGGAAGCAATAAGCAATTTTAGGAAAAAATCTGACTCAATCTTCAAAAACTATGCAACTCCTGAGCAATAAATGTTTAGGTTAATAATACATAAAAAAAACATGTCACTGGGTCTCTAACTGATAGAGGGGAGGGGTTAAAATGTGAGGTCTTGGTGACATCATCCAGAAAGAAAAGTCGTTTCAACCAAATTTGTTTCGTCTTATTTCACTTTTGCAAAAGCAGTGCAGCTAAGCTGGCAAAACAGCAAAACACTCATATAGAAAATATTCATATATGCATAGAGACACCCACATTTTAGCAAACATGAATCTAGTTGTCAGTGTTAAAGTGGTGTTACCTGTTTTGCATATTTTATCAGTTTTGTGTGTTGTCTTGATGCACATTTAACATGCCATTGTACAAAGATACTCAAACCTGAATCTATTGAGTCCTAAAGATTTGTATAAGGCCCCATATGGAGCTGGAGGCCCCTGGAGGCCGCAGTCATATGGAGGAACCAGAATAGCATATAAAATCATAGAAATATTGTCAGGTGAGCTCCAACAGTGTAGCAGAAGGTTTTGCACAGGCAAGCACATTCACAAAAATGTCTAAATTATTTTCAAATTAGTGTTACGCCAAACTTTTGGAATATAAGGAATCAGGGCGTCACAAATTAAGTTGAACACCTATGTGCTGATGATTTCGCACAGCAGTGTGCAAGGACTGGATTTTTCACACGTTGCGTGGGTGGTGCCAAGGACACCTGCATAGATTTGAGGACAAACATGACAAAGCTGAATCTAAATTAGACTGTATTGCATCATTGCATGAGGTCCTTTTTAAGTGCAGATAATGAATACATCCACTTCAGAAAGCAAATGACTCAATCTAGGCTCCTATTATTTTATATACAGTAAGTGTAATGATGCACAAAGGGTAGAGCACTGCGTTAGCAATGCAAAGGTCAACGGTTCAATCTACAAATCCTGATTAAAACAATGTGTAGATTGAATGCACTGTAAGTTGCTTTGGATAAATGCATCTGCCGAATGCACTTCAAGTAAGAAAAGTAACTGGCTTTAGTGTTTTCTGTACGTTTTGTTCTGTTTCATAGATAAAAACATCAAAACCCCAGTCAGATTACAGAAACATTTCCTGAATCAATTTTTAAAAATTAGATTTCATTGAATTAAATTAGCTCTCATTTCTCTTGTATGCTTTTTCAACATGGAAATGCTTTGGGCTTCAATATATTCATTGTTTTCTGAGTGCTTCGTCTGCTAGTTTTTGATTTAGTTCTGTCTGTCTGTCTGTCTGTCTATCTATCTATCGATCTATCTATCTATCTGTCTGTGAGTGTAGTCTGCTTGCCTCTGTCTGTCTGTCTATTTGTGCTTCTGGCTCTCCGTTTGTCTGTCTGTCTTTCTGTGAGTCTGTCTATCTATGAGTCTGTCTATCTGTGAGTCTGTCTATCTGTCAGTCTGTCTGTCTATCTGTTAATCTGTCTATCTGTTAATCTGTCTGTACATCTGTATATCTGTGAGTCTGTCTGTCTATCAGTGACTGTCTATCTATCTGTCTGTGAGTCTGTCTGTGAGTCTGTCTATCTGTGAGTCTGTTTATCTATCTGTCTGTCTGTGAGTCTGTCTATCTATGAGTCTGTCTATCTGTCAGTCTGTCTATCTATCTGTGAGTCTGTCTATCTGTTAATCTGTCTGTACGTCTGTCTATCTGTGAGTCTGTCTGTTTATCAGTGACTGTCTATCTATCTATCTATCTATCTATCTATCTATCTATCTATCTATCTATCTATCTATCTATCTATCTATCTATCTATCTATCTATCTATCTGTCTGTGAGTCTGTCTATCTGTGAGTCTGTTTATCTATCTGTCTGTCTGTGAGTCTGTCTATCTGTTAATCTGTCTGTACGTCTGTCTATCTATCTGTGAGTCTGTCTGTCTGTTTGTCTGTCTGTCTTTCTGTGAGTCTGTCTATCTGTCAGTCAGTCTGTCTGTGAGTCTGTCTATCTGTGAGTCTGTTTATCTATCTGTCTGTCTGTGAGTCTGTCTGTCTATCTGTTAATCTGTCTGTACGTCTGTCTATCTATCTGTGAGTCTGTCTGTCTGTCTGTCTTTCTGTGAGTGTGTCTATCTGTCTATCTGTGAGTCTGTCTATCTGTGAGTCTGTTTATCTATCTGTCTGTCTGTGAGTCTGTCTATCTGTTAATCTGTCTGTACGTCTGTCTATCTATCTGTGAGTCTGTCTGTCTGTTTATCTATCTGTCTTTCTGTGAGTCTGTCTATCTGTCAGTCAGTCTGTCTGTGAGTCTGTCTATCTGTGAGTCTGTTTATCTATCTGTCTGTCTGTGAGTCTGTCTATCTGTTCATCTGTCTGTACGTCGGTCTATCTATCTGTGAGTCTGTCTCTCCGTTTGTCTGTCTGTCTTTCTGTGAGTCTGTCTATCTGTGAGTCTGTCTATCTGTCAGTCTGTCTGTCTATCTTTGAGTCTGTCTATCTGTGAGTCTGTCTATCTGTCTGTATGTCTGTCTATCTGTGAGTCTCTCTGTCTATCAGTGACTGTCTATCTATCTGTCTGTCTGTCTGTCTGTGAGTCTGTCTATCTGTTAATCTGTCTGTGAGTCTGTCTATCTGTTAATCTGTCTGTCTGTCTATCTGTGAGTCTGTCTATCTGTTAATCTGTCTGTACGTCTGTCTATCTGTGAGTCTGTCTGTCTATCAGTGACTGTCTGTCTATCTGTGAGTCTGTCTATCTGTCTGTGAGTCTGTCTATCTGTAAGTCTGTCTGTATATCTGTGAGTCTGTCTATCTTTTAGTCTGTCTGTACGTCTGTCTATCTGTGAGTCTGTCTGTCTATCTGTGAGTCTGTCTGTCTATCAGCGAGTCTGTCTGTCTGTGAGTCTGTCTATCTATCTGTCTGTAAGTCTGTCTGTCTATATGTAAGTCTGTCTGTATATCTGTGAGTCTGTCTATCCGTTAGTCTGTCTGTACGTCTGTCTATTTGTGAGTCTGTCTGTCTATCTGTGAATCTGTCTATCTGTGAGTCTGTCTATCTGTTAATCTGTACATCTGTCTATCTGTGAGTCTGTCTGTCTTTCTGTGAGTCTGTCTGTCTATCTGTGAGTCTGTCTATCTATCTGTGAATCTGTCTATCTGTGAGTCTGTCTATCTGTTAATCTGTACATCTGTCTATCTGTGAGTCTGTCTGTCTTTCTGTGAGTCTGTCTGTCTGTCTGTGAGTCTGTCTATCTGTTAATCTGTCTGTGAGTCTGTCTATCTGTTAATCTGTCTGTCTGTCTATCTGTGAGTCTGTCTATCTGTTAATCTGTCTGTACGTCTGTCTATCTGTGAGTCTGTCTGTCTATCAGTGACTGTCTGTCTATCTGTGAGTCTGTCTATCTGTCTGTGAGTCTGTCTATCTGTAAGTCTGTCTGTATATCTGTGAGTCTGTCTATCTTTTAGTCTGTCTGTACGTCTGTCTATCTGTGAGTCTGTCTGTCTATCTGTGAGTCTGTCTGTCTATCAGCGAGTCTGTCTGTCTGTGAGTCTGTCTATCTATCTGTCTGTAAGTCTGTCTGTCTATATGTAAGTCTGTCTGTATATCTGTGAGTCTGTCTATCCGTTAGTCTGTCTGTACGTCTGTCTATTTGTGAGTCTGTGTGTCTATCTGTGAATCTGTCTATCTGTGAGTCTGTCTATCTGTTAATCTGTACATCTGTCTATCTGTGAGTCTGTCTGTCTTTCTGTGAGTCTGTCTGTCTATCTGTGAGTCTGTCTATCTATCTGTCTGTCTGTACGTCTGTCTATCTGTGAGTCTGTCTGTCTATCTGTGAGTCTGTCTGTCTATCAGCGAGTCTGTCTGTCTGTGAGTCTGTCTATCTATCTGTCTGTAAGTCTGTCTGTCTATATGTAAGTCTGTCTGTATATCTGTGAGTCTGTCTATCCGTTAGTCTGTCTGTACGTCTGTCTATTTGTGAGTCTGTCTGTCTATCTGTGAATCTGTCTATCTGTGAGTCTGTCTATCTGTTAATCTGTACATCTGTCTATCTGTGAGTCTGTCTGTCTTTCTGTGAGTCTGTCTGTCTATCTGTGAGTCTGTCTATCTATCTGTGAATCTGTCTATCTGTGAGTCTGTCTATCTGTTAATCTGTACATCTGTCTATCTGTGAGTCTGTCTGTCTTTCTGTGAGTCTGTCTGTCTGTCTGTGAGTCTGTCTATCTGTTAATCTGTCTGTGAGTCTGTCTATCTGTTAATCTGTCTGTCTGTCTATCTGTGAGTCTGTCTATCTGTTAATCTGTCTGTACGTCTGTCTATCTGTGAGTCTGTCTGTCTATCAGTGACTGTCTGTCTATCTGTGAGTCTGTCTATCTGTCTGTGAGTCTGTCTATCTGTAAGTCTGTCTGTATATCTGTGAGTCTGTCTATCTTTTAGTCTATCTGTACATCTGTCTATCTGTGAGTCTGTCTGTCTTTCTGTGAGTCTGTCTGTCTATCTGTGAGTCTGTCTATCTATCTGTCTGTCTGTGAGTCTGTCTATCTGTGAGTCTGTCTGTCTATCTGTAAGTCTGTCTGTATATCTGTATATCTGTGAGTCTGTCTATCTGTTAGTCTGTCTGTACGCCTGTCTATCTGTGAGTCTTTCTATCTGTGAATCTGTCTGTCTATCTGTGAGTCTATCTGTCTTTCTGTGAGTCTATCTCTGAGTCTTTCTATCTATCTGTCTGTGAGTCTGTTTATCTGTCTAAGCTGGTTTAAGGTGGCAGTAGCTGGTTTAGGCTGGTCCTCCCAGCCTGCCAATGTTGGTCAAGCTGGACTTAGCTTGCCTGGTTTAGACAGTTGACCAAAATACAGCTAAACCAGCTAACTACTCCAGCTAGACCTGTGTGCTACTCCAGCTAGACCAGCTAAAACCAAGCTGGGATACCACCAAAACTCAAGCAGGAAGACCAGCAAAAATCAGCTAATCTATCTGGAATTGGTCTGTCTCTCTATCTGTCTAGCTGCCTGCATGTCTTTCTGTCTGTCTATGAGATTGATCCATCCATCCTTCTGTCTATCTATCTATCATCTGAAATTATCTGTCTGTCTCTCTATCTGTCTGTCTATTGATCTGTGGATGTAATCCATTGGTCTGTCTGTCTGTATAACTAGCAATCTGTGAGTATAGTCTGTCTGTCTTGTCTGTCTTTCTGTTTATTTTTATGTCTGTCTGTTTAGTCTCTGTCTCACGTAGGCTACTTTATGTCTCATAATACGCAATTGTGAATTCTCTCTCTCTCTCTCTCTCTCTCTCTCTCTCTCTCTCTCTCTCTCTCTCTCTCTCTCTCTCTCTCTCTCTCTCTCTCTCTCTCTCTCCTCCTACCTCGTTATCCTGTAGCGGAGAGGCACGCAGTCTCTGCTGTCCGTACAGTCACACACACCTGCGGGAGGAGCGGCGCGGCGCGTGAGACCGGGCGCGTTTGCTCAGACCCAACTCGGGTACCGTCGGTACTGACGGAGACGGATCACGATAAAGGATCTGCTCGGGACTACATCCAGCCACGATGTCCGACTTTATTTTGGCATTTCTGAGCATGTCGGGATTACTACTTCTGATGAAAATGCTGACAGTAGCCGGGGCTGAGCAAGGTACGAGACATCAAACTCAAACGCTTTATTAATATTATGAGAGAGAGATTTTCTGGAGATGTAAGATATTTTTGGCTTCCCTTCGTTGTTTCTTTGCTGAGTTTATAACAGTTTTACATAAGTTACATTACGTTGTACAGTTTTATAGATGAAGAAACTGAGACGACAAAAAAATCAAGTCGATAATAATGTAACGTAACCACGTTAGGAAACGTTATTTAATATATTTAATATGAAAGATATCATATTTTTAATATTTAATTTACTAATTTAATTTTAATAGGCTGCATACAGTGACTTCAGGTAGATATTGAGTTTTAAAAACTGCCCCAATCTAATTACATATAGGCTGCATATACATTAATATTAATTAAAATACATTTTAGTCATTAAATAAAAAATCAATGTGCCTACTCTTCAAAAAATAAAGGTTTAGTTCATTTTGAAAAGGGCAAAAAGTTTACCGTAACCTTTCTTACATAATATTAAGCATTAACATTTAATTTTAAGAATGTTTTACTCTTGCTTCGTTGACTTTTCTCATAAAGGCATTTATATTGACTGACTGATTGATTGATTTTAAATGCAATGTCATTATATGCGTTATTAGGAATAATGCAGTGGATTTAGTGCGTGCGTGCGCGCGCGCGTGTGTGTGCGCAGGACACATGTGTTTAACCTAGAGCACCTTAGAGTAAATGACAGGATTGACAGCTGAGTGATTCATCATGAAAAGGCATTTTAGTAAGATATACCTCATAAATAGTAATGTAATGATCATATATGTTGACAAATAAATCCTTCTGAGCTAAAACGTAATGCAATTTGTTATACTGAGACAAGTCTATAATTGAAAAAAAAAACATCGTGTTATCAAGAGATGCCTTGTTACTGAGTTTTCTAAGCATTAAATAAATCGTGTTTGACAAAATGTTGTTATCTTAATCAACTGCCACCTCAAGTGCAGCCCCCCAAAGGGTCCACTAATGCGTACTGAATACTATAATGGGCTATAGAGTGAATACTTAGTGTGGTAAATATATCTCTGTCAAACTAATGTTGGGTAGATCATTTCTTTTAGGGGTAAAGCGATGCATTAGCAACGCAAAGGTCATGGGTTCGATTTCAAAGGAACATGCATTGCATACTGATATAGCCGAATGCACTGTAAGTCATAAAAGCATCTGCGAAATGCATACAAATGCATTGCATAGGTAGAAAAAATTGTACAATATAAAGTGATGTGACAATAGCATTGCTGGTGACACCACCCATAACACAACAGTTGTTAATGTACAACAGTATTTCTGTGACTTTTGCATGCTTACATTGCTCATGAAGTCTACATGCAGCTAAATATTTCATATTTCATTGTTTTTTGGGAATTGTGCACTATGGCAGACAGAAATGGGTTTTTATGGCAGAATTTCCTGTTCGTTTTGATTCTGGAAACAACTTTAGGTTAAAATTGTGTAAATTTTCATGATAAATTGAGAATTTTGGAACCGCACGTGGCGATGATGCCAACCTTGACTGGATGCTGTTTTACTTGGAAGGGCCTTTGTTGAATGTCAACAGTGCCAATCGTGGTTTTTCTCATCGGTTCGGCGCTTGATGACTCAGCTGGCAGGTTTCTGTCTTTCTCACGCTCTCGTTTCTTGATTTCTGTCTTGGCAGCGTGGCTCTGTTTACCACAGTCAGTTCTTGATTATAATCCGTCATTAATGACCTTTATTTTAAGCAGTGTTCAGCGAGATTTGTGTGTTTAGGTTTATTAAACAGCTCCTAAATTGCCCACAAAAATGTGACAAGTCTTGAGTTCTTATTGTAAATGAGAACACATTGTTTCTGAAAGTAAATAGCTTTTCCAAAGTATTGATGAGTGTTGCTTACACGTTCTGCAAGGGTTGTCTTAAAGACCCCCTAACATAGAAAATACACTTTTAAAGGTGTTTCTAGCAGAAAATGAGTCGCCAGTGTGTGTGTGCAGAAACATTATTATACAAATCCATGTTTTCTTCTTTGTGTAATCACATTTAAACCGTAAAACAGGCGGTTGGGGATCCCCTAGCAATGTGATGTCACATTGATTAAGCCCCACCCATGACCGCTCACAAACTCCGCTTTATGAGCGCGTAGTTCAACCTTCTGCCACAGACACATGTTTTGATGTAGTCCAAAGCATCAGTAAGCGCTCTGTCTCCTACTTTGCATACGAGGAGGGGAACAGAAGCTTTCTTTGCATTTAAAGAAACACACACCAAAACAGCACATTTTTCATTGCAACCACAAATGGCCATGTTTAATATCGTATAATGAAAGATCTGTGGTGTATTTTGAGCTGAAACTTTACAGACACATTCTGGGTATACCAGAGACTATTTTTATATTGTTGAAAACACCTAGGTTAGCGGCCCTTTAACCCATGTTTGGGTGAAATATGGACAAACCCAACTGTTGGGTTCAAAATAGGGATGCATCGATATATCGGCCTATAATCTGTATCAGCAAATATACCTTTTTCCTTCGACTATCAGACATTGTCCGATTTTTTTAAAGAGCGAATTATATCCTGGTTATCAAAAGGGGCGGCACATAAAACCCTTACTGTGTGATTATGTTGACTTGGGTGACAGTGACAACATGATTGCAGTTTTGTACGCTCTATACACTCCAAAAAAAGACGAGCCCAGCACCTGGTTGATGGTTAACCTAAAAAATCTTTATATTTGCCCCAACAATGGGTTAAAATAACACAGTATTTTGGGTTGAAACAACCCAGCATGGGTTAAATTACAACCCAGCGGGCTGCGCTCATCCCTTTTTGACCCAATGCCGGGTTGAAAATTACCCAGCTTTTTTAGAGTGTAGCCTACTTCTAGGATTTTATGACAAAGTACCTTGAAAAAAAAGAGTAAAAAGCAAAACTTTCTATCGGTATCAGTAGATTTAATTCTAACTGTGCGTTCATACCAGCCGCATTTGAGGCGTCAAAATCACGTCTACCGCATCTAGTTTGCCGCTTGAACATTTTGAATGCATTCGCGCGTCTAGAGCAAAGTAGACACGCGGAAAAAGCAAGCATTTGACGCGCGTCAGAGGGGAAATCCACTCCTTGCGGGAGGGGCAAGTGCTATGCGGTTGTCTGTTTGCAAGATGACTGATGTTGATCGTGCATTCATCGAGAGAGTTACCGATTTGTGTTTGGGGGAAAATTGTTTAAAAACCTGCGGGAACGCCGCGGGTCGATAAACTTCACGTGACTCAAAAGTGAAATGTGTATTTACAACTAACAAGGTTGCCCAATGTCCTCACTGGCACTTTTCCAAGCGACGTCCTTTTTATTCCTGTCTCTATAGAAATAAGAACTTGTGTCGTATAGCTGCGGGTGACTACTCACGGACAATATCAAGCATTCCTCCATGTTGAATGAGTGACTCCAGGAGGGGCTGCCGCCACAGCAGCAAGCCGGCTCCTGATTGGTTATTGCGGTGCGAAAATCCGCCAAAGTTAAAAATTTTCAAATCGGGCATCAGACCCAAATTCGCGTGAAACGCAAAATGCACAAAAGCAGCACAACCACACCAGACGCTCAATGCACGCCATTTGTGTGAACTAGATGCGCAATCGCATATACCGCGCCACACTAAACGGCTCATTTGTGCCACGAGACCTCCAGACGCGCATCAACGTGTCTTCACATTGACTTAACACTCGCGCTTGACGCCTCTACCGCGGCTGGTGTGAATGCAGCATGAGTAATTGAATATCGGCACAGATTTTTTTAATATGCATCCCTAGTTTTAAATGAAATATGCTGGGTTGTTTGACTGTAAAAAATATGGACCTAATGTCCGTGACATCACCCATATGTTTGTAAAGAGCTTTTTAAAAAAAAAAAACTGCCGTCGCCATCTTGCCCGCGCATCACTCGTGAATAACTGAAAATGGGTAAAGAGGCGGGACGTGGGTGAAGCTGAGGAACTTAAAAGCTTAATATACTTTAAACGGATGAGTTTTAAAAAAAAATCACCCCCCTCACAGTTGTCATGAATTGACTAAATTATAAACCAAAAACGCTTTTTGTACCCGGCTCTAAACTCATTTATTTCAGCTGTAAAGTTGGGCATTTTAACATGGACGTCTATGGGAAGTGACTCCCTTTTGGAGCAAGTCGATGAATTGCAGTTTAAATCACTTCCGTATTGGCGTCATCAGAGAGATCGAAAGGTTGCCCCTTGGTTTAAACCCATTGTTGAGGACTTTTTTAGGTTAATTTAAATCAGCGGTTTGTTTATTTTACCCAAGCATGGGTTGAAACAACCCATCATTTTTTTATTTTAGTCCAGGACTCAAATATTTCCACAAAAGTAGACAACATCATCTGAAGTGACATAAGATGTTTAAAGCGTTTATGTAAAAAATTCAAAACTGTTTCGTCTTCATATCCTAATATGAGAGTTTTCATATTTGTTTGTGTTCATGGTAGTTCAGGTTCAAGTATCTAACTTCAGGTCCTTAAGCTTGAGGGTCTCCTTCAGTACAATCTGTCATTCAATTTAGCCATCATTCAACTCCTGATGGGTCTCCTTCAGCCTTCAGCCTCCTTCAATCCCTGCGTTCATGTACCTGCTGAAGGCTACGGTTGATGTTAACATCTTGAGTTATTTTTTTTCTTTTCTTCTCTCTTGTGTTTCTATCAGAATGTGACGGGTATATAGAAGAATCAAATCTAAACCAATTGACACACATCCTCTCCAATATGTCCAAATCATTTTCATGTTTTAAAAGCAGAAACACATTGAACACATATGGACATGAATACACCAACGTTATGCATACAGTATATTGGTTTCAATACTAATGGACAATTGTGGCTTTGGCATACAGGTACATGCTTTTTTTCTTTGCATGGCTGATTTTGCCTTTTAAGAATTTTAAATGACAAGCAGGTGTTTTAATTTCAGTTGTGTGTGTGTTATAATGAGTTGTATTATTTTTGTTTAATGAGTTCCTATCAGTGGTGGAAAGTTACAATTTCGTTCCAATTTATCGCTTTCCTGCAGCTCCCCATTTCATATAAATGATAAAAACAAGCGTCTTTACTCCTAATTTACCGTTTATTAAACAAAACTCATGCTAGGGCGGATTTGATCCCTGAACCTCTCACGGTGAAAGCGAAAATATACAACATTACTAGCAAATCAGAAGTGACACATGAAAGCTGATCCCTGGATTTTTCCAATGACCTACAAAACACCGTGACCACAGCAGCAGATGCTTGGAGTTTATAAGAGCATATAAATTGGTTGATGGAAATATTTGAATGCTCAATTTAAAGGCTTGTTTAAACATAGCCACCTAATATGCTACTTTGATAATAGTAATGCTACTGTCTTTTATTTGGACACATACCTGTATAGTACTATGGTAAGTCTAAAGTATAGTGTTCTTCAAATGTTTGGACATACCTACCTAATTTCACCTGTTTTCGACAGGTTATAATTTTTTATATCAATATATTAAATTAAACATTTGACAGGTCTTTTATCTTGGAGCACAATTAATAGTAAATATCACAAAACAAAGTACATTGGTGGTATCAGATTTACCATGGTTCTGAATGATTACCATGTTTGTGCTGTTATAATGTTAACTCATTTCTATTTACAGTAACTTACCGTCTCATTGAGCAGTTTTCCAGAAATGCCACTGAAACCCGGAGGTGGTCGCAGTTGTATTTCAAGCCTATAAGCAAGAGTGAGCATTTCTCTCTCTATCACTCAGCGTGTCTTTGATCTTTGCTCCGTTCAGAGAACTTTTAACTCTGTGCTCATGGGGGTCTTCATGCGTTACAGGATTATTTACTTCAGTAGATTTTCACAGCTACAGTATTATAGCTTTATTGATATTTACGGTTAAACTTTTAGTGGCCAAGTGTACGCCCATCCAAGTTTCTAAACCTTCACGAACAGATCACATGTGAAACTTTAGACATTTTTGGAGCATTCATTTAATTTTGTCACATTGTGACATCTTATTTTTAGATTCTTAAATTGTAGATATGGTAGATTGATTGCAGATTACTGTAGATTATTGAAGATAACTGTATATTATTGAAGATTACTGTAGATATTGTAGATTATTGAAGATTACTGTAGATATTGTAGATTATTGAAGATAACTGTATATTATTGTAGATTACTGTATGTCATTGTAGATATTGTAGATTTTTGTAGATATTGTGGATTATTGTAGATATTTTCAATTATTATATTACTATACATTATTGTAGATAATTGTAGATTACTGACGATTACTGAAGATATTGTAGATTACTGTAGATTGTTGTAGATATTGTAGATTTATGTAGATATTGTGGATAACTGTAGATTACGGTAGATTATTGTAGATTATTGAAGATAACTGTAGATTATTGAAGATATTGTAGATAACTGACGATTACTGTCGATATTGTACATTGTTGTCGATTTTGTGGATTATTTTCGATAACTGTAGATTACTGTCAATTGCTGTAGATATTGTACATTATTGTAGATTACTGTAGATTATTTTAGATTTTTTCAGATTTTGTGGATTATTGTAGATTACTGTAGATATTGTACATTGTTGTCGATTTTGTGGATTATTTTAGATAACTGTAGATTACTGTCAATTACTGTAGATATTGTACATTATTGTAGATTACTGTAGATTATTTTAGATTTTTGTAGATTTTGTGGATTATTGTAGATTACTGTAGATATTGTACATTATTGTAGATTACTATAGATTATTGTAGATATTGTAGGGTGTTTTTTTAGGTATTGTGGATTATTGTAGATTACTGTAGATTACTGTCAATTACTGTAGATATTGTACATTATTGTCTATTTTGTGGATTATTTTAGATAACTGTAGATTACTGTCAATTACTGTAGATATTGTACATTATTGTAGATTACTGTAGATTATTTAAGATTTTTGTAGATTTTGTGGATTATTGTAGATTACTGTAGATCTTGTACATTATTGAAGATTACTGTAGATTATTTAAGATTTTTGTAGATTTTGTGGATTATTGTAGATTACTGTAGATCTTGTACATTATTGTAGATTACTATAGATTATTGTAGATATTGTATGGGGTTTTTTTAGGTATTGTGGAATATTGTAGATTACTGTCGATTACTGTAGATATTGTACATTTTTGTCGATTTTGTGGATTATTGTAGATAACTGTAGATTACTGTCAATTACTGTAGATATTGTACATTATTGTAGATTACTGTAGATTATTTTAGATTTTTGTCGATTTTGTGGATTATTGTAAATAACTGTAGATTACTGTAGATTACTGTAGATATTGTACATTATTGTAGATTACTATAGATTATTGTAGATATTGTAGTGTTTTTTTAAGTATTGTGGATTATTGTAGATTACTGTAGATTATGGTAGATTATTGTAGATATTGTTGCTTATTATATTACTCTATATTATTGTAGATTATTGTAGATCATTTAAGATTATAATAGATAACTCTAGATATTGTTGATTACAGTAGATATTGTAGATTATTGTAAATTACTCTAGACTACTGTAGATTATTGTAGATTATTGTAAATTATATATCAATAAAATGTAGTAGCTTTTTTATTCTTTTATTGTTAAATTGTTGCTAAACCTTAACAGATATTACTATTATGTACCGTGTAAATGCGTAATTTGCCTTACACTTCTTTAGTATTAGTATATTTTTTATTTTGTTATAATTTTATTTTTTTATTACAATAAGGAAAATGTGATTATTTCTGCATCACAGTAATGACTTTATATTTATTGTAGGTACTTATTTGTACTTGCAAAACACATTTTCGGATCTCATGTTTTTTTTTAAAATTAACTTACTTAAACACACAGACTAGTTTTAAAGCACTTTGTCATAACAGTAGCTCATCTGTCATAAGTGCTTTTCTCCTCTTTGGAAGTCATCCTTTGCCTGGTAAATCAATTATTATTGTGAGATCCTCCAGTCTCGGGAGTCCATACGACTTTGAGGTCGTAGTAAAGTCTTTTTACACCTGATTTGTCCTACTTAAATTTGTTGGTTTAACCGTGTCTTGCAATTTGGTCTCGTAGCAGATGACAGTGAGACAGACCAGAAGAGAGCAGAACAAGTTTGTTTGTTTGTTTGTTTGTGCGAAAGCATTTGTTGTGCTTTTTTCTGTCGTCACATTCCCATGAAAGGCTTTCTGTCTTTGTTTAATGCTTGTTGGTCTTATGCTGAACACAGTGTGTTTAAAATTAAACATTTTGAAAGCGAAGCAGGCCACGGTGCAAGAGCCACAACAAGCCAAGGACACAAAGTCCTACTTGCATACGGTATCTGCATTTAGCAGCCTGATCTCATAAAGCAAAACATCTGCTGACTTTTTGGCTAAGTGATATGATGTGCCTTCTACAGATGACACCTGAGAACTGAAATAAGATCAATTAAACCATGTATATGAATCTGGATATGTAACGCAAACATAAAAATGTGGTAAATGAAAAATGGCAAAAGTCAAATAATAGTTTCATGTGAGTAACAGGATAAAAATAAAGCATTTAACGGCAATAAAAGACACTGTATGTATTGTAGTGTCACAATACTACAAAAACTGACAACTGTAGTAATTTGTATGTAGAAATCATTTCTTTGGTTTTGCAAGAGTCACATTAATTCTTTAAAAGCAGGTTTGCATTCACATTTGGTACTTTAGCATCCTTCTCCAAATCCATATTTTCCCTCTGTTTACTCTTCTCTCCGGTTTGATCTTTAATGTTGTCAAAAATGTCATAAATCCAGAAGTAATGAAATGAAAGCAGATGTTAGGAGGAAAGACAGCTTGCTCGTATAAAGCACCTATGGAGTAGATGCTCCTCAAAGCAGAGGAAGCTCTGATGTGACGCTTTTAACTCTAAGAAGATCCGCAACAGGGGTTCTTTAAAATTCAGATCAGTTCTGTGACACCTTTCGTGCACACACACACAGGCACGCACGCACGCACACACACATGCACACATTCTAGCATTCTATAATGCACACACCGGTTTTGGACATTGTTTGATCTGACACTTCACACACTTTAGATGTTATGACCTTTGTAGTAACCTCCTAAAAAAAGGTGACACCATGCATATGCAAATTACGTCACGTGTGTGGACACTGTGTGATATTGGCCTGGCATGTTTTAGTAAGTTTTACAGATCCATGTAAACAGGATTATTTTAACAATGTTGTCGTCTGTGTGCAAAACGTTGATGTATGGATTGCTTTAAAGTATTTCATCCAACTAGTTCTCTTTAAACTTTAAATTCTTCTTTTGAATTTAATAGCCGTGCACGAATTGTGTAGAAGTATGTAGTATTGAAGATATTGTAGATTATTAAAAACAACTGTAGATTATTGTAGATTACTGTAGATCATTGTAGATATTGTAGATTACTGTCGATTACTGTAGATATTGTAGATTATTGTAGATATTGTAGATTTGTGTAGATATTATGAATGATTGTAGATATTGTAGATTATTATATTACTGTACATTATTGTAGATTTTTGTTGATATTTTAGATTGCGGACAATTATTGTAGATATTGTAGATAACTGTAGATTACGGTAGATTATTGTAGATATAGTAAATAACTGTAGATTACGGTAGATTATTGTAGATATAGTAGATATTGTAGATTATTATATTACTGTACATTATTGTAGATTATTGTAGATTACTGTCGGTTATTGTAGATTGTGGTAGATATTGTAGATAACTGTCGATTACTGTAGATATTGTAGATTTTGTGGCTTATTGTAGATTATGTCACGTGTGTGGACACTGTGTGATATTGGCCTGGCATGTTTTAGTCAGTTTTACAGATCCATGTGAACAGGATTATTTTAACAAAGTGGTCGTCTGTATGCAAAACGTTGATGTATGGATTGCTTTAAGGTATTTCATCCAACTAGTTCTCTTTAAACTTTAAATTCTTCTTTTGAATTTAATAGCCGTGCACGAAAGTGTGTAGTATTGAAGATATTGTAGATTATTGAAGACAACTGTAGATTATTGTAGATTACTGTAGATCATTGTATATATTGTAGATCACTGTAGATATTGTAGTTTACTTTAGATTATTGTAGATATTGTGTTTTTTGTAGATATTATGGATTATTGTAGATTATTATATTACTGTACATTATTGTAGATTTTTGTAGATATTTTAGATTACTGATGAAAAATGTAGATATTGTGGATAACTGTACATTTCGGTACATTATTGTAGATATAGTAGATAACTGTAGATTACGGTAGATTATTGTAGATATAGTAGATGTTGTAGATTATTATATTACTGTACGTTATTATAGATTATTGTAGATATTTTAGGTTACTGTAGGTTATTGTAGATTGCGGTAGATTATTGTAGATAACTGTTGATTACTATAGATATTGTAGATTTTGTGGATTATTGTAGATTACTGTAGATTACGTCACGTGTGTGGACACCGTGTGATATTGGCCTGGCATGTTTTAGTAAGTTTTACAGATCCATGTAAGCAGGATTATTTTAACAATGTTGTCGTCTGTATGCAAAACGTTGATGTATGGATTGCTTTAAGGTATTTCATCCAACTAGTTTTCTTTAAACTTTAAATTCTTCTTTTGAATTTAATAGCCATGCACGGATTGTGTAGAAGTGTGTAGTATTGGAGATATTGGAGATTATTGAAGACAACTGTAGATTATTGTAGATTACTGTCGATCATTGTAGATATTGTAGATTACTGTCGATTACTGTAGATATTGTAGATTGTTTTAGTTTACTGTAGATATTGTAGATTTTTGTAGATATTATGGATTATTGTAGATATTGTAGATTATTATATTACTGTACATTATTGTAGATTTTTGTTGATATTTAAGATTGCTGACAATTATTGTAGATATTGTGGAAAACTGTAGATTACGGTAGATTATTGTAGATATAGTAAATAACTGTAGATTACGATAGATTGTTGTAGATATAGTAGATATTGTAGATTATTATATTACTGTACATTATTGTAGATTATTGTAGATTACTGTCGGTTATTGTAGATTGTGGTAGATATTGTAGATAACTGTCGATTACTGTAGATATTGTAGATTTTGTGGCTTATTGTAGATTATGTCACGTGTGTGGACACTGTGTGATATTGGCCTGGCATGTTTTAGTCAGTTTTACAGATCCATGTGAACAGGATTATTTTAACAATGTGGTCCTCTTCATGCAAAACGTTGATGTATGGATTGCTTTAAGGTATTTCATCCAACTAGTTCTCTTTAAACTTTAAATTCTTCTTTTGAATTTAATAGTCGTGCACAAATTGTGTAGAAGTGTGTAGTATTGAAGATATTGTAGATTATTGAAGACAACTGTAGATTATTGTAGATTACTGTAGATCAGGGGTTCCCAAACTTTTTTTCCTGCGCACCCCCTTCTATGTTCCAACCGGGTTGGCGCACCCCCAATCCCCATTTTAAAAAAAATCTAAAAAAGCTTTGTTTTCTCACCATAAATACTCATGTTGAATCATGCGCAAATAACCAAGGGCCGGTTGCACTAGCCGGACGTTAAGAAGTTGGGTGTAATAGTCCTACGTCGGGCTTAGCTACGTCCAACATTGTGAAAAATATTTACGCCTATTTCACCATCTGAAACTACGCTCAGCGTAGATGATGCGCGCCCCGTGTATGCGTTTAACCACTGTGATATTTAGACGCCATTCGAGTTTACTATGGTAAAAAACGTACACTTACTGCTATCAGCTAATAGATGACATATGAGAGGTTTCCTCATGTTTACCAGTGCGTCACGTGCAGACCCATCAAACACATAACGAAAGCCTTTACTGTTCGCACAAAAGGTGTATAATAGTTTGCAGATTCATTATAACAGCTCAAGTTTCAAACAAAATTAGATGAAAGCTTTTAATAAGTTCTCTACAGTAAGTATTTATGTATTTTATTATATAATTCATTGGCGGTCTCTTTACCATGCATGAAAACACATTGCTCGCGTATCCTGTGCCCATGTCTCGTCACATTTCATTATTTCTATTTTTGCCATAAAAAAGTCTCTCTCTCTTGGTCCCTCTCCTCCTTCGTGACTAACAACTTTATCATAAGACGTCCCACACTTGACAGTTTCCCTGATTTCAGTCAGTTAAGCATATTTATAATATATATGGAATGAATGAAACGAGTTGGCACGCATATAGCGGCTGCAGAGCATAACAGAAGAGCAGTGCGTAGAAAAAGACAGCAGCTGTCTTCTACGTTTCTATCAAAAACTAATAAATTATAGTTTTTTATTTAAGATAAAATCGATTACAAAGGAAATGTTTACTGTTCATTTTTTTATTTATTTATTGTATGGAAAAATCCCACTTAAAGAAACAGACCGCCATTAAATTTTTCCTCTCGCGCACCCCCTGGTGGCAGCTCGCGTACCCCTGGGGGTGCACGTACCACACTTTGGGAATCCCTGCTGTAGATCATTGTAGATATTGTAGATCACTGTAGATATTGTAGTTTACTGTAGATTATTGTAGATATTGTGTTTTTTGTAGATTTTATGGATTATTGTAGATATTGTAGATTATTATATTACTGTACATTATTTGAGATTTTTGTAGATATTTTAGATTACTGATGAATAATGTAGATATTGTGGATAACTGTACATTTTGGTACATTATTGTAGATATAGTAGATAACTGTAGATTACGGTAGATTATTGTAGATATAGTAGATGTTGTAGATTATTATATTACTGTACATTATTATAGATTATTGTAGATATTGTAGGTTACTGCCGGTTATTGAAGATTGCGGTAGATTATTGTAGAAAACTGTTGATTACTGTAGATATTGTAGATTTTGTGGATTATTGTAGATTACGTCACGTGTGTGGACACCGTGTGATATTGGCCTGGCATGTTTTAGTAAGTTTTACAGATCCATGTAAGCAGGATTATTTTAACAATGTTGTCGTCTGTATGCAAAACGTTGTTGTATGGATTGCTTTAAGGTATTTCATCCAACTAGTTTTCTTTAAACTTTAAATTCTTCTTTTGAATTTAATAGCCATGCACGGATTGTGTAGAAGTGTGTAGTATTGGAGATATTGGAGATTATTGAAGACAACTGTAGATTATTGTAGATTACTGTAGATCATTGTAGATATTGTAGATTACTGTTGATTACTGTAGATATTGTAGATTGTTTTAGTTTACTGTAGATATTGTAGATTTTTGTAGATATTATGGATTATTGTAGATATTGTAGATTATTATATTACTGTACATTATTGTAGATTTTTGTAGATATTTTAGATTACTGGCGATTACTGTCGATACTGTAGACAACTGTAGATTACGGTAGATTATTGTAGATATAGTAGATATTGTAGATTATTATATTACTGCTCATTATTGTAGATTATTGTAGATTACTGTCAGTTATTTTAGATTGCGGTAGATTATTGTGGATATTGTAGATAACTGTAGATATTTTAGATTATTGTAGTTTACTGTAGATTATTGTAGATATTGTACATTACTGTAGATAACTGTCGATTACTGTAGATATTGTAGATTATTGTAAATTTTGTGGATTATTGTAGATTACTGTAGATTACGTCATGTGTGTGGATACTGTGTGATATTGGTCTGGCATGTTTTAGTCAGTTTTACAGATCCATGTGAACAGGATTATTTTAACAAAGTGGTCGTCTGTATGCAGAATGTTGATGTATGGATTGCTTTAAGGTATTTCATCCAACTAGTTCTCTTTAAACGTTAAAATCTTCTTTTGAATTTAATAGCCGTGCACGAATTGTGTAGTTAACCTGAAATGGAGTTGTTATTGGATCTCAGAGATATATGGTGGCACAGCGAGGATCAAAAGATGTTTGGGGAGAGACGCTCGCTGGGTGGTTGGAAAAGAAAGATCACAAAATTAAAATTGATTTATTGACTCAACATCAGCACGGTGTAGCAGATCACAGAGCAGATCTAAACTTTTATTTTGACATAATTTAAATGCACTGATTCAACAATCTGCATAAAACTAATTAATATTAAGAACTTAAAGGGATAAATGCGATGTGCATTTACTGTAAATTACCCCAAATGTTTAAATGCCACAAGCAGATATCCAGCAGGTAAAAATGACTTGAATACCGCACCCCCTTACTTTCCGAATGAGGTACGGCGCATTCCCGCCGTAAGTCTATCAACGCAGCAGAGGCCAAAACAACAACTCAGCCCGACCAATAAAGACACAAGTCTATTGACTATAAACCAAGAGGCCATAAATCCTATGAACACATAATAGACTCTGTTATAGATTGCCAACGGCGCCCACAGCAGTCACTTGTGCTAAATGACAAAACAGTGCTTTGGAGAGGCGAATATCTTGCAGAAGTTGAGAACACGACAAATCATTCAGGAAACAGACAGAGGGATGTTTCTGTAACCATTTATTTAAATTACACAGAAATTGTGTCATTTATTTCCTGCTAGCATCGCCAAATGCAGTTGCAAGAGAGATTATTGGTTTCAAATGAGTTGGAAAATTCGCTTGGATGGACGTGTAACTTTCTGGGTTAAAAATAAACAAAAATTTGTTTTTGCTAAAATGAGTGTTCAAAACTTTCTACTTTACAGTGATTATCGTTAGCTTATAATAAGGATTTGTCATTTGAGCCATTGGGTACGATTTTACTGGAAATATCAGTTTGACGTCATTAAAGTAACCTGCAATTTTATCTTTCAAACAGAGATGGCGATAGAGAGGCAAGTTACGAATTGCACCTTTAACGTTGATCGACTCGCTTAACCGAATAATCCGATTCCATCTGAGATGGTTTCTTGAGTCTATTGATGTTCAATCAAGTGCCTTCAAAAACCATTTAGCTCAATAATTACCTCTCCCACGCATTTAAGCTTGTACTCACTGACGTGCAAAATGATGACAGTGATTTATTACTGTGGTTCTTGCACATTAAAGTTGGCAGATTTTGTTATTAGGGAAACATAAACAGGTAAACGGCCTGAATTTGTGCCAGTATCGCAATCAGGATTACCGGATCAGGTTTTATTGCATTGATCTAACATACGTGGGTTCCTTAAAATCCAAAAATACAACTATAGTATATTTACCTATTTCATAAAATGAATGTTTGGAAGTACTGATACAGCCTGACACTGTTAAACTGTTGTTTACTTCACCTGGAGCAATACTACATTATACCAAATGAACATTAAACAAGGCCTGTAATGCACAAAAACACATGCAGGCAACTTGCCATTTAGCAGATGCTTTTTATTGCTACAGTAATTGCAGGCAAGGCTCTTTGGAGTAACCCCAGGTTAAGTGCCCTGCTCAGGAGTACAACTGTGATAGGTTTCTATTTGTTACCCTTTATTAGTCCCAACCGGGGAACGGATGCTTGACCCGTGCATTATGATCATTTTACCTTTATAGGTTAGCACTGCCTAGATTAAGTGCGTCTGACATATTTTCTTGTAAATGAGCATTTTTTTGTATTTGGATCTTATGTTTAGCTTCAGTAATTTAAATTTAATTACAAATTAAAAATGCACTATTTTCACAAATGTCACTTCTTTTGCAAAACCATTTAAGTACATGCAAAGATTTCCACATCTAAAATAAAGTCCCCAGTCAATTTTACTGTCTTTTCTGAATGAAGGTAAAACCAATTCAGCCAATATCGATAAACCTTAAATCTCCTTTAACGGTTCATTCAATTCTTCTTACGCGGACTTAGAGAAAAATCAATGTGGCGTTTAAAGGATTCTGCCAACAAAGCAATATTTCTGAATGACCTAAGGCCAGGATTAAGCGGTTTTGAGGCAAAAGTATTTGATGAATGTACACTCACCTAAAGGATTATTAGGAACACCATTCTAATACTGTGTTTGACCCTTCAGACCTAATTCTACGTGGCATCGATTCAACAAGGTGCTGAAAGCATTCTTTAGAAATGTTGGTCCATATTGATAGGATAGCATCTTGCAGTTGATGAAGATTTGTGGGATGCACATTCAGGGCACCACATCCCAAAGATGCTCTATTGGGTTGAGATCTGCTGACTGTGGGGGCCATTTTAGTACAGTGAACTCATTGACATGACTCATTATGTTCAAGAAACCAATTTGAAATGATTCGAGCTTTGTGACATGGTGCATTATCCTGCAGGAAGTGGCCAGAGGATGGGTACATGGTGGTCATAAAGAGATGGACATGGTCAGAAACAATGCTCAGGTAGGCAGTGGCATTTAAATGATGCCCAATTGGCACTAAGGGGCCTAAAGTGTGCCAAGAAAACATCCCCCACATCATTACACCATTGCATTAATGAGAAATTGAACAGGTGTTCCTAATATTCCTTTAGGTGAGTGTATAATACGCACCAAGAGCATTCGGTTAATATCAATCTCATTTTTAACGTTTAGCGGCTTTTACATCGGAGCTCATCCAATGTTTAATTTAATAGTTTAAATCATATGGCAATGTCCAGGTTTGACACATTTTTACATTTTAATAGCTGTATTGAAAATATAATAGTTACAATAATTATGCCGGGTCAGGGGCGTAGTGGGGGGGGGGGGCAGGACTGTAAGTCGATACACACACACACACACATATATATATATATATATATGGCTAGAAGGAATACAGCTACAGCCAAAATTTATAATCTCGCCGGCTGAGTGCTGTTTACATTCTAATCCTATCAAACCCCACCTTAAACCCAAAATTTCATTGTTAAAAATTTAGCGAGGTGCACGTCAGGCTACGCACAGGCTATGGCGTAGAGCTTACGCACTACTATAAATTGTGCTTAAACCCAACATCTCCCGAAATTTGGCCGTAGCTGTATCCCCTCTAGCCAGAACCTAAACTTAAAAGTGCAGGGAACGGAATCATCTTTATTTCAAAGTGTGGGAGGGTATGGCACGTTTCCCTTTGAATATTCTACGCCCAAGTTTTGACTTTTTTATACCTTGAATAATTTGTATATTTTCAAAAAATACGGCCGTGTCAAGGTTCAAAACTTCTCGTTTTGGTTATCTTCTTACAAAATCCTGCAGATATTAAATGCATTTTTTGTACCTTTAAATTTAATACGTCAATTTTTACGCCAGTTTTCTCTTGTATTTATCCTATCGGAACCGAGCTGTGACAGATTTTTTGGGATTGTGACGCCAGTTTAACACAAAAGGTGTCTTTTGCTCACTTAGTGGCCCATTGTACCGCTAGATATTTTGGCTGTACACGAATGAGTGTTTTAAAAAGGGGGTGATAGGCGAGAGTAATAGATATTATCTTCTGAATCTCCCTTTAGGCCTAATTTGATAAATAGCACATTCATAACAGACAATCGATCTACTGTTTACCCTGGCAGGAACAGAAAATCGATGATGGAGAGGTACTGTATACAGCAACATCCCTGTGATGAGACAGCGGTGCACCGCTGTATTTGGTGATATTAGCTCAGTGGATCTTTAAGGGGCCGATAGCTGTGGAGCACCGAAATTAATTTTTGTTTATTTCAGCAATTTATCATCGCCAATAAATGGACGACCCCAGGATGATGCATTAAAATCGGACGGGTATCGGCTGAATTACAGCAAAAGCAAAGCCCTGCTGGCAGGTTTTCCCACAATGCCATCTGAGTGATAATTGGATTTGCAGTATGAAATATTTTCTAATTATGCCTGCTTTTCTTTAAGCAAGAAATTGGGAAATGTTTTCGTTTTATAAACTTGTAAATGAGTGTAAGTAGACATTTATTTAGTGGCTTTATTGACAAACATCTCCTGCGTTTCTTTTATCGGCATTATCGCTTAATGGCATTTTTATCGCATCTTTAAAATAATTGAACGTCTTTAGAAAAGTGCATCAATGTGACCCCAATTAATTCGTCACCTCATGTATTGCTTTAATGCAAACGTGTCAGTGTTAAATGAACATGTCGGCTGCGTTTTTTAATTAAGCTCTTGTTTTAATGACTTTTATAAGGATAGGTTAAAGGGACAGTTTATTTAAAAATATACATTTTCATTTATTAACCCTTGTCGTTTTAAACCTGTATGACCTTTTCATTTATGAAATATAACTTCTTTATAATTTTGAAAAAAAATTCATTGCTCACCTTCTGGCAATTACAATGAATAGAGATTTGACAGCTTAAGTCCTCATTTATTATAGCTTGAAACGCTTTGAATGACCACTAAAAAACAACAAATAAAAATATCACAATCATATAAGGTTTCCTTAACTCAAATGGTAGAGCATTGCGTTAGCAGCTCGAAATTTCATGGGTTCAATTCCCAGTGAACGCACATACTGATAAAATGTAAAGCTTTTAGTTGCCTTGGATAGAAGCATTGGATTTAAACGTTATTAATAGAGAACAGCATGAAGGTAAATGCATTGTAGGTAAATGATGACATCATTGGAATTTAAAAATAGGACACTGTCCCTTTAAATAATGCTATGTTTTTTTCCCAAACCATTATAATCCTAGGCAATACGTTTTGTCTTCACCTGTTAGTTAGACATTCCCTCGGGCCGAAGGGAAGCAGAAGAAAGATCTTCTGTTGCTTCTTGACCTTCACTTTTCCTTGTTATGTCAAGAGAAATTCATGCTGCGCTGAGGTCAAAGGCGCCAGGATTTGCTGGAAAGGGAAGAGTTTGAGTATGCATATCGAGTTTGTGATTAGCATATGGACTTGTTCTCCTTGAATAAGAATGACTTTATTACTACATATGCATTAATGCATTAATATCTATTAAGTTTAGTGCCTGTGCGGACAGGTCTTAAAGGGACAGTTCACCCCAAAATGAAAATTTTGTCATCATTTACTCATTCTCATGTTGTTACAAACCTGTATAAATTTCTTTGTTTTGATGAATACAAAGGAGATATTTTAAAGGATTAGTCAATTTTCAAAAAAAAATTTACTCACCACCATGTCATCCAAATTGTTGATGTCTTTCTTTGTTTAGTTGAGAAGAAATTATGTTCCCTTTCAGTCGGTCACTACGACGTCACGTCGTGACCGACGAATTGGGAACTCGCTTAGAGAGACCAATCTGCTTCGAATACTACTAAAACGCCAATGAACTTGGCATTGAGATATTTGCATAATGCTGGCGCCGCCCCGCCAGGTGCGTATATAAGCAGCAGGTGCAAATAAGGAAATTAGCTTTTTATCGCTTCGAAAGCCGGCAGTATCTGCTACTGAGAAGCTACTTTACTCTGGTGGGATTCGATTGCTGAAGTTGGTTGGACTAGCAGTACCACAGCGGACGCTTCGCTTAATTCCACGACTCTACACCTGTTTGTTGTTTTGAGTTTAGTGTGTGCGTTGCCTTTCCCTGTGCGCATCATCAACTGAGCATCTGAGTGAATTTCCCTAAAAGAGTGATACGAGAGAGCTTTGTGCCTTGTTAAAGGCAGCCACTCTCTCGTATATCCGGACATCAGCGTCCTTTTCAGGATGGCTTTTCGTCCGTGCGATCTTGGGTGCGGCAAGTACATGGGTCCGAAGGACGGTCACGAGCGTTGTCTTTCGTGTTTGGGCATCGAGCACGCAGAGGCAGCGTTCGCTGGGGGTAAGTGTTCTCACTGCGAGAACATGTCCCTTGTGGATTTGCGCAGACGGTTGTCTTTCCTCCGGGAAAAACGCAACCCTCGTCATGCGAGTGCTGAACGCCGCCACGGTGCGGCTGTGAAGCTCTCTAAGGACGACCTGCGCATCACTGTGCTGAGCCGAGCGGGGGATTCGTCCTCAGGCTCTCAGCCTCCTCATCCACAGCGGGTTGATGTGCCGATGGAGACTTCAGCGTCGTGTTCTACGATGTCTCTAGAATCCATCGCGCCGCCCTCCGGGTCCACCGACGCCGCAGCATCCGAGGGTGGGCCTCCTCCCCCTGACGTGGACCCCGACGCCCTTCCTCCCTCTGGTCGGGTTGGGACGCCGGAGTTCGATCCAGAGATGGTGGCCGTGCTCGCTCGAGCGGCGGAGACCGTAGGGTTAGAGTGGGTTCCCCCCCCTCAGCCCGAACCGTCCCGCCTGGATGATTGGTTCTTTGGAGCTGCCCGGGTTTCACAACCCTCTCCACCGGTGCCTTTCTTCCCCGAGGTGCACGAGGAGCTGACTAGAACCTGGAAGTCGCCGTTTTCCATGAGATTACGGCCGTTTCAGCCCTCCCCCCTCACCTCCCTCACCAGCGGAGCCGCTAAGGGTTACACGGGGATCCCTCCCGTGGAGCGTGCTGTCGCGATGCAACTGTGTCCGGCTCACGCTCCCTCTTGGAAGGACCGCCCAACCCTCCCCTCTCGTGCCTGCAGACAGTCCTCCGGTTTAACGGGCGCTGCCCACCAGGCATGTGGAGAGGCGGCTTCAGCCCTGCACGCAATGGCGTTGCTGCAGGTTCATCAAGCGAAGGCCTTGAGGGATCTGCACGAGGGAGGACACGACTCGCCTGTCCTTTCGGAGCTCCGGGCTGCCACTGATCTGGCTCTTCGCGCTACGAAGGTGACAGCGCAGGCGATTGGTCGTGCCATGTCCACGATGGTGGTCCAGGAACGCCACTTATGGCTATGTCTGGCGGACATGTCGGATGCGGAGAAGAACAAGTTCTTAGACGCTCCCGTGTCCCAGGCTGGTCTCTTCGGTGAGTCGGTGGAGTCTTTTGCCCAGCAGTTCTCCGCCGCCCAGAAGCAGACGGAGGCGATCGCTCAGATCATGCCCCGGCGCAAGCGACCTGCATCTCGCCCTCCAGCGCCGGCGGCCCCGTCTGCTCCTCGCCGAGGGCGCCCTGCGGCGGCTGCCTCCACCCCCCCCCACTAGAACATCTTCCAGGCCACGGAGGGGGAACAGCCGTCGGCAGCCCGCCCCGCCCGCCCCACCCGCTTCCCGTGGTAAACGGAAATCGAAGCGGCCCTGAGACGGGCGACCTGGAATTGGATGGGATCACTCTTCGGGAGACGGTGACGGCATCGCTCCCTCCACCGGTAGAGGGCCGGATGGAGAATCCTTGGTTTCGTTTTGTTTCTGTTCCGCCGGCTTCTCAGCCGGCACCCACAAAACCACAAAAAGAGTGCATTCCTATTCCTTCTCCAGGTCTTCAGAGGATCGAGAGAGATGTGAGCGGGCATTCACATGCTCTTCCTCCCTCTCCTCTATCGCCAGCGGGTGTTCTGAGGAGTTCCAGCTCTCCGCTGAGGAGACGGGACCACCAGCACCCTCTTCGGAGTCTGTGCTCTCCGCTGAGGAGACCAGACGACCGTCACCCTCAGCGGGCTCAGGTCAGTGTCACACACACACATACTGTAGATACTTATGCTGTCCCAGCAGACGTACCGGCAGTACCACCTGTCCCGCTCCGCCGCCCCCCCGCGGGTACCCCGGTAGTGCCGTTAATTCCCCTCGTACGGTCCCTGGGGGCTTGGCTTCAGCTTCCCAGCCCGTCTCGTTGGGTTTTACGCACTGTCCGCCTCGGTTACGAAATACAATTCAACCGGCACACACCCAAATTCTCGGGCATTCGTTTCACCACGGTGAAAGCGTCCGATGCACATGTACTGCGTGCAGAGGTCGAAGTCCTGCTGGCGAAGGACGCGATCGAGCCGGTCCCTCCAACCGAGATGAGATCGGGCTTCTACAGCCCGTATTTTATAGTACCCAAAAAGGGCGGGGGGTTACGACCGATCTTGGATTTGCGCGTTCTGAACAAATCTCTGCAGAGGAGGTCTTTCAGGATGATAACACCGAAGCAAATATTCAATTCAATTCGCCCCCAAGATTGGTTTGCGGCTATAGACCTGAAAGACGCGTACTTTCATGTGTCCATTCTCCCTCGTCACAGACCGTTTCTCCGGTTTGCATTCGAGGGACGGGCATACCAGTACAAAGTTTTACCGTTCGGGCTATCCCTCTCTCCCTGTGTGTTCACGAAAGTAGTGGAGGCGGCGTTAAAACCCCTCAGAGAGAGCGGCGTTCGCATATTGGCTTACCTCGACGATTGGCTTATAATAGCGCATTCTCGACGGACGCTTTGCGAACACAGAGATTTAACGCTTCGGCATCTCGCCCGTTTGGGTCTTCGGGTTAACTGGGAAAAGAGCAAACTCTGCCCCACGCAGAGGATCTCTTTTCTCGGGATGGAACTGGACTCGATCGATTTATCGGCGCGTTTGACAGAAGAGCGCGTCCAGTCAATTCTGACTTGCCTCGGTTCATTCCGAGGGAAGAATGCGGTCCCGCTGAAACAATTTCAAAAGCTCCTGGGGCATATGGCAGCAGCAGCGGCCGTGACACCGCTCGGACTGCTCCATATGAGACCGCTTCAGCGTTGGCTTCACGATCGAGTCCCGAGGAGAGCGTGGCGCGCCGGCATCCATCGTGTAACCATTACACCTGCGTGTCGCCTAACATTCCCCCCGTGGTCGGACCCCGCGTTTCTCAGGTCCGGTGTGTCCATGAGACAGATCGCTCGGCATGCTGTTGTACATACAGATGCGTCCGACACGGGCTGGGGTGCCACGTACGACGAGCTTACGGCTTCGGGGGTGTGGACAGCACCCCAGTTGCACTGGCATATCAATTGCCGAGAGTTGTGGGCAGTATATCTGGGACTTGTACGCTTCGCTACGGAGCTGCGAGGGAAGGATGTACTAGTACGCACCGACAACACTGCGACCGTTGCGTATATCAACCGTCAAGGCGGTTTGCGCTCCCGTCACCTGTCGCATCTCGCTCGTCATCTCCTCCTTTGGAGTCAGAAGCATCTGAGGTCCCTTCGTGCCATTCACATTCCGGGCTCGCTCAATACAGCGGCGGACGCGCTTTCTCGAGCTGCGCGCCCCGGCGAATGGCGACTCCACCCCCAGACGGTCCAGCTAATTTGGAAGAAGTTCGGTCGTGCGCAGATAGATCTGTTTGCGTCGCCGGACGATACCCACTGTCGCCTATTTTATTCACTAACCGAGGGCAGCCTCGGCGTGAACGCATTGGCACACAGCTGGCCTCGGGGGATGCGCAAATACGCATTCCCCCCAGTGAGCTTAATCGCGCAGACACTGTGCAAAGTCAGGCAGGACGAGGAGAGCCTTTTACTGATCGCCCCATATTGGACGAGCAAGAATTGGTTTCCAGAGTTAATGCTCCTCGCGACAGCCCCTCCCTGGCGGATTCCCCTGAGGAAGGACCTTCTTTCTCAGGGAGGGGGCACATTATGGCACCCGCGCCCCGACCTGTGGGATCTCCATGTGTGGTCGTTGAGCGCGCGCAAGGTTTAGGTGATTTACCGCAAGCGGTATCTAACACAATCAACGCGGCACGAGCTCCGTCTACGAGACGGGCTTACGCGTTTAAATGGAACCTTTTCGTCACCTGGTGCTCTTCGGAGCGAGGACCCCAGAGAATGCCCTATTAACATCGTGCTTTTATATCTTCAACATAGGTTAGACGGTAGGCTGTCACCCTCCACCATTAAAGTTGATATCGCTGCTATTTCTGCTCATCACTCACTTATTAACGGCAGATCAGTTGGCCAGCATGATTTGGTTATTAGATTTTTAAGAGGCGCTCGTAGGCTAAACCCCTCGCGCCCTCCTTCTATTCCTCCCTGGGACCTGTCCATGGTGCTGAAAGCCCTTCAGGCCCCCCCGTTCGAGCCTTTGCAGTCTGTGAGTCTGAAGCTTTTATCAATGAAAGCTCTGACCCTGCTAGCATTGGCCTCAGTGAAGAGAGTAGGGGATTTACATGCATTCTCTGTTGACGACTCGTGCCTTCAGTTTGGTCCTGCTGCCTCAAGCGTAACATTGAGGCCCAGACCAGGCTACGTGCCCAAAGTTCCCACTACTCCTTTTAGAGATCAAGTGGTGAGCTTGCAAGCGCTGCCTCCGGAGGACGCAGACCCAACCATGGCTTTGTTGTGCCCCGTACGCGCACTGCGACTCTACGTGGATCGCACGCAAAGCCTCAGGACCTCAGACCAGCTCTTTGTTTGTTATGGTGGCCAGCAGAAAGGGAAAGCTGTCACTAAGCAGAGGATGTCTCATTGGATAGTTGATACTATCGCCCTGGCTTATAATCTTCAGGGTATTCCTTGCCCCTTTAATTTGAGAGCGCACTCCACACGGAGCGTTGCCTCATCTTGGGCTCTAGCTCGTGGTTCCTCGCTAACAGACATCTGTAGAGCTGCTGGTTGGGCGACACCTAATACGTTCATTAGATTTTACAGTGTTCGTATCGAGCCTGTCTCCTCTCGTGTTCTTTCCTCACCAGGGAGGGCACGGAGAACAGTCTCGCAGGTCGGCTTGCAGCCTCCAACTGATGCTTCATAACTGTGTCAGTATGGAAGGCCTTCAGAACAAAAATGCGTAATGGTTTGAATTGTTCTTCCTCCGCTGCCCTGGCAGCCTTTGTTGCGGAGCATTGGCTGTCAGCCTTTCACTAGCTGTATCCTCGCGAACCTACGTGTCTGGCTCGGGCTCCACATTGGTCCCACCGGGTTCCTTTGTGAGTATTTTTCCGTGGGGTTAATCCTACTAGCCCACGTTTCCCTTAGCAGAGCACTGCTTTGCTTACACAGCCACGGCTGTCTTATTTCCTCAACTACGGTTGACTTTCGCCCACCATTAGCCCTTAAGACGGGTGGTGGCTTCCGCAGCGTTCCTATCCCGCTCAGATAGGGCGCTTCCCAGTCGCTGGCACTTCTGTGGGGTTAAAGGAACATCTAGTGCCCGGCCTTCTGCCTTAAAACCTACCTCCTCCTCCTTAAGTGGAACCGGAGGGCTTTTACGCAGTCACTGAAAGAGGTCAGCCCCTAGTGGCGTTTTGATAGGGATTCCCAATTCGTCGGTCACGACGTGACGTCGTAGTGACCGACTGAAAGGGAACGTCTCGGTTACGGATGTAACCCTCGTTCCCTGAAGGAGGGAACGGAGACGTCACGTCCCGTCGCCACAGGTGCTGCCACCTGCTGTTACGGCCGGTCACACTTTCCGGCTTTCTCAGCGAAAAAGAAGCTAATTTCCTTATTTGCACCTGCTGCTTATATACGCACCTGGCGGGGCGGCGCCAGCATTATGCAAATATCTCAATGCCAAGTTCATTGGCGTTTTAGTAGTATTCGAAGCAGATTGGTCTCTCTAAGCGAGTTCCCAATTCGTCGGTCACGACGTGACGTCTCCGTTCCCTCCTTCAGGGAACGAGGGTTACATCCGTAACCGAGACGTTTTTTGAGGAAAACATTCCAGGATTTTTCTCATTTTAATGGACTTTAATGGACCCCAACAGGTTACAGATTTAATGCAGTTTAAAATTGCAGTTTCAACGGACTCTAAACGATCTCAAACGAGGCATACAGGTCTTATCTAGCGAAACGATTGTCATTTGTGACAAGAAAAATAAAAAATATGCACTTTTAAACCACAACTTCTTGTCTGTCTCCGGTCCTGTGATGCGCCAGCGCGACCAAAAAAACAAAACAAAAAAATTTAAGGCAGCAAAGTATTTTTTTTTACAGTGTACCCTCAAACCTAACCTTAATGCAACATTTCACTGGATTTAGGACATAGCTGTATTATATCTAGCCGGAACTGCTGTGTTTTATCCAATGCTACCCCAAACCTAACCCTAAACCTAAAATCTTGCGAGATTAGGGTGTAGCTGTACCCCCTCAAATATAACCAGAACCCGAGCTGAAAAGTGCAGGGGACAGAATCATCTTTATTTTAAAGTGGGGGGGCATGTCCCACGTGTTCCCCCCGTATTCTATGCCCATGGGCGTGCTATAATTGGGGCTGTCACCGTTGTGAAATGATCCCTGACGATTAATTGGTGTACGAATGATTGGGATTTTATTGTCTACTTTTGTCCATTTCATGGTGTACTGTGTAAGCCGTAACACAATTTAAACTTTTTATTTACTTTAAACTTGAAATAGATCAATATGAACATCGTAACAAATATTTAGCAGATCCCTAATTTTATTTTAATTTAAACTTGATTATTGAAATACAGGTAATCTGATTTATTATTATTATTATTATTATTATTATCATCATCATCATCATCATCTATTTATTTTATTTTATTTTAGAAGAGTTTAGATGCAAAACCCTCTAAGTGCGTCTGCCATTTTCCTTGGATATAAAGGCTAGAAGATATTCAGCTACAGCCAAAATCTGAAACCTCGCCGGATGAGTGCTATTTTATTTTACTTTATTATTATTATTAACTATTAATTTAATTTAATTTAATTTAATTTAATTTAATTTAATTTAATTTAATTTAATTTAATTTAATTTAATTTAATTTAATTTAATTATTTTATTTTATTTTATTTTATTTTATTATTTTATTTTATTTTATTTTATTTTATTTATTTATTTATTTTAAGAACCTTTTAATGTCTGTGCTCTTTCAGAAATTAGGTAAGAAAGCTGTCACTGGGGCGGTAACATTGTAACAAATATTTAGCATATCCCTACCTTTACTTTGATTTTAACTAGATTATTGGAACACATGGACTCTTATTATTATTATTATTATTATCATCTATGTATTTTATTTGATTTATTATTTTGTATGGAAAACCTTTGATTTAACGTGCACTCACAGAAATAAAGGTATGGAAGCAGTTACTGGGGCGGTACCTCTTAAAAAAGTACACATTTGTACATATTATACCTTAAATGACACATATTAGGACCTTTTAACACATTTATAAGAACATATTAACAAATATTTTGCATATCCCTGCTTTTACCCAAAAATGAAAATTTAGTCATCATTTACTCTCTCTCATGTTGTTACAAACCTGTATAAATGTCTTTGTTCTGATGAACATGAAAGAAGATATTTGAAGGAATGTTCGTAACCAAACCGTTCGTGGACCCATTCACTTTCATAGGAAAACAGAATACTATAGATCTTAATGGTTTCCACGAACGGTTTGGTTACAACACAAATACATTTATATTATCTATTTATTTTATTTTATTTCTGTACCTAAATGACACATACTAGGTCCTTTTTAAAGGGTACCGTCCCAGTGACACCTTTTGTACCTTTATTTCTGACAGTGTATAAATGGTGTTTTTAATATAACCATTATCTTTTCATCCCCGAAACTGAACTGAAAGCAAGTGATTTCGTAATAATCGTGACAGGTCTGACAGAATTTAAAGTTAGTAATTACATTTCAATTATGCCATCTTGTCCAACTACACTGTCGAAAAAGCTGTCACTGGGACCCTTTTATCTAAAAGTTTACTTTTTGAAAGGGTACCGCCCATTGACAACTTTTGTGCTATTTATTTTAATAGCGTAGAGTAAACGCACATGTAGAGAAAGGCAAAAATAGTCTGGGTGTTCTAACACAGTACAATAATTATTAAGCGGTGGGGTCGTGTGATGATTTGCCCTCTAAAGGTTTTCGTCGATTATATTTGCTCTGATGAAAAGTGTCTGCATGTTGCTTGGGGAGATTGCGCAGAGGGGGTTCACGGCCGGATGAAGGACGCTGCTGTACCGCTCTCACATACAGAAAAAACAAACTATTTTACCCCTCTCTCATGCTTTTCGAATGCACTCGTCCCTTTATAACTTGTGCATGGCGAGTTCACAACCTGAGTATTTACAGACCCCAGGAGATAGCATATCGAGGTTGAGTTGCCTGGTTAAGCTGTGCAATGCAGCAAAAAAGTATGTGTTAAACACAAAAGATACGTCTAAATGTACCGCATGTAACTTTAAGTGCACCTGAACTAATGTAGGCCGTGAAGTAGATTGTAGTAATGCGCCGTTGGGCTATTTATGCAACTAGCGGGCCAATGTGTGCAGGTGTGTCGACCGCTGACCACAGAATGTTGCTGACTCTGGTAATCAGAGATATTAACATCAGCACAGATCACTGCAGGCATAAAATCTCGTACCTGCATTACCGTGACTCATTATGTTACTCTGCAATCCATTTTGCTGCTTTTAGCAACCACGACTTATTTGGGGTGCCGTACATTACCAGGTGAGCTCACCCTGTCCTTTCGGCCTGCCGGCACTTTAAAGCAAACCTACCCAGTCACATTTCTCACAGCAGCATGGACTGAATACGAATTCGATAGGTGAAGGAGGTCCTTCGATGTTTGCAGTACGACGTTAGCACAGAATGGAACATTTCTTCCATCGCCGCCGGTCCGGGGAAGACGAAGCGACTCCATTGTCCTTACATTTTAATTAGGCGTAATAAAAGTGCAGGAGATAATGGATTTGTGTATTCCCAGAAACACTCGAGAGTGCCGTTATGGGTCTTATGCAACGTCTCTCGCTTCGTCCGCGGCCCTTAACGTGTGCATTAGCGAGCTAAGTGCTGCCCGGCGGGGCCGTCTCCACACTGACCTGGTGAACCTGTGGGCAGTTAAGTGACTGCAGGGCGGTGATGTTTGAAAAGACTTGCGCTGGAGTCGTAGATATTATTATAGCGGAAATTATGCCTGGAAAGTAGTTAAAAGGGAACTGTGAGAGATGTGTGAATAAATAAATGGGCTTTTATTGATATGTCTCGGGATTGACATCATTTTTACAGACGGAATAGGAAAGTGGCATTTTAGTAGGCCTATTCAAAATGTTTTTTGAGTGATGTGTAAATGGCTGTTAGCTGGTAAATATTTCAATTAAAGGTAGAATTTTGCCAATATTTGTTTATTTTGTGTCTTAATGGAAGTATTATATTATCAGTTAATGTTTTAGGGCTGTGACAATGATTAAATAATTAAATATTCATCTCATCTTGATTGTTTGACCTCATCGCGATGATTACAGATCACCACAATGATTGCATATCTCTCTAAAAAACACAAGGGGGAGCTGCAGCGCGTGCATAAAGGAGACTGTATCAGATGGCGCTTTTTAACTGACAGTGTAACGCGATACATTGCAAAGCCATTCAATACAGTGGAAAAAAATGCCTTTAAAGAAATGCTGCAAAACTTTGATAAGCATTATGAACTGCCAGGAAAAAATATCATTTCCAAAACAGCAGTTCCAAATTTAGGGAAGTGAAAGATGCTATTCTTGATGATCTGTAAGGAATTGTTTTTTTTTTTTGCAGTGACTACAGACATGTGGTCTAGTACTAATATGACCTTAGTAGGATTGGCTACTATTTAAGTCCTGTTCTAGTATAGTTTATATAAGTTTTTTTTTTTTTAGGCACTTTATTGTGTTTATTTCTTATAAAGAATTTACATTTTTTAAATATATATTCATTAAATAATTACTTTTAAATATGTGTTATGTGTATTAATATGTCGCTACCCAGTCTCACAAGGTTTCGTGATATAGTCATCTAAATTTTTGATTCTTTTTTCGTGATATTATCACAAATTTTCGTGTTTTTTCGTGATAGTATAAGAATTCCTGTTTTCGTGTGATTATCAAGTATTGGTTACTCAACTACTTTTTCTTATTTTCAAACCGTTTTCGGTTCGGTTTAGGGTTAGATTTGGTGTTTGCATTAGAATGTCACTTTATGTATTCGTTTATACAATTTTTTCTGATTTATTTTTTTCTATGTCGCCTGCCGTTAGGGTTATAGTTTGGTTTTGGTAGGGATGTCATGTTATGTAAATCTAACCCTAAACTGAAGCGACAATAATAAGAAAATAGGACAAAACAGTTGAGTAACCAGTACGTGATAATCACACGAAAACAGGAGTTCGGAAATACGGGAAAAACACGGAAATTCGTGATAATATCACGAAAAAAAAAAGAATCAAAAAGTTACGTGACTATATAACAAAATTTCGTGAGAATGGGCTGTAATATTTAAGCTAAGCTAGCGGTGGGTGCGTCAGACAGAGTTACAGGACGCACGGAGATGAGAAAGGTATGCATGGACTTATCTAACTCTGGGGGATACTGTGAATAAGCAAAATTCCCAAAATGTGGGCGTGTTCCTTTAAAGAGAAATTATACAGCAATCTTTATGGTATGAAAAATGTGTAAATGTTTTTACGTTGTAGCTGTAAAAACGTAATAATGCTACGATTAAATGTTCAGCATCTATTTAAACGTACCCAAAAGGGTTTTTTTTGTTTTCAAAAGTTACATATTAACACTACTTGTTAACAATGAAACCAGGCTGCTTTTTTTGTAACTCGGTCACGGTTCTAAGATTTAATCATGATTTGAGCGCGTGTGTAAACCCGACACCACGGGGAACATTAACATGCAACTGCGCCGATCATTTTCGCCAGATGCGTCGAGCAAAATGTGAGCGGTTTTGGGTCATTGCTTGTGATGGGGGCCGACTCGTTTCTTGCAGAAATGCCATAAACACCAAATGAGCACCAGAGTCAGAAAACATCCATGGAGCGCCAATGATCTCGTGCGGTGGAATCACCCATCTGCCGCTCTATTACAGCAAACCATTTTGCAAACCACGGGTTCAAGCTTCCCAAAATCACTTCCCCTCTGCGTTTCTCTACCAGGTTGCATTTTCTCCCATTCACGTTGGGTTTAAAATGCACGGTGCCCTTAGTGTGACATCAGATGAAGTCACTCTAAGGGATCTGCCGCCAATATGCCCAAATCAATGTTTGCGGCCACCTGTGAGCTTTGTGCGACTTGGCTTTTGGGTGACGGGGCGGATGGAGATGAGCGGTGTCAGGGCTGGCTCGGGCTTTGGCGGGCACGCATTCAAATTGGTCGGGGATAATGTCAGGGATGGTGAATGTAGCTTAAACAGTTGTTTTCTTCTTGCGAGCAGCCATCTGCTCCAGGGGAGAAAATGCTAATTTAAAAAAAATTGAAAATTCGGTATGTGTTTGGTGCATTTTTGATTTGAAACGTATGTCCTCTCAGTCCTTTCGTCCTTCTACAGCCTATGACTCTATATCACATCCTTTTATCTCCGTCCAAATGTGGACGCTATCCCAAATCGGACAGCAAAACAACCATAAGCGAGCTAAGGAACGACTGTTGACAGATGCAAAGTTGGATTAGCGGGCGGTTGACACATTTTACAGATCTAAAGAGACGATTAGAGCAGAAACCTTCATCGGTTTTACTCTCGACCGCCGATGTACCCAATCCTCCTTCTCTAACTGATCCATCATCATCCTTTTTTAACACGACAGCTAAAGAGGCTGTTTACGGATAAGTGCCTGCGTTTTTCGAGGTGTCTGTCTCTTTCTAACTCACTGAGAAGCAAACATAGAGACGCGGTGAGTTTGAAAGCCCCCGAGGGACTTTGGGTAGACCACACACACGCTTATACACACACTGTCTCTCTCAAAGGCACGTACGTACACACACACAAATATACAGATGCATTGACTGTGTGTACTGCTGTAATGTACTGATACAAGCACACACACACATATTGAAACTAAATTACATACACTCATTTTCCCTCAAACAACTATTAACATGATCATGTATTGATAGATGAGAAACATGTTTCATTACACAAGTGAGAGAGCAACATAATTGCTTATTCCCTTCTCGCTCTCGCTCTCTCTCTCTCTCGGCCAAAACTTATTTGATATCCGATCACTTAGAAAAGTATCAGTATGCCTTTTCTCTACAAGACCATAATACATGTGATGAAGTATGATTCATGTACACAGTACATTCTTTTAAAAGAATTATAATAAATCTAAATATCAAGTAATCATTTCGCATTTAAGCTTAATCATACTGCTAAAGCGTAAAAACTGTATGAGCAAGGCTGCTATGTTATGCAAATCGATCTCTTCTTATGATTCTGAATCATATCCTTGAGTTCACAAAGCATCAACCAATCAGAATTCACAAAACCTGTTAAAGCGAACAGGAAGTGCTTTTCTGAGAAAGCAAAAAAGACATCGACTCTAATATGCGAACATAAAAGCACAGATATCTGATGAAATGAGTGAATTCTCCAAATAATAGATTGCAAAACAGTCACATGTTCTTTAAAAGATGACGGTTTTTGTGATGCCATCTGCCGTACGAGTCAAACTATTGGTTAATGTGGTAGGTTGAATGAAGACAGCTGGTAAAACTGGATCTTCTGGACATTTCACAGAAACCGGAATGCCTTATAATTTTTGTGTTACAGGTTATAGCAAGAGAGTGTTTGTAAAGCTGAGAATTTGTTTCAGACGCGCACGTAGAGATTTGAAGCGAAAGTGACACGTCAGTGTCAACAACTTTTGAAGTAGAGTTTTATTTATGTAAATCACATTTTTCCACCTCAGACATATGCACGGATTCTTCAAAACATCCCAGAAAACAGCTGTCAGATGGAAGTGTAGAGTACATTTATAAAGAGACTCTGATGGGATTATATGCAGGAATATCGGACCTTTTGTACATTTAAGATTTTCTCCAATTTATGTATATTCGCTCTCTCCCTTGTTCGCTTGCTTGCTCGCTCAGTCACTCATGCACCTTCTGCGCTTATTTGTACTTTTGTTTATTCATTCACTCTAACATGAATTCACTCACGCATTTATTCACTTGCTTGCTCGTTTGTTTATTCTTTTGTTTAATCACTTACTCATTTATTCACTTACTCACTTGTTCGTGTGTTCATTCATTCACTTACGCATTCATTTAATGGCTTGTGTGCTCATTCGTTCATTCATTCACTTACACATTCACTCACTCACTCACTTGTTCATTAATTTACTCACTCACTCACTCACTCACTCACTCACTCACTCACTCTCATTTATTCACGCATTTACTCGTTCAATCACTCACACATTCAATCACTCGCTTGCACGCTTATTCGAACATTCATTTATTCATTCACTCACTCACACATTCATTTAATGGCTTGTGTGCTCATTCGTTCATTCATTTACTTACACATTCATTCACTCACTCACTCACTCACTTGTTCATTAATTTACTCACTCACTCACTCACTCACTAACTCACTCACACACTGACTCACTGACTCACTCACTCACTCACTCACTCACTGACTCACTCACTCACTGACTCACTTACTCTCATTTATTCACGCATTTACTCGTTCACTCACTCACACATTCAATCACTCGCTTGCACGCTTATTCGAACATTCATTTATTCATTCACTCACACATTCATTTAATGGCTTGTGTGCTCATTCGTTCATTCATTCACTTACACATTCACTCACTCACTCACTCACTCACTCACTCACTCACTCACTCACTCACACACTCACTCACTCTCATTTATTCACACATTTACTCGTTCACTCACTCACACATTCAATCACTCGCTTGCATGCTTATTCGAACATTAATTTATTCATTCACTCGCACATTAATTTATTCATGCACTCACATACTCACTTAATCACTTGTTCGTTCATTATACGCTCACTCACTCAGTTGTTCATTCATTCGCTCGCTTGCACACTATTCCTTCGTACAATCACTCACTCATTCATTCACTTACTCGTTTGTTTGGTCTTTCATTCATTCACTTACTCACTTACGCATTCATCAATGGCTTGTGTGCTCATTCGTACATTCGTTCATTCATTCGCTCACTCATGCATTCCCACACTCACTTACTCGTTCATTCATTTATACACTCAGGCACTTAGTCACTCACTCACTTACTTGTTCATTCATTCGCTCACTTGCACGCTTATTAGTACTTTCATTTATTAATTCACTCACACATTCATTTATTTACTTGCTCACTCGTTCGGTGTTCATTCACTTACTCATTCATTCACTCATGCATTCACACGCTCACTCACTCATTCATTCATTCGCTCACTCTCATTCATTCACGCATTTACTCATTTACCCATTCGTTTGTTCGTTCACTCACTCACACATTTATTCACTCGTTTGCACACTCATTTGTAAATTCATTGATTCGCTCACTCACACATTCATTTATTCACTCGCTTATTCGTTCGTTAGTTAGTTTGTTCACTCACTCATTCATTCACTCATGCATTCACATGCTCACTTAATCACTCATTTGTTCATTTATTTGCTCACTTACTCACTCAATCACTCATTTACTCGTTCATTCATTCGCTCACTCACTCTCATTCATTCACACATTTACTCATTCACTTGTACGCTCATTCGTTCGATCACTCACTCACTCACACATTCTTTCACTCACTTACGCGCTCATTCGTACATTTATTCATTTATTCATACACGCACTTTAATTTATTCACTCACACATTCATTTATTCACTCACTCTCTCATTCGTTCGTTCATTCACTCACTCATTCCTTCACTCATGCATTCACATGCTCACTTACTTGTTCGTTCATTTTACTCACTCACTTACGCCCTCACTTACTCATTCATTCATTTTTTCATGTGCTCGTTTACTCACTCACTCACTTTCATTCATTTACACATTTACTCATTCACTTGTTTATTCACTCGCTTTCATTCATTCAGAGATTTACTCATTCGCTTCCTCACTCACTCACTATCATTTATTTACTCATTCACTTGTTCACTCACTCTCATTCATTTACGCATTTACTCATTCACTTAGTTTACTCATGCATTAATGTTCTCGCTTGCATGCTTATTTGTACATTTGTTCATTCATTCATTCACTCACATGTTCATTTATTCACTTACTTTCTTGTTTGTTTGTTCACTCACTCACTCATTCATTCACTCACACGTTCATTCACTCGCTGGTGCGCTCATTTGTACATTCTAGACTCATTCATTCATTCATTCATTCATGCTTTTACACGCTCGCTCACTCACTCACTTGTTCGATCTTTATTTGCTCACTCACTCACTCACTCACTTGTTCATTCATTTATTCATTCACTATTCATTCACTCGCCCACTCACTCTCTCTCATTCGTTCACGGATTCACAAATTCAATTGTTTGTTCGTTCACTCACTCATGCATTCATTCATTGCTTGCATGCTTATTCGTACATTTTTATTTTATTCATTAATTCACTCACACATTCATTTATTCACTCTCTCTTCTTAGTCTTGTCTCAGACATCAGAAACATTTTACAAAGTGATTTATTATTGTTAGTTTTTTCTTTTTGTGTCGATGCTCCTTAGTTCCCAGTACCGTGCATTCAAACTTTACTTCAGATTATTAAAGCCGCGACCTTGCTTTGATTTCCAATATTGACCTGCATCACTTCCCTCTTAGCTTTTGAAGTTGGTTTAAATAATTAGATTTTTTCTGGCAGATTTTTTTTGAGCTCACAAAGACTCATTCCTCATTACCATGTCACATCTCTATGGCAACCACAAGTGATATTTCATAATTAGGAGTTGGCAGAGAGCCTACGTCCTTCCCATTTATTTCAGAAATAAAACGATCAATATGGCCCCGCGCATGCGACGTAATGGAACATGCTTGTGTAGACTGGAATTGATTAATAATGCGAGAGAGAAATGACAAACATGGCTTTAGCTGGTTATCATTTGCGCTCATGTTGATAAAGCAAACGGGTGATTTCGTGCCGTGGGAGTCTGGGTAAATATTTTCACATTTGAATATCAATGTGAAATCAAATATCCAGATTCGGATGAGGATATGTTTGCGCTCATTTAATGTCATTCAATAAACCTTACAAAAAAAAAAACGGTAACACTTTACGATAAAGTTGTATTTGCAAAGCGTTTGCTAACACGACCTAGCATTTTTTACGCATATTTTATACAAATACATCCCAAAAAAAAAAAAAAAAAAATTTGAATGGTGTAAAATATCTGCAAACATTTTAAACAAATAAACTGTAAATAGTTAAAAAAAGTTATTTACTGTAAAATCCAATATGAAGGAAAATGTAAGCAGGTCATTCCGAAAATCTGTTATATGAGTTATATGATATGGGCGTCCTGTCATGTGCCTGATCTTGGGTCAATAGCAGCAAATTAAAGTGTTCGAGCAAGGACGGCCACCACACAAAGGTCTTTATAGAAAAACCAGCCGAGAGTCATCAGTAAAGCCGAATCAATCTTGTTGTATTGAGCAAACGTTCGCCTTTTGATCTAATGCCCCTCATGATGGCATATAATTGATACCTTGTCCAGGAAACAAGACACGGTCTTAAACATGTCTTTCAGGTGGCTATAGAAAGTCATAGAGGGATTTACATGTGCTACATACGAATTATTGCAGCGCTTAGCTTGAGTTATTTTAAGAGGATTTAAAGCTGTGTAATTTATTCGACGTCATAACTGGCTGATGCCTCTTAACGTACCGAGACAACTGAAAGGTGCAAACAAAAGCAATAAAAACTTGTATTTGATTGACACAGTAATAATGTTGGCCTACCAATAGTACGAGTTTGGGGGCGGGGTCAATAGTACGAGTTTGATTTTTCGATCAATAGTAACATCCAATGAACCAAAAGTTGTAGAAATTGCAAAGCACATTTCCTTGTAATTGCACATGTCTGATGTAATTGCTACATAATCCATCTTACAAAAATGTTCCAGCCAAAAAAAAAGAATTCGGCAAAATTGCTTTGATTTATGGCCAAACCTGAGGCCGGTTTCTGCGATTGAGTCGCACTTTATAATACCTGCCAAAGCGCCGCTCGTGTAGATGTTCATCACTTGAACCGGATTTCATATCCCTCCACAAACATTGGCCACATTTCACACGCATAAAATGTATTTCCAAAGCAGCTGTCAGGGATGCGTACAGCGTGCAGTATTTTCCCAGGTACAAAACAAGCAGACACAGAGCGATGAAGAACTGTGAACAGAACCACATTAGGCATAATGTGTGAAAAAGCCACACTGAATTTTAAGATAAGCTGATGAATAATTCATGTTTTTTTTTTTTGTAAAATTGTGTGTGTGTTTTCTCTTTGCTGCTTGTAGATGGTTAAGGCAAGAGCGTCTGGTTTGCGTTTTGCGAGATAAAATCGTAATAATCCAGAAATAATGGAAGCCATTGCTTAAAATCAAGACGGGATACATAATGAAAGCCATTTTAATGCGTTTGTATTGATTTTCTTCTTGTTTGCTTGAGGATAAACGTAGCTCTTAGAAACATGGCCAGCATTATGATCTGAAATAGAAGATCATAGGCGAAAATTTATTATGTGTGATTTTCCTTGAATCTCTGCTTCCTTTATTCCATGTGATTTTCAATAGTGATAAAGCAGATTGAGTTGAACATTTCACAAGATTTTGGGGTGTTTTTACCTTAAAGGGATAGTTCGGCCAAAAATGATATTAAACCCATGATTTACTCACCCCCAAGCTGTCCGAGTTGCATATGTCCATCGTTTTTCAGACAAACACATTTTCGGATATTTTAGAAAATGTTTTAGATCTTTCAGTTGATTAAATGTAATGTTACGGGATCCACGACCTTCAAGTCCAAAAAAGAGCGTCCATCCTTCACAAAATAAATCCAACCGGCTCCAGGATGATAAACAAAGGTCTTCTGAGGGTAATCCGCGCGGTGTTGTTGTAGAAATATCCATATTTAAAACTTTATTAACGTAAATAACTACCTTCCGGTAGCGCCGCCATCTTAGTCGCGTCCGCATTCAGGATAAGAGCTACGGAGGCTACTCTGCTGCTGCTCTGTAACCCCGCCCTCCGAATTTGTCATACGTCACTAAGAAAAGTGCGTACACTACGCTAATACTCTCTCCTGAATACAGAGGAGTCTAAGATGGTGGCGCTACCGGAAGGTATTTATTTTCGTTAATAAAGTTTTACGTTTCTTTCTCGCCACAAGAAACCACCACAGGTTTATCAATGCCATCAAAATAACTATTTAGTTTTTGTTTGTTTGTTGATCACGAAACCATTATTGTTTACAATGCGTGGAATGGTGCGCTGTGATTGGTTAAGCGGATTTATTGCATTCTGCAGAGGAGAACGACTGGCGTTTGTCACGGTTTGAAAAAAGGGAAGAAAAGATGACAGAATAACACCGCGTATATCAGATTTTGCGTAAAATAAAGTATTTACTTTTTAATACTGACCTGATATCATACTGATTTTGGCAGCAATTTTATTTTTTAAATGGCGTTTATCGCATTTTGGAACCAAACTCTTCATACATATATATACACATGCAGAAAGTGAACTGAATTTGTTGTCACTAATGTTAATTGTATAGTATACAATGGACTGTATAATATTGAGTATACCGCTTTATAAAATCTTGCTTGGGGAAGATACCGAATAAGGTCATTCAGTGTCGAATAAAAATATGAAGAGGGGACAGTTCACCCAAAAATAAAAATCATGTGTTCGTTTACAGACCATCATGCCATTCCAAACCCATATAACTTTATTTTCCCTCTGAAACGCAGAAAGTGAATTTCTTTACGAATATCTTGGCAACCATTTATCATCTAATAAAAATGAATGATTACTGCTGGATTTAAGTTCTAAAATTTCCTGAAAACACTGTGAAAGGATCATAAAAGTGCTCCAAACCTCCAACGTGCTATAAAGTTTTTTGCAGTCATACATAGTTTTGTGTACACAGCCATAAATTTAAATAATATTTATTTAAAGATTAAATACCTTTAATACTTTTAAACCACAAAAGTATTTTAAAAGTAAATACTGGTGCAACTAAGACTCAAACCTGGGAGAATTTTTTCATTTTCATATTCAATTTTAAAATACTCTGCTATATAATATGTCCTGGGCTACATGATATATCTGTTATAATTGAGTCACAAACTATGACAACCACTAGCATTTTAATGTCTTGCAAATATGATGTTCCTTCCAACATCCCGCAGTGTACATATGTTGCCAAAAAAAGAGTGCTTTTCCATCTACAGATATTTGGTTTAAAGAGTTGAAAGCTGTTTCCACAGTATATATTGACTCACAACCCAAAACATGTTTTCGTCCATGCAGTCGTTCAACAAAACATCTCCCTTTGAACTTCATATCTTCATTGGTAGCCGCCTTGTCATCTCGACGAGTGCAATTTGGATTTAGAGTCGCGAGCCGCTGTAAACACGAAGCACTCTGCATTTACTCTTAAAACCGCCCTGCCCATCTACACTACAGGAGACCAGAAACGGATCTCTTTGAGTCTTCACGTCGTACTGTTATGGAAATGCGCTCGCTTGCATTTCCCGACCTGAAAGGCTTCTAGCTTCCCGCCGCGTCTCCCGAGCTCCTTTTGTGTTTTTTGAACCGCCTTTAATGCGAAAAAAGACGCCGTCTGATGTACGAAATCCATCTCCACCTTCATCTGCGTACTTTGTTGCGTCCATCTCTGCTGGGGCTCGGAATTGTTTACAGGCGAAATAAAAATGCAAAGCAATTCAAGTGATTACCAAGACGGTTTGGGTTTAGACCGAATGCTGTCTCACAAAGTATTTCATGCAATACAAGTGTCTTTCTGTTATCTGTAAAGCTGTAATGCACTTGTTCAGTGTGCATTTTTTTACTTGATTTCAAGTTATGAAAGCTGCTGTATTGGATTTTACAACGTTATTTAATGGCAATTCGTACATATTTTACGGGGTTAGTTAATTCATAAGACCACATTTGTATTTTTTTGTACGATTTGCTTTTGCCCTGTGATGTTGGTGTTAAGAGTGGGATTTAGTATTGTTAATAATCGTATGTTTTTATACGATTCACTTTGTACGAATTTATACAAATTAGCCTATACGTACGAATTCTCGTGAGATCAGTCTGTTTTTTTTTTTCAAACTTAGGTCATCTTTGTTTTTAAGCATAACTTTTTGTTTATGGTTTCGGATTTTTATTACGATCACAAACCACAATTCTGGTGCAAAAAAAATCGGTACAAGGTGCCAACGTGAACAGGTTGCGTGATCTCATTCATAAAAGAAAACAGAACAAAGCTACAGAAGATAAAACAAAACAGACTACATTTTAATATGCGGCTCATTTGCATGAATTGCCTTAATAAATAATGAACGTGCTGCGTTGAGTTGCCATTTGCTACATCAACATAAACACCACAAATATGCGCTGTATCAATCATTAAACTGTCAACCCATATTCGGTGCTTACATTTTCCGTAAAAGTGTATCATACTCATCTGTCTATAATAATATATCATGCTCGACACAAACATAATGAACACTGTTTGACATCTCATTCATGAGCTCTCATTTAACTTTTCTCCCCACCTCATCTCCTCATTCCTTCCTCCAGTGTGTGACGCCGGAGAGTTTTCGTGTGCCGACAGACGCAGCTGTGTTTCTGAAAGTTGGCTCTGTGACGGAGAGCTTGACTGCTCTGATGGTTCTGATGAATCACCAACCATATGTAAGTCCATCAAACAAGACACATTTCCCCCATATACATCACATATGCGTCATATAACCTCATATACGCTACCGGTATATTGTTTCCTAATTTTTGTGAGTACTTCACATATATGTCACAACCTCAAATACATCACATGTGCATTATGTAACCTCATATACATCACATATGCGCCATATAACCTCATATACGCTTTATTGTTTTCCTCTTTTTATGAGTATGTCACATATATGTCACAACCTCACATACATCACATATGCATTTTTCATAACTTTATATACGCATATATGCATTATATAACCTCACATACGTCACCTACAGGTATGTATGATTTAACCTCATATATGCTTTTTTGTGTCCTTGTGTGCTTTTTGGATAAAAGCGTCTGCTAAATGTCTAAATGTAATTTAATATATGTCACATATGTCACATAACCTCACCTACATGACGTATGAATTATATAACCTCATTTACGTTTTTTATAGAACCTCACACATTTACATGTTATAGAACCTCACACATCACATATGTGTTACATAACCTTATATACATCACACATATGTCACAAAACCTCATGTACATCACATATGCATCACATAACCTTATATACATTATATATGCATCATATACCATCAGATTACCTCATATACAAAATATATGTGTCATATAACCTCTTTTAAATCATATCCATTTTAAAACCTTACATACAGTATATCATATATGCATCATTATATAACCTCATATACATCCCATATGGTGTTATAGAACCTCACACATCAGATATGTGTTATGTAACCTTATATACATCACACATATGTCACAAAACCTCATGTACATCACAAACAGTATGCATCATATAACCTTATATACATTATATATGCATCATATACCATCAGATTACCTCATATGCAAAATATATGTGTCATATAACCTCTTTTAAATCATATCCATTTTATAACCTTACATACAGTATATCATATATGCATCATTATATAACCTCATATACATCCCATATGCATCATATAACCTCACCTACATCACATATGAATTATATAACCTCATATACATCACATATGCATTAAAGAACCCCATACATGCATTATATAACCTCATATACATCATGTATGCGTCATATAACCTTTTATACATTATATATGCATCATGTAACTGAATATAAATCACAAGAGAGTTATATAATCTCATATACTTCACATATGAGTTTTAGAACCTTACATACATTACATGACATATATCTCACATTACCTCATATACAAAACATGTGTGTCATATAGCCTCTTTTACATCATATCCATTTTATAACCGTACATGTATCATATGTGCATTATTATATACATTGCATATGCATTATATAACCTCGTATACATCACGTATGTGCCATATAACCTCTTATACGTCACATATCAATTTTATAACCTCACATACATTCCATATGCATCATATAAACTCACCTACATCACGTATGAATTATATAACCTCATATACATCACAAATGTGCCATATAACCTCTTATACATCACATATCCATTTTATAACCTCATATACATCCCATATGCATCATATTACCTCACCTACATCACATATGAATTATATAAACTCATATACATCATATATGCATTAAAGAACCCCACACATCACACATGCCTTAACTTACATACATCACACATGCGTTACAGAATAAGTTCCTATCTATTCTGAGCTCTTATCATCGCTTTTGCTTCATTATTTGATCCATTTAGAAAAATAAATTGTATTGGACGGAACTTAACTTCAGGTCTTTGTTTAATGGTCTGGTTAGTGGCTAAACTTAACTCTGGGACAAATACCCTATCAAAAATAACAAATGTATTGGTTTCCTAAAGACGAGGGAAGACGGCGATCATGGGTCACTGCTTTGTAAAGGGAGGTTTGGCAGCCGACCTGTAGTTAAAATTGTATACATTCATTTTAAATAGTAACGTTAGCTCAAGTGTAATTTTTGATATGCTTTTGAAAGCCATTTTGTTTATGTTGTTACTGCTGAAATACTGTGTATATATATAATCTTGCTGCGTGCGTGACCTATTCATTACCAATTAAAGGAACCTGTTCTTTAACTGTAGCTTTGTGAGTTTTAGTATGAGCTTTGTTCTTCATTGTATTTCAGTTTCTCTAAATTGGTTTTGAAGGACATACAGCAATTTAAATTAAATATCATTACAAAGGTCACAAACCAATTAAACCTGTGTTATAAAGCTGCATATTCATTTGAATAAACTCATTTCAGAAGTTCTAATCGGATGTCACATTACCAGGAGGCTGTTTTGTACACTTTCAGTAGATATCCTTTGCGACCCATGTCAATGAGATTTTAATTTCTTTAAGCCGCACGCAATTGTACCACTTCTTATAATTTATGGCAAATGTGAAGGGATTTTTTAAATGCCTTTTGTCATGAATCGGCCCTCTTGTCCTTGTTTTACTTTAGTCTTGAAGCAGGATCACGACAGGCCCATGTTTTGTGTGGTGGCACATGGCCTTTCGTTTGGGCTGTGTGCTTCTCATGTCTCGTCTTTTGACCCTGCCCCTTGTTTGATTCATGTCACCTGTTGCCCTCTTAATTTAAATTTAATTTTTATTTAAAAGGGACATTTTACAAGACTTTTTTAAGATGTCAAATAAATCTTTGTGTCCCAAGAGTACATATGTGAAGTTTTAGCTCAAAATAGCATATAGATAATTTATTATAACATGTTAAATTTGCCACTTTGTAGGGGTGAGCAAAAATGTGCTGTTTTTGGGTGTGTCCTTTAAAATGCAAATGAGCTGATCTCCGCACTAAATGGCAGTGCTGTGGTTGCATAGTGCATATGATGGAGCGGTATTATCCGCCTCTCTCTCTCTCTCTTTTCTGGAGATCCTTGAAAACCTTTGCCTTGTGCTTCTTTGAAAATGACCATATAGCTTAATGAGAAATAGCAAGAAATCAAAAGCTACAGTAAAAAGAGAATTTTTTTTTTGAAGTGCTCTGCAGTTTTTATAAGTTGTAATACACTCTTTCAGTTTCACCATTCTGAGAAATATAAAGAGAAAATCAAATATTTTGATTGTTTGTCAGCATTTTCTTTGTAAAAATATTGGATGTAGAAAGCGCATTCATGAAATCAGATAACCGCTGAGGTCAGTTGCTTTCGGCGAAGCATGACGTAAAGTTGAACATGAAGTATCGTAAAATCGCACCAGTCATACTTTAATTTAATTAAAGTAGCGGTGAATCAAACAATCAATATTAACTTGATAATTTGTTATATATGAGGTCATCATACTTAAATGAACATCCTGCAAGTTTCAAAACTGAAAACGTCTGTGCTACTGAAATATAACAATTTTTTGGCACCAAGCCAGGAAAATGGTCTATTTAGGAATGTGCCGAAATATGACGTCAGAGTAGAATTGAAACTCCTCCCCAAACCTAAATACAACGACCACTTTTGTAGCCCCGCCCACAGCTTCGCGTGACACACGTGTGTGCCAGGGGCAAAGCAAACCATGCAATGTCTCAACAATCAGTAAACATGTCTTTAAAGATAGCCAAATGTTACCAGAATGACTTTTAAATAAAAATTTTCGGAGAGACTTTTATTTTGACGCGGTGATCTGTTATGAGTATTTATGAGTGTTTGGTTGTGGAAGAACTGTCTAGGAACAACAAAAACGCTGCTTAACTCGGAGGCTCGGAACATAACATTAGGAATGCGTGGTTAAAGTTTGTTTTTGAAGAAGTTCCAGCTCGCGTGGGGAGTGTTTGTTTACTTTGTGCACCGCAGATTCATTCAAATAAGCCACAAGTCGGTGCTGGATTTGCAGATCATGATTAAAAGCACAACTAATATTGCATCTGACAGGAATGATACAACAAGTAAAACATTTTACTTTATTTAAGATAAAGTTACTGTGTTTCTCTTTTGCTTTGTAAGAGATGTCGTAACATCTGTGTCTAAACACGTGTTTGACTGTTTTAATTTACTAAAAAACATTAAATGATTAATAAAGGTGCAACACTTAACAATACCACTCTAATATAACAGTAGAAATATACAAAGTTATTGATAAAGAAGGACTTACCAGGCGCAATTTTAATTCTGATAATTTAGGCAAGTTGCGTTTGAAAGGTTCAACAGTCAACAAAACTTTTTTATCATATAACTGCGGGATGTAACATTACGTGTATGTAAGAGCAACCTCACTAGCACAATAGAAATATACAAAGTTATTGATAAGGATTTATCAGCCGCAGTTTAGATTCTGATGCGTGTGTTGTATACGGTAATTTAGTCGCGTCGAGTTTAAAGGTTTATTTATACTTTACTATACGTATCGTCATTTATGTGTATCATCTTTAGCACCCAGAATCTTTTGTGGATCAAACATATATGTGCTCGACTGCTATTTTTACAAATTAATTTTTTCAAAACATTTCCCCACATGTAATGACGGGAAATGAAGTTGTCCAATCATAGCAGTGGGCATTTACGTCCAGGTCTTCAATGCAGCCCGCCCCTTCAAACAAAGCTTTTCTCCAGACAGCATCAGAACCATGTTAGAAAATAGCCTATTACTTATTGCTTTTGATGTTTTTGATTGTAAAAACCACACGAACATCATATGTAGACCTCAGACAACAGTATAAAACAATAATATCGACAGATTCATTGCCCCTTTAAAGTTATTTTGCCTGTCTGTATTTTGCAAGCTTCATTAATCATGTAAGTTTGATGACTACAAGACAGCTGGTTTAAATAAGTTCAATCTTTGAATAGACTTTTGTCTATAAAGTGTGTTTTCATTTATAAACGCTCACTCATTTGCCTTCCTGCTTATCAACGCATGTACAGCTGTGATTTCTTTGATGGCTTCGTCACTTTTCTTTTTTGAAGAACCATCTGTGAATTAGAAACTCTTTCCTTGTATTTTCATACAATACAGAGCTAATAAGCTGCACTGTAAAAAAATCTTTTTGCACTTAAATTTTTAAGTTGAATTAACTTGAATTTAAAAGTCAATTGTATTGACCAGTGACGAGTTGCCGTAACTTATAAAATAAAGATGACATTGATCACTTGTCAATATAAGTGCAAAATATTTTTTTTACAGTTCTATAATACGCTATACCAAAGGATATGAAGGATAACATTGGGATCATTTTAATAGTAATCATCGACAGCAAATCAGAATCCGTGTGCATTTAAATGAGAAAACTTTAGATTTTAGATGTTACCCATTGAAGTCATTTTTTAAGTTGATCCAACTTCTACTTTTACAGTGTGCATACCAATTTTATAGATGTCTTAAAATAATAGCCATTAAGCATACATTGCATGCATTTTAAGGGGGTGCCGTCGGCCAACCACGAGGGAATGGCTTTGCACCAAGTGGTCAGGTTCTCAAAATCCATCATTTACGCCTCTGGTTGTTTCATAAAAATTAATCAAAAGTGTTTAAGCAAGACCTCCTCGATAATACCCTGTGTAAGGCTGGAGGGCGGCCACGGTCAACACCATCAAAGAAAGGATAAAACAATAGAATAGTGCTGAATTAATGAGGTTGCATCACCCTCCAGATTTTGTGCTTTCGTCTTCTGCCGCCTATATACTTCTGAACATCTCATGAGATACAGAGACCCTGAGAGAAAGAGAGGGACGTGAGATATTTTTAAACAATTCTCCTATTTGTTAAATTACGTATTCGTTTTTTACCGGGATTATGAAAGTGGAGCAGCGGTCCGCTGGGAAAAGCCTTGGGGGGAAACCTGTGTATATGATTCTATTCTCCGAAACTCTTGGAGATAAACCAAGTTACAAGGAAATTGGAAATTAAGAAGTCAGGTGTAGCTCGGGCCACTTTCGTTGCGTGGAGGTTTTGGCAGTGGACAGTTCTGTACTGTCACTCTCATGAAATGTCAAGCCATTCACGATTCACGAGATGGCATGATATGCAAAAGTCTTTGGTGCTTAAAGGGACACTTTTTTTTGAAAATATGCAAATTTTTCAGTTCCCCTAGAGTTAAACATTAGATTTTTACTGTTTTGGAATCCATTCAGCCGATCTCCGGGTCTGGCGGTACCGCTTTTAGCATAGCTTAGCATAATCCATTGAATCTGATTAGACCATTAGCATCGTGCTAAAAATATCCAGAGTTTCAATATTTTTCCTATGTAAAACTTGACTCTTCTGTAGTAACATCGTGTACTAAGACCGACAACTCGCTGAGGGTGGAAACTATGGTAATGCAGGACTGTAAGTGGGCGGGGCTTTATCAAAGTGACCTCACATTGATAAGAAAATTGAAACGGCATGCCTAATGAGATTGCTTTGTTTTAATGAGGATCAAAAACAAGGAGCAGGTGGATTTTTTTCATCGTAGAGTGGTTGTGTTCACACACTGCCAACACACATTATGTCCAAACACCTTGTAAAAGTGGATGTTGCATAATAGGTGCCCTTTAAAGCTGTGTTGGTCAACTATTTCTCTGTCTATTCTAGGCTTGCAGCAGGTAAAGATAAGATGTCCTGTCAATCATCTGCAGTGTCTGGGCACCCACAGATGTGTTCATTACAGTAAACTCTGCAACGGAGTACGGGATTGTGAGGACGGTTACGACGAGGGCGTACACTGTCGTGGTGAGTTTTGGCAAAATCCTCCATTTGAAAAAAGTCTGCATTGCGAAAGTTGTATGCATTGTTTAATTTCAAAGTTTTAGTAGATTGGTACATTGTAAAAAATACTGTTGCACTTAAGTGTAATCAACTTGAAATTACAATTAATTTCATCAGTCGTGTAAGGAGTTTCAAGTGAGAAGTTGCAAAAAATATTAAAAATATAAAAAATAAAAAATAAGTTGAATTAGCTTGAGTTATTTCATATTTATTTTATTATTTATAGCAACTCCTCACTACACTTTAAAAAGTGAAAAGTTGGATCAACTTAAAATATTATTTCAATTGGTAGCACTTAAAAAGAAATATATATATATTTTAATTGACTTTAGGTAAAAATTTTAAGTTGAAAAATTAGTTGAATGTGAAAAATGTGGCTTATTCGTATTATTTTATACGGCCACATTCGTACATTTTTTAACGATTTGCCTTGACCCCTATGACGTTGGGATTAGGGGTGGGGTTAGGTGCAGGGTTTCGTTATTGTTTTTTTTATGATAATCGTATGTTTTTGCACGAATAATTTCTCGTAAATTAGCCAACTCGTAAAAATATGTATGAATTCTTGTGAGTTCAGGATGGTTGATCCCACTTTTCACTAGTCAAGAAAGTTGAAATTAGTTAAACTTAAAGATGTAAGTGCAACAAGAAATTTTTACAGCATATGAAAACGGATTTGGCTCTTAAAGGGACAGTACACCTCCCAAAAATTCTGTATTTTTGTTATTCACTTTCGCATAGTTTTAGACCTGGTTGACTTTCTTCTTGAAACACAAATGCAGATGTTTGGCAGAGAGTAACTGACTAAAACCTGCATTCCCCATTTACTCTTTTTGTATAGAAAACGAGCATTGCCAACTTTTGTTTTGAAACATTGTAACTTTTTTTACATAGGAACAACATGTATCAGTCTATATTTATTCAGAGGCTAGGTCACATTTTGTCTATTGTTAAAATTATACCGATTCATGAAACAGTCTTTGCTGAAATGTGCCATTGAGACTGTTAAGATCAGACCGAAACGACAAGGGACCTTATTAAAAATAAACTTCAGTCGCTTGTTTCTGACGCTGAGTTGCTTCAGAAGGTCACGCAGAGTGACAGACGCCAAACTACAGCAAACAACGGTTAAAGTTTCGACAGACTTTCCCCCAATTTACTGTGATCAAATATGCTTCGCCGTTGTGCAAATATGGGCGCATAATTGTGAGTTGTAGCTACAGTAAAGCTTTTATGGCAAGTTCAGCTTTGAGTTTTGAAAGGCATGGTTTGTTTTTATAGTACATCAAGCTCTTTCATTTCAAAAGCGCTTTTAAAATAAAAAACTTTAGATGTTCAGATTATTAAAAAAAAAAATCTGGTATTTGAGATAGCAAGAGAAAATGTTTGATGCACGAACGTTGCAAAAACTGTATTTTTTTTTGTGACTTGACAGTCTGTCAAAATTGAATTTGTGTTGATGGTCATAACTTGAAGTGCTTGTGGTAACCAAAAGTCCCCAAATGCTGGCAGTATGTCAAAACAAGCTTAGAAAATGTGATATGTTGTTGTCCGATAAAGGGTGCTTCGGAGAGAAATAAAAGACAAAAGTCTTTCTTGATGCCCAATAGCCAGTTTTGCAATGTTTGCAAAATCAAACGTCAAGACTACAAAATATAATTTAAGCTTTTTACAGTGTGTTCGACATTACCGCGGCAAAAGTGCAAGCGTTTAAAGTCTGTTTGGAGAGATAAGCGCAGTTAGCTTAATGTAGTAATGGCTTTCCGCTAAGTGGCAATTACTGTTGCTGCTCATGATGAAGTGAAGATCGCATTATTTGACATTGCGGTGTAGACAAGAGGAAGCCCAAAGATTTATATTGAAACCAAGCCTAGTAACATCTAAAGGATTTGATGTATTGCACCAGGGCGCTCTTAACCGCCGAGACACATGAGCTACGTCGCTCGCGTCCGCGCGTGTTTAATTATGGCCGTAATAAATGAACATATGGAGGTATTTATCAGCTTCACCTTGAGGTGAACTGCGCATACGATGTTATGCTTTTTACCCTGCTTTACGTTTTATGTACTTCTCAATCTTAGTCTTGGTCTGGTTTCAAAGGAAATAAAAATTTGCATTGCGGGACGGCAGTTATGGATGTTAGAGGTTCTCCAGAGGAGCGTGTTGGAGCGGTTTAGGATCGCCCTCCGCGCACCTGTCATAACTAAACATTCATAATTTACATTACAAGTCCGCTGAGCAGATATCAGCTCTCGCTCCTCAAGGTATTTTCGAATCTGGGACGGTACAGGGAAAGAGAGAAAATGAGACCATAGCTTTTCCTCCGCAGCTTTTACTATTGGAACGTTCACGTGGCGTAGACTTACAATTGTGTTTCTCATTAAAGTTACCATTTTTAGACTTACGGTTTAACCCTGTTTATTTAACAAATGCATCTTCTCGTACGTTGCACAATGGATATGTGCATCTTTCATGAAAATGTAATAAACTCTCCCTTTGATATTGCTTTTCTCCTCTGTTGACATAACCAAGGCTGTGTGGGTGGGAAAAAACAATATCAATCGAATTGTGTGTGTTTTTTTAGTGTGTTGTCACGCATGCCTCCTGGTTTTTATGAATTGTGGTCCTTTCAAATCCTTAACCCTATTTTGAGTATAAGCCTAGTTATATTTGTATTAGCAAACAATGCTAAAATCTTGGTCTACTCCAATTCATTACGAGTGCATTCATAGGAAAGTCTTACTCATGTACTAAATGTATTGTTTTGTGATATGAATGTTATTAAACATGACTTAATTATAGTCATTAAACTTTTTACTGAAAAAAACATGGTTAAGCGACATAGTAAAAAAACAATGGTAGAAAAACAACGGTAGCCATACTGTACTGTGGTAACCATAGGTAAACTAATTGAAGAAATTTTTATCCAACTTTTCACTTTATACAGTGTATAAGCATGCGTTTTTCTTTTTTTTTTGTGGAAGCAGAAATGCGCTGTTTTCATGACTGTACCTTTAAATGCAAATGAGCTACAGCTCCTCACTCCCTTACAGTACAAACAGACAGTGAGCGCTTTCAGTTAAAATAGATCTGATTAAAGGAAAACACCACCGTTTTTCAATATTTTACTATGTTCTTACCTCAACTTAGACGAATAAATAAATACCTATCTTTTATCAATGCGTGCACTTAATCTTTGTACAGCGCGTTTTGAATGTGTTAGCATTTAGCTTAGCCCCATTCATTCCTTAGGATCCAAACAGGGATGAATTTAGAAGCCACCAAACACTTCTATGTTTTCCCGTTCTTTCTGTGTTTTTGAAGCTTTGATTGTGTTTACAGTGCACAATATAACATGTGTTCATGTTTCACATGTAAAAAACGCATGTTTTTTTTTCACACAATTAGGGGTGGGCGATATGACCAAAATCTTCTATCACGATAGGATTAATTTTATATCATGATAACGATATGTATCACGGTAGAGTTTTTTATGTTTTAATAAGGTTTAAATCTTTAATACCATAGAAATGTTCATAATTCTCACAAAAAACATATACAAGCATAGAAAGAAGATAAAAACAAACAAAACTCAAGCTCTCTGAAGATACACAGTCAATAAGAATGATAATAAATAATTATGCATGTATGTATAGGCCTATATATATTTTTATTTAAGGTAGAAAAGTGATTTAATCAGGAGCAGTGAGAGATTTTTTTCTCAATGCTGTTTGATTAACACGAGTGACAGACAGGAGCAAAATTAGGTAACTTCCCCTTTAAGACCAAAGTCCGGATCCAATACACTGTTACACATGCGCTTTCTCTTTTAGCTGTTTACTTTCTCTTAAGACCTTACTGATCGTGTTTATGATGATGCTTGCAAAGACGGGAATTTTGACGCATATGTGTATTTAAGGCCAATAAAGCGGGAAAAATGCTCACGAGCTTAATAAGCAGAGGTCGCGCGACTTGCGCGCTCCTCACAGACAGAAAGAGTAGCGGTTGCGCGACTTGTCCGCTCCTGACACACAGAAAGAACGCACGCATACAGATCTGTTGTCTGTGTTTCAATGGCTTAAAATAACTTGTTTTAAAACTGCAGTGCTTAAATACGTGTACAAACGTTACGTTTTCGCGACCACACGCACAGGAGCGTGACGTGGGCACGTAACCTCGATAGAAACGATAGTCCAAAATCTCTACCGGTTGACAAATTTCTACCGGTTAATTTTGTCTACCGGTTTATCGCCCACCCCTACACACAATTTACTTATCTGTATAACGCTGTTTTCACTGTCCTCAAAACGGGCTGATGTCTTCCTTGTTCTATGAAGTCCCTCTTTCAAAAATACGTATCGAGTTGTGATTGTGTAGTTTGTTTTTGTGTGTTGTGATTCGATAGCAGCTTAGCTTGCTGTTAGCTTAGCTGGCGACTGACGTATTTCTGTGGGCAGAGTTAAGTGAAAAAACTGTTCTACTAATGTCATTAAAGGTGCAGTGTGTAATTTTTAGAAGGATCTTTTGACAGAAATGCAAAATAATATACAAAACTATATTATTAGTGGTGTATAAAGACCTTTCATAATAAACCGTTATATTTTTATTACCTTAAAATGAGATGTTTTTATCTACATACACCGAGGGTCCCCTTACGTGGAAGTCGCCATTTTGTGCCGCCATGTTTCTACAGAAGCCCTTAAAGGTGTAGTGTGTACATTTTCGCACAGAGAAGCTACGGTAGCCACCTCCAGAAAAACATCTCAATGTTGGAGACAACTTAGGGCTCTGTTAAGGGCTTCTGTCGAAACATGGCGGCACAAAATCGTGACTTCCACGTAAGGGGACCCTCGGTGATAAAAACGGCTCATTCTAAGGTAATAAAAACATAACGGTTTATTATGAAAGGTCTTTATACACCACTAATAATATAGTTTTGTATATTATTTAGCATTTTTGTCAAGAGATCCTTCTAAAAATTACACACTGCACCTTTAAAGCAGGAAGTAGAGGACTGTAGTCCAAACCGGCTGTAGGCTTTGAAAGGCGAATTCTGTTAAAGAAAATATATCGCCTCACAGTGAACTTTGCTCGAACTGATTTTGCCAAGTGGTTGATGTCCTCAGGGCATCATATTGTGTTGACCCAAGGACAAAATTTTTCTAAATAAAACCTAAACCTACCCCAAAACCCAACCCTAACCATAACCAAACCCTAAAATCAGAAGGACATGATAAGTCAAAAACAATGGTCTAAAAACAGCTAATCCTGGTTGTAAGCTTAAACTTAAAACAAACTGCAAACTTATTTCTGAAATCTGATTGGTTGATTGAAATGTTGTCCGAGGGTCAACATAATGTTGCCCTGAGGACATCAATCAGGAGAGCCGTGAACTTTATCATTTTACAGGTATTATTTATGCTATTTTAGCAACATTACACACTAACTAGGGTTTCAAAAATGGGATCAGAAAGAACGTGACCTTTAAAGACTGTTACATGAGTCATTACACGAGTAAGTGTGGTACAAAAAAAAAACTACGCGCCAGGGTCGAAATACTGCAAACTAAGTGCTCTTCTGCCATACAATATAGTTCTCATTTTTTATCTGCTTAAAAATCACCACGCTTTGTTTTGTGCCACCATACTTACTCGTGTAATAGTCTTGAAATAGAGAAAACATGAAAGTGATTTGTGGCTTCTAAATTCACCCGTTTGGATCCCAAGGAATGAATGGGGCTAGGCTAAATGCTAACACATTCACGACGCGCTGTACAAAGATTAAGTGCACGCATTGAAAAAACATAGGTATGTATTTATTCGTCTAACTTGAGGTAAGAACATAGTAAAATATGGAAAAACGGTGGTGTTTTCCTTTAATACAGTCTGAGACAACTGTATCTAGTGGACAGAGTACAACTTGCTGAGGATGGAAACTATGGTAAGGCAGGACAGTAAGTGGGTGGGGCTTTATCAATGTGACCTCACAAAAAACAAGGAGCGAGTGGATTTTTTTGTTCATTGTAGGGTGGTTGTGTTCACACACTGCCAACACACATTATGTCCAAACGCCTTGTAAAAGTGGATTTTGCATAATAGGTGCCCTTTAATCCAGTGGTTCTCAACTTTATCAGCATACTTAAGTTAAAGTAACATAAAAAAATATGTTGATTTGACAAAAATGCTACAGTGTATTAAATCATACAATGTAGTGCTGTTGGTAAAGATCATACCCTCAACCTATATGCTGATAAATACCTCTTTATGTTGAATTTTACTGCATTAAAGCAATTTTAAAGCAGGAAACTATTCTTCTAGGTCAAAACTGCCAAAATCTCTTGTATATTAAAACCATGTGAACAGTATGCCAGCTATTTGACATGTAAACAGGTAACTAACCTTGACAAAGTTCTTCGTATTTCTAAAAGGAATAAAAACAGATTTTTCAACTTGTGAAGCACCGCATGGCTTTTTGAAACCCTTGCTATTTTTCTAGTTGTGTGGGGATTTGTTTTGTCAGTGAGGAATGGAGTTTGCCTTCGGGTGACCATCCGCGGCACTCGAAAAAGAGAATATAAAGGGCTTTGTCTGTGTGTGTTTCCATGTGATTGCCTATCTTTATAGTTTCCCATGTATTGGTTCTTCTCACACAGATTATATTAAGGTCGTGTGCGCCTGATAAAGACTTATATGTTTTTTTATTTTTATTCAGGAAGTGTTCTGGTGTCAGACTGACTAGATGTAGATGTGTGAAATGAATAACTTAACAAGAGACAGCAAAGGGTTCGGGGGGAGAGATAACAACGCTGAGACAAAAGGAGTGTCGCACATTTAATTACTGTAAAACACACATTCATACACCCGTCGCACACATTTCAAAGCTTTTGCTGGGAAGATCTGAAGATTCGCTGTGTAGATTTGGTGGGTAGCCACGCCCACAATGAAGTCTCATTGGGCCAAAGTCACATAAATTTCCAACCATCTCAAAAATGAGAGCTCGTTGGGTCTTGGATTTGATTGGTCAAAAAATGGTCGCTAGTTGTCACTGGGGCATTACCCTTTTAAAAGCTTCCAATATGTGCCATTTTTAGTACAAATATGCATTCATTTGGTACCAATATGTACCCCTGAGGTATTAATATGAACTCTTTTGAAAGGGTACCGCCCCTGTGACAGCTAGGGACCATTTTTGCCATTTTTTGACCATTTTTGCCTAAACGCACAGCATTTAGCTGAGGCTTATCCAAAAAAGCTTACAAAGTAAGATTCGTAACACAAGTAAAACATCTGCTATGATTGTCATTACACGCATCCATCTATATGTTGCTTCCACAAATAGACATATTTTAAATGTCAGTAAATAAAAAGATGTTTTTCTTCCTCAAGCACAATTCTACATTTTCCATATGTGCATTTGTACGCTGATAGTTCAGTCGAGTCGAATGGCTTTCCATAAAATCCCGGCGCAGGCAAAAGGTCTTTTTGAATTTACTGCGCAATCATTTAGTCATTTGTGTCTGATGTTGTACTACACCAGACATGAAGGATGGGCGTCCTGCCCTCTGGGCTTGAAAAGCTCCCTTATTTCACACATCCATTGACTCCACATTTATAGCACAAAGGAAATGCTAAAGCTCATAAACTTTATTTCTTCGTGACAGCACGGACCGTAACCTTGAAATTGTGCTGAGTGTCCCTCTCTTGCTGGCAGAACTCTTGTTTTTTTTTTTTTTTGCTGTCTCTTTCTGTCCACAGTTTCACAGTGTCCTGCTGTTACCCTGAGCAAAGGATTTTGAGTTTAAACTCAGTCCGTTCTCTCAGACAAACCCGTGGGTATTATGGCAATGGCATACGGGCAGACTACTTTTGCATATTGCAGTATGTATCCTGTGCCACAGCATTGAAGGTTTTCTGTATGAAATACCTGGATTACCTGCCACATTTCACAAAGTTTTTATTTTTAAATCCTTTCGAATGGACTGCCAAGGCATTTCTAAAATAGATTTTTTTATACACAATTGGTTAAAAATGTATACCGGTATGTCTGCCTGTCTGTGTGTGTATGTCTGTCTGTCTATCTACTGTATCTATTTTTCTCCATTCATTTGTCTGTCTATCTGCTGTATCTGTCCATAATTCTGTTTGTTTATCTACTCTGCCTGTCTGTCTTTCATTCTGTTTGTTTATCTACTGTATCTGTCTGTCTGCCCGTCTGTCTATCTATCTGCTGTATCTATCTACTGTATCTGGCTGTCTGCCCAACCTTTTTTAGACCTTTCAGTCTATCAACTGTGTCGGTCTGCCTGTCCGCATAGCTGTCTGTCCATCCGTCAATCTGTCTATTTCTATCTATGTCTATGCGTTTTATGTCTATGGTATCTATAAATTTGTCTGTCTGCCTTTCTGTCTATCTTCCCTGTCTCTGTTGTCTGTATTTCCTTCATTTGTCTTTAATATCTGTCTGTCTGTCTGTCTGTCTATTTGTATATTGGCCTGTCTGTCTGTCTGTCTGTCTGTCTGTCTGTCTGTCTGTCTGTCTGTCTCTGTGTTTTTATGTCTATCGTATTTGTCTGTCTATATATTTGTCTGTTGACCTGCCTATCTGCCTGCTTGTCTATCTGTCTGTCTGTCTGCCTGCCTGTCTGTCTGCCTGTCTTTTGTGTATATCTGTCTATCTACTATATCTGTCTGTCTGTCTATCTGCTGTGTCTGTCTATCTGTCTATCTACTCTATCTGTCTGCTTGTCTTTCTGCTGTGTCTGTCAGTATATCTACTCTATCTGTCTGTCTGTCTGTCTGTCTGTCTGTCTGTCTGTCTGTCTGTCTGTCAGTCTATCTACTCTATCTGTCTGTCTGTCTATCTGCCGTGTCTGTCTGTCTACTCTATCTGTCTGTCTGCTGTGTCTGTCTGTTTGCTGTGTCTGTCTGTCTGTCTGTCTGTCTGTCTGTCTGTCTGTCTGTTTGTTTGTCTGTATTTCTGTCTGTCTGTCTGCTGTGTCTGTCTGTCTCTGTCTGTCTATCTGCTGTGCCTGTCTGTCTGCTGTGTCTGTCTATCTGCTCTATCTGTCTGTCTTTCTGCTGTGTCTGTCAGTCTATCTACTCTATCTGTCTATCTGTCTGTCTTTCTACTCTATTTATCTGTCTGTCTGTCTGTCTGTCTGTCTGTCTATCTACTCTATCTACTCTATCTGTCTGTCAGTCTATTTGCTGTGTCTGTCTATCTACTTTATCTGTCTGTCTGTCTGTCTATCTGCTGTGTCTGTCTGCCTGTATGTCTGTCTGTCTACTCTATTTGTCTGTCTGTCTATCTACTCTATCTGTCTGTCTGTCTTTCTGCTGTGTCTGTCTATCTACTCTATCTGTCTATCTGTCTGTCTACTCTATCTGTCTATTTGCTGTGTCTGTCTGTCTATTTGTCTGTTTGTCTGTCTGTCTGTCTACTCTATCTGTCTATCTGCTGTGTCTGTCTGTCTATTTGTCTGTCTGTCTGTCTGTCTATCTATCTACTCTATATTTGTTTGTCTGTCTGTCTTTCTATCTACTATATCTGTCTGTCAGTCTATTTGCTGTGTCTGTCTGTCTACTCTATCTCTCTGTCTGCTTTGTCTGTCTATCTACTTTATCTGTCTGTCTGTCTACTGTTTCTGTCTGTCTGTCTGTTTGTTTACTCTATTTGTCTGTCTGTCTATCTGCTGTGTCTGTCTGTCTACTCTATCTGTCTGTCTGTCTATCTGCTGTGTCTATCTATCTATCTATCTGTCTATCTGTCTGTCTGTCTGTCTGTCTTTCTGTCTGCCTGCCTGCCTGCCTGCCTGTCTGTCTGTCTGTCTGTCTGCCTGTCTTTCTGCTGTGTCTGTCTATCTACTCTATCTATCTGTCTGTCTATCTACACTATCTGGCTATCTGCTGTGTCTGTCTGTCTGTCTGTCTGTCTGTCTGTCTATTTACTCGATCTGTCTATCTGCTAAGTCTGTCTGTCTGTTTTTTTGCTGTGTCTGTCAGTCTATCTACTCTATCTGTTTGTCTATCAGCCCTATTTGTCTGTCTGTCTATCTACTCTATCTTTCTGTCAGTCTATCTGTTTATCCGCTGTGTCTGTCTGTCTGTCTACTCTATCTGTCTGTCTGTCTGTCTGTTTATCCGCTGTGTCTGTCTGTCTATCTATCTGCGGTGTCTGTTTGTCTGTCTGTCTGTCTGTCTGTCTGTCTGCTTGCTTGTCTGTCTGTCTGTCTGTCTGTCTGTCTATCTACCTACCAACCTATCTATCTATTCCATGTCAAACAGCAAGTGTTTCAACGTAGTTTGTAGTATTGTTGAACTAGTATGCCACACTGACATAAACATAGACATACAGAAGTAGAGGTAATAGCATATAGACTAATAACAGTGATTTATTCAAACAAATGAGTCTAAACTGAATGTACTCGCAAACAAACCCTCATTTGAGCAGAACAGATGTACAAATCTCTTTCCTCTCCTGTGGAATAAGAGTGATAGATTCATCCCTCGCTCGCCGGCTGTTTTATATTAATTGCGCCGTCCGTTGTCACTCATGCGTACACAGCGTATGTTTCTGGAAGCCTGCTACTCAGTCGCTTTCACTGCCTCTGTAAATTCCAGCAATTGAACGCAAATCAAAGGGTACAAATGATAAAACAAACTTCAGGACGTGTAACAGGCCTGACAGCTGTTCATGCGCAATCGAAGTTCAGACGAAAAACAGCTCTCGGCACGCGCTGTTGTCAAGGCTGTAGCGGCAGGCATGAATGAGTTTCAAAGACGGGAAAGTCCTGACTAGCTCGAAATTGGGACTGAGTCCCTTTTTGACCCAACATTGAAAATAACCCAGCATTTATTCTGTGTAGTTTCTCTATTCAAAAGCATTACTCATGATTTAAATAAATAGCAGTGTAATAATGTAGCAGTGTGATAATGTACGGTACATTCACACGGGGCGAAAGCGTTAACCCTTGACGAAAGGTTTGTCTGAAGCGTGGCCAACAGCCAATCACAGTGGCCGCAACACATGCTCCGGTCTTGCACAAAAGTAATTGGCTGACTCACACTAGGTTAGTAGACATTACAGTTAAATACATTTTAGACTATAAAATGTCCACAGCTCCAAAGGTTTCCATGAATCCAATTCGGCTTGATCTGTATCAAATAAAATTTTTCAAAAATGTGGTTTCGCCTCTAAAAACATCAGACGTCCTTGATCTGATCCACCCTCACTTTTGATCTCCCGCTTAACAATTCGCTGTTAACGTTCTCGGTTCTTCCGGATTGACGGTTGCAGCATGAATGTCCACCGCTATGTTTATCCAACGCCAAAACCACCAAAAGCATTGTAAATCACGACCGTGGTCTCTTTGAAAGTAATGCTTCATCTCTCATGGGCTTCGAGTGTACTACATACTACAGGTGTTAGTCAGGAAACATTCTTTGTGTTTTACCTTTGTATGTCCCTATGGTGATAACACACTTGCCTCAGTTTTCCCCCCTGCATGCGCAGTCCCTAATGAATATAAGAAATTGAATAAGGCGGCCCACACAACAAGGTGAATAAACACAGAAACACGCATTCACAAAGAAACAGCACACAAAAGATGGCTTTTATATAATGAGCACACGCGCCGTAAACAAAGGTGTACGATAATTGGAATGCCATCGTGTGCTTACAATTTATTTACGATCCCCGGTGAAACATCATTTTACTTAAGTTAAGCATAGCATTAGGAACTTATTATGCTTGGACTGGCGAAGATAGTTTAGCTAATGGAAAAATTATGCGTACTGATATCAAATGTACGTACATGGTATTGTTAGTCGTAATGTAGAATAGGTCATTCTGGTTCTTGTGTTATGTTATTAGTGTTGAATACTATTATACTGAAGCGTGTAAAGACATAAGGCTCATTCACACCAATAATAAAAACCATAAAGATTACTATAACGTTAACTATATTAGCGGTCACAATAGTGGACAGTAACATTGTGTGTATTTTAAGCTCGCTGTCTGCAGTTTCACATTTTAAATGTAAAAGCACTTTAAATTAGAATGGATTTTGATTGGCTGTTAATGTTTCATTGTACATTTCCTGAAAAATATTGCTCCGAATGTGATTCCCAGTGTGCTTTTCACATGTCTCCTATTTAAATGAGACACAAGCAACTACCGCATCCCACGTGAAAAGATTTTTAAAATATGTATTTAATATTTAATAATAAATCATCATGCTGGCCGGATTGGACACATTTGTGGGCCGTGTATACACCATACACTTAAACTACACTGTCTATTTTTATCAAATCAACATTTTTATGCCACTTTAACTGAAAAAATTAAGTTATCAATTTCAACTTGTTTTTATAAGTTATGTCAACTTAAACACGTCAAAATGCTGCCTTTTTTACATTGTATGTACACTATATACTCAGTTGTCAATTGTATGAATTTTATAAGAGTAGTATCGTCCCAAATGGGACACGGTAAACTAAATCTCCTCATAGCAAAGACCACGTATACACTTTCCAATTATAAGACAGTGATATGATTATGATTCTCTGTTATTAAAGGGCATCCGGTAATGGCTTACATAAAAAAGAGCAATTTGCAAATATCTTTACTGCTAAACAAAACAACGTTTATCCACACAGTGTTACCAGAGGTTAATTTGATCTATATTTCAAGATGGCTCTCTCATGGCACATTTAAAAGAAGTCATCCTTGGGTTTATGCATCGCTTGCCTTTGCATACATCAAACTGCTTAGCAATGTTTTAACAATAGGTTTTTGGTATGCCATAACCCTCAGCTAACAGCTCCAAATGTTATAATTCATCAAATAAATGCAACATTTATTTGTCCGGTAAAACATCAGATGGTGTGCGTACATTAGCTTGAGTTATGGTAATGTTGGCATATTACAGTATGATGGGAGCGATTGAGGGTTAAGTGCTTTGCCCGGGGGTAAATCTGCGGTGGTCAGAGGAAGGGCAGAGATGAAGTTTTCATGTGCCAAGTCGAAGTGCTTCAGAGGCTTGAACAAGATTTGGACGGCAGGCTGTTACTGTCACATAAATCTGGCGAAATATAGATTTGTTGTATCCGGTTGCGGTGCACGCAGACTGTAAAAGCAGTCGGCCCATCTGCGTTGGTTTATACGAGGTTTATCTGGATCTTCTTTCTGTGCGGCTCGTCACATTGACGGTAGATTCAGAAGTGTTGATGAAGGGGCAAAATAAACCGGCTTTCTCACAGACATCTCGCTTTGTCTTCCTTTGGTTTCCGCACTTCTTTTGCATCGAAGTGCAGGTGTTTAAATCATCTCAGGTGTTTGCAAAGTTATGTAATGTGAATGTTTTTAGTTTCCATTAAATAATACTTAAAGTCAGAGTAATCGATTAGCTCGGTCATCTGCATTTTCTGGATCAGATTCGGCTCGTATCGATAATGTAGTAAAGACGACATTAACTCCTGTTAGCATTGCATTGTCATTGAATCTTTCAAACATGGTAAGGAGTGTCACATTTCCGGCTGCTGTCAAAGGTATTCGGGTGATTCTCACGAAAACTTTGTTTTAAAAATGTCAAGCATGAATATGTAAAAATTGCTTAAATTTACTTTTTTTCCCACCAGACATTGAAAAACAAAGTCTGGAGTAAATGGGAACATTCATTTAAACACTTTTACTTATCATTTAACACTTTTTGTAACATAATTTAAAAAATTAGTCCTAAAAAATCTCATTACCGCAACAGTCAGAAAACATCAACACTGACATATTTTCAAAATGACATGACAAACCTGAAAGAACATAATTTGGAGATTCTGCACATGCATTTAAAATCAAAGTATTATGCTTCTATTAATTAAATTAACATTTAATAAGCATCTGTTGCGGTAATGATAATCAAAATGTCGTGTAAGCATTCTGACAAGACAATATTTCAAATTAACTGTAAAAAAATGATCTTACCTGGTAGCCATCTTGAAGTAACTGGTCCATGTGCTTGGTCACTCAAAATCAAACTTTATTAAAATTCTGTATGTGTGCTTAAACTGTTCTCAAAAAGTGTTGCGGAGGATGAGAACATCAGGCATGGACACATCATTTTCCTAATTTTTCTTCATTATTATTATTATACATGAATATTCAGTAAATATTTTTTCTGTCATCTAAAGTAGTTTAGAAAAACATCCATTTATTTTTGTGTTAATTTGATTAAATTACAACATAACGCATGTTCAAACACAGCCGGACACATTGCGGTAATGAGAATTTCAGCAGAAAATGAGATAAAATTGACAAATTATAAATTCTTATGTTGAAATCACACATTGTGCAAGGTAGAACACAGTATTGTGTTAATTCTGATGCTTTTTAATATTACTATAGTACACATTTTATAGCTAAAATCATTAGTGCCGTGGTGTTTCAATGGTTTCGTGAGAATCACCCATTCAGGCCAATCACCATGTACAGATTAGCTGGCCAATCGTGGACACAGCGCTTTTCAGATCGATGAGCTTTGTAACAAATCATAGCGTTTGAGGATGGCAGCTAAAAAATGTACGGTATGTGGAAAATAATTTCTGGAAGGCATTAAACTTTTGTGAAAATCATGAAAAATGCTGCTGCTGGCTGGAAACTTAAAAAAAAAAAAAACGTTGCCTTACTGCTGATTGGCTACAAGTGTGTTTTGGTAGTCTGCCCTTTAAAAAATCACGCACCCCGCTTTTGAACTTGCAAAATTTGTAAAATTAATTAAATTAATATGTAAAATATTTCTAAATGTTTTAAATTCTGGGAAAAGCACCACTACACATTTCAATAATATTTAGATAATATTTTAAGAATTTATTTCAGTATTTCAATAATCACAATATATTGTGCATCTCTACACTTTTAAAAATATATGTGCTGCATGATGCCATAAAAGGACCAATTTTGAATTTATTAATCAATAAATATCTGTTAGCACTCGCAGTACCTTTCTGTTTCACAAAAGCTTCTTTGTAGTGAAAAAAAAAAACGGTTCTTTTGAAGGTCAGAAAGAAATTATTTTTTTTTTGGTCCAAATGGTGAATGGCTTTAAAGTTTTTTGTGTAGTTACCACACAAAAGTTATCCCAGATTTGTTCCACCGTTGCTTTAGAAAGTCAATACAACTTCTACTCTGTCCTTGCCGTTCTAACAAACCGTGTTTGTTTTACTCAATCTTGTTTGCTTTCTGTCACCTATTTATAAACACCGCCTGGTAGGTCAGCCCCCCCGGTCACTTGTACAGATCGCACAAACACGAAAATACACAACCGTCCCTTCATTTCGCTATAGTGATGGCCTATCTGTCTGGACCCGGGGGACGGTGTGCACTCTTATCACGTCGGCTGAGGGAAAGACCCGCTGTGAGTGAATAATAGACCTGTCCAGGATTCTCTGAACAGTTGACACCTGCTAGGAAGGGGGCGGGGCTTTAACTACAGTACTTTCTGAGTGGTCCATTCAGACTGCTGTGGAACACAATAGGAAGCTGGTGTTAGGGTAGTTTAAAAGCATCTGCATTTGCGAAGTTATACATTTTATCGGTATGTGTGTTCCCTGTGAATCGAAACCACCGACTGAGCTGCAGGAATGGGGAAATGGTTTAGATGCCCTGTAAAATCTTTTAGTTTATGTATGTTAGCTTAAAGGCCATCTATATGCAAATGCACTGTTTGCAAAATAAACCTTTAGCAGTAATGTGCCTTGTACCATGATACCTGACTTGGAAATAACCAACAGTCATTGGCTCTTTGACAGGCCGTGCCTCCAATATAAAAATACTATATTATATACTACGGTATTTACTATAGTAAGCTGTAATAATACTGTAGTGTCTTCAACCTTACTACTTTATAGTATACTGTAGTGTACTATATTAATTTTAATGTAGTATGTACTACAGTTTACTGCAGTAAATACTATAGTATAATTTAGTGTACAAAAATTTGTAACTATATTATACTAATGTGGTATAAATAATATACTATATATAATATGATATACCAGAGGTCTTCAACCTTTTTTAGGCCAAGGACCTCTTGATGGATAGAAAGGAGGAGCAGGGTCCCCCAGTACATGTATCAAATAAAATTATGGATTTACATACTTTTTTACGTTACAAAGATATTCAAATTGTGATTTTTTTTTGTATATTTACTTAAATATACTTAAAAAACAAGGTTAGATTGTCTCTTTTTTCATTTTTTCATCTAGCCTACAACAGTGGCCATTTCTAAAGCAGGACACATTTCAAAAAGTTTTGCTTTTGCGTCTTCTTTCTCTGTTTGTGGAAAAAGACAGATGTTTAGGTAAGGGTCGAGGACAGAAGCATTCTGTCCGAGCACGCGCAACGGAGGCGGACTGCCCAGGCGCGCGCGAAACAGTACTATTATATATATACAGTTTACTGCTGTTTACTACAGTATACTATAGTGTACTGCACCACTTTATATTATACTATAATATATTTTCATGTGGGCTGATTTCTTGTTTTTGTTCTGTCAACACAGAAAAGAAAACTGCGAAACAATTCCACACAGGATCTTTAAATCCGTCAAACCTATAGATGTGGTCAAATAAAAAAGCCTTGGCATTTAAGGCTGTATGGATTTTCGAGGTCTCGACCGTTAATATTTTATGTGGTACGGGACTCCCAGGAGTGATTGATTGTTCACAGCAGCTAAAGTTCAAGCTCCTCAGGTTGGGCTAGAGAAATAGATCCACAGGCATTTACCTCGACGCCCCTGTCAGACTCAGCACCTTCCCGAACCGCTGCGGAGAGCACTACATCACCCAGTGAGAGTCAGCGGAAGTGGGGCTCCTCACCGGGACAAAATCAGCCTGAGGTAGAGACGTGGAGTTCACAGGCGATAAATCCTGTCGTGAGGGAGTCTGACTCGCAGCGAGGGTCCCACCGTAATGGCCTCCTTCCTGTTCGGATTAGATTAGTGCGAATCCGGGTGGCAGGGAGCGTCCTAGTTGCCGTGTAGCAGTTGTAAACTACTGTATGCTGTCCATGAACATTCAGCATGATATTGGCCTACTTTTTGTAGTTATATTTCTTTCCTCAAGCACTTTTTAATAACTACAGCCCTTTACGAACACAGGATAGGGACTATATTTAATTTTATATCATATTAGATTTCATAAGAAAAAACTTCCTTCAGCATACAGTGCGTAAATAAATCTTTTTTATTCATAGTCAATTTCAGTCACACATGTTAGTCACACATATAAAGTTAAGCATTGTTCGGCTCAAGTGGATGTGCATCCTCCGTAATGCATCCTTATATTTCACTTTCAGTTAAACTTGTGAAGTAAAACGCTTTGCATTACCCATAAACGCTGTAATGTATTTTTAAAGAAGTGCTTAATTTAAAACCGTCTAGCTTAAACCACTCAGAAAGCATGGTTGCGGTTGGGCGATGCATTTTTCAGCGCATGCATATTATTAATGAGGGCTTCACGCAGTATGCGCATTCGCAGTCTCCCTCTATTTCAATTGATGACATATTTATAGTGTCCAAACCATCAATACGTGCTCATTCATGTGCAAACCTGTATTGCCACAAATTTCCAACCGATTAAAAAGACAAGGTGACCTGCTAGCTACGCCCCCAGATGAATAAAAACGGCGAGTGCGGCCTATAGACATCAAAGTAATTGAAACAGATTGCATCCAGCGTTTGTAAATCTCTGCGATTTTTCACCCGATTTTGGGATCAATAAATAAGGACAGGGAGATCTTCCCACAGCGCTCCAGACGGGATGGGGATGCTGTCGTCAAAACGTCCCTCATTATGAGGCAGCGAGCGTGATAAATATCACACGGTGGGCCGTAAATTTGCACTTTACTGTTGTCTATTGACAGCGGCTCGGAGCGGGAGCGCTCGGGAGAAATGTGTCTGAGGAAACAAGCCTGAAGTGGCGCTTTAAAAGCGCTGAATCATGTTCTCGTAATGAGGCTGCATCTGTTCAACTTTGTAAAAATGAGTTCAGTACTGAAGAAAGCTGCTAGCCGAATGACATTGTTCTGCTAAGGAGGGTTTCACAGAATGTAAATGCGTGTAGTTCAGTGGCACTTGGATATTAAGATCGTGAATCAAACCGCTAGTTGCGACATCTATGTTGTCATCAGGCACTGGCTGTTAAAAAATAAAGTTAAAAGGAAAAGAGTCTGTGCCACTAAACGAATTGTGAAAATGATCCCTGCCAAAATCATACCAGGGTTGCTGGGTGGGGATGGTAAGGATACTCAGGATACTAAGCCAACACATCGATGCTTTACAAGCTTTTAAAATGTATTTTGTTTTTGTGTTTATTTCATTTTAGAGTTGGTGCGTAGCTGCCAGGAGCGAAGGTGTCAGTTCGACTGTGTTATCATGAGGAACGGCACGTCCTGTTTCTGCGGGGAAGGGTTCGAATTAGACGAAGATGGGAGGAGATGTCGAGGTGAGGTCATGACCATCTGTAGCTCCCCCCCTGTTGAACAATGTTATGATATTACATTTCGGTAACAGTTTGACTTGTTACATTACATTGTGGTGGCTTGTAAGTGTTAAATGTGAGAACAGCCCTACTGAAAAGGCCAGCTAAAACCAGCCTGAGATAGTTGGCTGGTTTTAACTGATCTCCCAGCCTGTTTTAGTTGATTAAACTAATGTTGTAGGCTAGTTTTAGAGTTGGGTTTGGGATACTTTTTAGCTGGAAGACCAGCTGACCCACCAGCTTAAACCAGTTTGACTAGGCTGGAAGCTTGACCATCTTAGCTAAGCTGATTGGCTGGTATAAGCTGGTTTACTGGTTTAATATAGAAGTAGCTGGTTTAAGGTGGTCAAGCTGGTCTTCCAGTGTGGTCAAGCTGGTTTTAACTGGTCACCCAGTCTGTTTTAGGTGGTTAAACTGATGTTGGTTAAACTGATGTTTGGCTTGGCCATCTTGGCTAAGCTGGTTGGCTAGTATTAGCTGGTTTAAGTAGCTGGTTTAAGCTGGTCAAGCTGGTCTTCCAATCTGGTCAAGCTTGTGGGTCAGCTGGTCTCCCAGCCTGTTTTAGTTTGTTAAACTGGTGTAGCAGGCTGGTTTTGGAAACTTTTAAGCTGAAAGACCAGCTGACCCACCTGCTTAAACCAGCTTGATTAGGCTGGAAGCTTGGCCATTTTAGCTAAGCTGATCAAACCTGGTTTAAGCGGGTCAAGCTGGTCTTCTAGTCTGATTAAGCTGGTTTTAACTGATCTCCCAGCAGCCTTTTTTAGTTGGTTAAACTGGTGTTGAAGGCTGGCTTTAGAGGGGTTTTAGACACCTTTTAGTTGGAAGACCAGCTGACCCAACAGCTTAAACCAGCTTGACTAAGCTGGAAGCTTGGCCATCTTGGCTAAACTGGTTGGCTGGTATTAGCTGGTTTAATATAGAAGTAGCTGGTTTAAGCTGGTCAAGCTGGTCTTCCAGTCTGATTAAGCTGGTTTTAACTGATCTACCAGCCTGTTTTAGTTGGTTAAATTGGTTTTGCAGGCTGGGGTTAGAGAAGGGTTTTAAACACTTTTTACTTGGAAGACCAGCTGACCCACCAGCTTAAACCAGCTTGACTAGGCTGGAAGCTTGGCCATCTTAGCTAAGCTGGTTGGCTGGTATTAGCTGGTTTAATATAGAAGTAGATGGTTTAAGCTGGTCAACCTGGCCTTCCAGTCTGGTCAAGCTGGTGGGTCTGCTGGTCTCCCAACCTGTTTTAGTTGGTTAAACTGGTGTAGCAGGCTGGTTTTAGAGGGGTTTGGACACTTTTTAGCTGGAAGACCAGCTGACCCACCAGCTTAAACCAGCTTGAATAGGCTGGAAGCTTGGCCATCTTAGCTAAGATGGTTTGCTGGTATTAGCTGGTTTAAGTAGCTGGTTAAAGTGGCTGGTTTAAGGTGGTCAAGCTAGTCTTCCAATTTGGTCAAGCTGGTGGGTCAGCTGGTCTCCCAGCCTGTTTTGGTTGGTTAAACTGGTGTAGCAGAGTGGTTTTGGAAACTTTTTAGCTGAAAGACCAGCTGACCCACCTGCTTAAACCAGCTTGACTAGGCTGGAAGCTTGGCCATCTTAGCTAAGCTGATTGGCTGGTAAAAGTTGGTTTAAGTAGCTGGTTTAAGCTGGTTAAGATGGTCTTCAAGTCTGGTCAAGCTGGGGGGTCAGCTGGTCTCCCAGTCTGTTTTAGTTGGTTAAACTGGTGTTGCAGGCTGGTTTTAGACACTTTTTAGTTGGAAGACCAGCTGACCCAACAGCTTAAACCAGCTTGTCTAGGCTGGAAGCTTGGCCATCTTAGCCAAGCTGATTGGCTGGTATTAGCTGGTTTAAGTGGCTGGTTTAAGGTGGTGGGTCAGCTGGTCTCCCGGCCTGTTTCATTTTGTTAAACTGGTGTAGCAGGCTGGTTTTGGAAACTTTTAAGCTGGAAGACCAGCTGACCCACCAGCCTTAACCAGCTTGAATAGGCTGGAAACTTGGCCATGTTAGCTAAGCTGATAGGCTGGTATTAGCTGGTTTAATATAGAAGTAGATGGTTTAAGCTGGTCAAGCTGTCCTTCCAGTCTGGTCAAGCTGGTGGGTCAGCTAGTCTCCCAGCCTGTTTTAGTTGGTTAAGCTAGTGTTGCAGGCTGGTTTTAGACTGGTTTTAGACCCTTTTTAGTTGGAAGACCAGCTGACCCAACAGCTTAAACCAGCTTGACTAAGCTGGAAGCTTGGCCATCTTGGCTAAGCTGGTTGGCTGGTATAAGCTGGTTTAAATAGCTGGTTTAAGCTGGTCAAGCTGGTCTTCCAGTCTGGTCAAGCAAAGTGGGCAATACTCCTGTAAATTCCTGCTACACAGTTCAAACCAGGCTGGGAGACCAGCTAAAACCAGCCAACCAGCTAAGGCAGGTTTTAGCTGGTCTTTCAGTAGTAAGGTTTTATGTTTCAAACAAAGATGACGATAGAGGGGCAAAAGTTACGACTGCAACTTTAAAATTTTTGCTGGCCCATATTTAGGGTCGATCATATGCCAATATCTAAGCTACCTAACTGTGAGATTCAGATTCATGTCAGCTTTAATCGATTAATTACTTGAATTACGCTGTTGACTGAAACTGCAATTTACCAACGTGCTCCCTCTCCACACTTACGACTCTGATTTCCATATTCATACATTTTGATAGGATGTTACAGAACGGCCACATTAGGAGCTGAGTTTATATATTTAGGTCATGTTTGGGCACGTTTAGTGTTTAATAAATAGCCCCGCTGTTGCCTGCAGATCATGATGAATGCAGGGATTATGGGACGTGCAGTCAGATCTGTATGAACACACAGGGATCGTACAGATGCGCTTGCACAGATGGCTTTAGCCTGCAGGCCAACAGACGATCGTGCAAAGCCAAAACAGGTAAGTTCATTTATCATCCACGTTATTTCTGGTCCGAAAAATGTAATTTACTTTCATTTCAGCTGCGTTTTAAAAGCAGAAAGATAAAGAAATTCACTCGCGCATAAATCAAAAACTTTGTTCGCAAACTTGCTTGAGCTACTAAGTGCAACCACGGCAATTTGATAGATGCGTAAAATACATTTAAGTCAATCCAGTGCAGTATTAGTAATAGTAATACTTTGCTTAGTAGGTCTGACAAATAACTTCACACTCAACATTTAAATTATGGCCGTCCTAACGTCTGAAGACAGCCACAATGCCTTCTGGGATTTTTATTTGTGTAGCAGGGTCTCTGTATAATGACAAACTTGGCCGATATAATAGCGCTGATGACTCTGTCGCTCGCCTCGTACGAGTGTCACTTACACTTAAAGTCATCAATATGCAAATGGCCACCGGTGAGCCGGGCTACATCAGAGTCGTGGGAAAGATAAACAAGGAGGTTTTAATGGAAAGTCAATCACGGCTCATCCAGACCTGCCTTCGACTGTCTATCAAATTTAGAGATGATTACACGCTCGCAGTTAATTGCTCTTCATGGTCTCAGTTCATTAGTGTGAAAGGGAAGAGAAAACACAAGGCAGTCGTGAAGTTTACACTTTCACAATTCCTGTCACGCCAATTAGATTGTTTTAATAAGCAAATGCCAGATAATGAACCTGTGTTTTAAAGTGTTGTAGAGGTGTTGAAAATATATATGTAAATATTGCTGGTTAAGTGTTAGAAAGGTGAGAAACTTACTGATGTTTATTTAAGATATGGAAATTATCCTGTTTAATATTTATATGGGGTGTTTCCTCAGGCATTTTTTGTCCACGATGATTTTTTGTTTGATAGATTTAATCTTTTTCTTTGCTTTTTGTTATATGAAGGTCACAGTAAAATAGTGTTGGATACATTTGTAATCAAACATTTCTATAATTTTTCTGTGACGAATGTATATTCATCGTTGGACTTGGTTAGCAGACAAAAAATGAACTTGTAAAATTATGAAGTCTGTCTCTCTATGTCTGTCTATTTGTCTTTCTGTCTATTTCTGTCTGTCTATGGCTTTCTGTCAGTCTGACTATGTCGGTCTGTCTCTGTCTGTCTGTCTCTGTCTGTCTATGTCTGTCTTTTTGTTTGTGTATTTCTGTCTGTCTTTGGCTTTCTGTCTGTCTGTCTGTCTGTCTGTCTATGTCAGTCTGACTATGTCTGTCTGGCTTTCTGTCTGTCTATGTCTTTCTCTTTGTCTGTCTGTCTATTTCTGTCTGTCTATGTCTGTCTGTCTGTCTATGTCTGTCTGTCTCTCTGTCTATGTCTGTCTGTCTGTCTGTCTGTCTGTCTCTCTCTCTCTCTCTCTCTGTCTGTCTGTCTGTCTGTCTGTCTGTCTGTCTGTCTGTTTCTGTCTTTCTTTCTTTCTCTTTCTTTCTGTCTATGTCTGTCTGTCTATAACTGTATGTCTGTCTGTCTGTTAGTTTGACTATCTGTCTATATATGTATGTCTGTCTGTTAGTTTGACTGTCTTTCTATCTATGTCTGTTCGTCTATCAGTGTCTGTCTGTCTGTCTATCTGTGTCTGTTTGTCTATCTATGTCTGTCTTTCTGTCTGTCTCTGTTTGGCTTTCTGTTTGTCTGTCTGTCTATTTCTGTCTGTCTCTGGCTTTCTGTTTGTCTGTCTGTCTGTCTGTCTGTCTATGTCTGTCTTTTTGCCTGTCTGTCTGTCTTTCTGTCTGTCTATTTCTGTCTGTCTATGGCTTTCTGTCTGTCCGTCTGTCTCTGTCTGTCTGTCTGTCTGTCTGTCTGTCTGTCTGTCTATGTCTGTCTTTTTGTCTGTCTGTCTGTCTGTCTGTCTGTCTATTTCTGTCTGTCTATGGCTTTCTGTCTGTCTATTTCTGTCTGTCTATTGCTTTCTGTCTGTCTATGTCAGTCTGACTATGTATGTCTGTCTCTGTCTGTCTATGTCTGTCTGGCTTTCTGTCTGTCTGTTTGTCTGTCTGTCTATATCTGTCTGTCTGTCTGTCTGTCTGTCTATGTCTGTCTGTTTCTGTCTGTCTGTCTGTCTGTCTCTCTGTCTATGTCATGTATATGTCATGTCTATGTCTATTTCTGTCTGTGTCTGTCTGTCTGTCTCTCTGTCTGTTTCTGTCTTTCTGTCTGTCTGTCATTCTGTCTATGTCTGTCTGTCTGTCTATGATTGTATGTCTGTCTGTCTGTCTGTTAGTTTGACTGTCTATATCTATCTATCTATCTGTCTGTCTGTCTTTCTGTCCATCTCTTTCTGTTTGTCTACATATGTCTGTCTGTCTATGTCTATGTCCATCAATCTATATCTAGTGTAATCTATCTATTTTTATCTCTGCCTGTCTTTGTTTCTTATTTTCTAAATCTGTTATGCATCTATCCATCTATCCATCTATCCATCTATCTATCTATCTATCTATCTATCTATCTATCTATCTATCTATCTATCTATCTATCTATCTATCTATCTATCTATCTATCTGTCTGTCTATCTATCTATCTATCTATCTATCTATCTATCTATCTATCTATCTAGTATTTGTATAATATTTTTTTCAGATATTAGGAATAATTCATGTCTTTTTGCTCCATTTTACAGATCCCGGTGATAGACCTCCTGTTCTCATAACAGCAAATATGAATTCTATATCAATTATTTACCTCAACGGTTCAACTATGCCAAATCTCAAGTCCATGGAGACGAATGGGACTCAAATCTTGGACTTTATTTATAGAGAGGAATCTCTTTGTTGGCTCTCGACAGCTGAGCATACAGGGCAGCTGTGGTGCGCTCGCGTATCCAAACTTAAAGGATTTTCAGAAAAACATCAAATAAGGATAGGTCAGAACTTACAAAGTGAGTACACGCATCTCTTCTCAGGGCACAAATTAAAAGACATTTGATGTTTTATTCAGGACGAGTGCGAACTAATGTCCTTTGAAGTTTTTATGAACCTGAATGTTTAGCGTCGAGCGTCCGCGTAAATATTCTCATTAGTCTTTCTTAATTTTCTCCAGTATGGCACATTTTCACCTTTTAAACTCCTGAAGTGTGTAATTATCCGCTAATGAAGTGTTTTAATGTCAGAAGGGTAAGCGTGTCGAGTGTGCATGTTAAGTCATCGAATGTCAGTCGTTCAGTCTTTGAAGCACGCATGAATTTTTAATTGCATCTAACTGCCGGATGTACCGATGCCCATCTAGATAAGCTCTGGAGGTGCCCCATGTTGTGTCTAAAACTAATTTGATCTTTTCCCCAAAAAATGCAGATGTGGAAAACATGGCTGTCGACTGGTTGACGGGAAACTTCTACTTTGTAGACCGAGTCAATGATCGAATATTTGTTTGTAGCGAACAGGGAGATGCGTGTGTTACGATTATTGACCTCGACATACAGAACCCAAAAGGCCTGGCGCTGGATCCTATAATGGGGTAAGCTCACTTGGAAATCATCAAAACTTTAATTTAGTTTCATTTGGGTGACATGACCGTACATACTACACTATGCAAAAACAATTTTGTAAATTAAAATACTAAATTAATGAAATAAAGAATTAACCATTGTAGATACTTTGGCTGTACTGTCCACCCCTACATTCTTACGCAACTCAAGTCAAAAAAGACTGGAGGAGATTTTTTTATTTATGCATTCGGTGGACACTTTTATCAAAAGCGTTCATTTAATCTATACATTGTATAAGTATGGTTTTTACCTGCGAATCAAACCCACATTTGCTTTGCTAATGCAGTGCCCTACCAAGTGAACTACAGCAGCAAATGCAACAAAGGGTGCAATCGCAGCTACACATTGACCCTTTGATAGACTTTTCCAAACAAATCCTTTATCATTCATTGACTTATGTAAAGATATTCAGCACGTTGTATCTTCAAACGTTCCCGTTTAAAGACATCTCGGATAAGTTAGAAGCCCGATTAAATTCTTTTAGTAGCGAATAAATTGCCCTTATCTGATGCACAGTCATCCACGTTCCTGCACGGCGAGAAACGCCAGCAGTGGCTCTCTGGTCTCTGGGTAAACACTGATTTGTATGCAGCGCTGAGTTTTGTGTGCTGTTGAGGGCAGTTTGGCTCTGTCAAATGACAAGGACTGTTTTGGTGCCAAAACCGAGCTCGAAATGAGAACTCCTAGTGCTGTCATGTAAAGAGGAGTGCGCATGAACTCCCCCGCTCTTTTATTTCGCTGTCATTATGAGTTAGTATAAAGTAATATCATACTGCGGCCCATTCATTCAACTCTTAAACATGGTGGCTTGATTTAATTGCACCGTTGTTACTGCAAGCTTTCAGCTTGGCCACAACACCATTTTGCAGAGCAGTAATGGATTTGAGTGGATGGATTATATATTAAACCGCCGTCAGAATAGTTTTTTGCTTCAGGCAGATTCTGCGAGTTGCATCGGGAGACCGCTTGTAAACGTTGCATTTTTTAAAAAGCACAGTTTGAGTTTCAAACTAATTAGATTTCGTGTCTCCGCTGCTCCCAGAAAACTATTTTTCACAGACTATGGGACGGTAGCCAAAGTGGAGCGCTGCAACATGGACGGCACCAACCGAACTAGGATAGTGGAGTATAAAACCGAACAGCCGACCGCTGTGACGTTGGACTTGGTCAAGAAACTCGTCTACTGGGCGGATGCTTATCTGGATTATATCGAAGTCGTGGATTACAACGGCAAGAACAGGCACACGATCATTCAAGGCGACTCGGTAAGAAATGTTTTTGGTGTTTACTTTATTTATTTACTTTATTTTAAAAAACTTTAGTTTTAGTTATTTTGTTAATTGCTTTTGGTGATTACTTTAGTATTGGTTGAATACACCAACTGTTTTCCAGGAATGTATTTTGTGAAGTATGCTGCTTGGTTTCTCCTTATAAGATTTGGTGTGGTAAACCAGTCAGACCAGCACTTTGTAGAAAAATTTTGGAAAATTTCTGAATTGGAACATTGAGGAATTAAAAAAAAATATATTTGTACATTTTGGGTAATTTATACAAACTGTATCAAATACAAACATTAAATTCCTTGAGATCTGACTCATCTTTATCGGTGTGCCACAAATCCTCTATATTCCCTAGAAATTTCCATGGAATGTTTCCAATATTCCAAGATTTTTGCAACTGTAATATACAAGAAATTATTTGTACATTTTTGTGGTAATTTATACAAACTGTATAACATGCAAACATTAACTTTCTCAAAATCTGTCTGATCTTCATCTGTGTGCCACAAATCCCCTATTCCCATGTAATTTCCATGAAATGTTTCCTATATTTCCAGATGTTTATAACTAATATACAGGAAAGTATTTGTACATTTTGAGTACTTTATACAAACTGTATCATATACAAACATCAACTTCTTTGAGATTTGACTAGTCTGCCTCTGTTGGCCACAAATCCCCTGTATTCCTGTGTAATTTCCATGGAATGTTTCCAATATTCCTAGATTTTTGTAACTCTAATATACAGGAAATTATTTGTACATTTTGGGTACTTTATACAAACTATATCACATACAAACGTGAACTTCCTTGAGATTTGACTCATCTTCATTGGTGTGCCACAAATCACATATATTTCCTAGAAATTTCCATGGAATGTTTCCAATATTCCCAGATTTTTGCAACTCTAATATACAGGAAATTATTTGTAAATTTTGGGTTCTTTATACAAACTATATCACATACAAACGTGAACTTTCTTAAAATCTGACTCATCTTCATCTGTGTGCCACAACACACAAATTCCCTACATTCCCGTGTAATTTCCATGGAATGTTTCCAATATTCCCAGATTTTTGCAACTCTAATGTACAGGAAAGTATTTGTTCTATTTTGGGCAATTTATACAAACTGTATCACATACAAACATTAACTTCCTCGAGATTTGACTAATCTTCATTGGTGTGCCACAAATCACATATATTCCCTAGAAATTTCCATGGAAAGTTTCCAATATTCCCAGATTTTTGCAACTCTAATATACAAGAAAGTATTTGTACATTTTTGTGTAATTTATACAAACTGTATCACATACAAACATTAACTTCCGCGAGATTCGACTCATCTTCATCTGTGTGCCACAAATCCCCTATAGTTCCAAATAATTTCCATGGAATGTTTCCAATATTCCCAGATTTTTGCAACTGTAATATACAAGAAATTATTTGTACATTTTTGTGTAATTTATACAAACTATATCACATACAAACATCAACTTCCCAGAAACTTGACTAATCTTCATCTGTGTGCCACAGATACGCTATATTCCCATGTAATTTCCATGAAATGTTTCCAATATTCCCAGATTTTTGTAACTCTAATATACAAGAAAGTATTTGTTCTATTTTGGGCAATTTATACAAACTGTATCACATACAAACATTAACTTCCTTGAGATTTGACTCATCTTCATTGGTGTGCCACAAATCACATATATTCCCTAGAAATTTCCATGGAAAGTTTCCAATATTCCAAGATTTTTGCAACTGTAATATACAAGTAAGGATTTGTAAATTTTTGTGTAATTTATTCAAACTGTATCACATACAAACATTAACCTTCAAGATCTGACTCATCTTCATTGTTATGCCACAAATCCCCTATATTCCCATTTAATTTCCATGGAATGTTTTCAGTATTCCCAGATTTTTGTAACTCTAATTTACAGAAAAGTATTTGTACATTTTGGGTAATTTATACAAACTGTATCAAATACAAACATTAACTTCCTCGAGATCTGACTCATCTTCATTTGTGTGCCACAAATCCCCTATATTCCCGAGAATTTCAATTGAATGTTTCCAATATTTCCAGATTTTTTTAACTCTAATATACAGGAAACTATTTGTACATTTTTGTGTCATTTATACCAACTGTATCACATGCAAACATTAACTTTCTCAAAATCTGTCTTATCTTCATCGGTGTGCCACAAATCCCCTATATTCCCATGTAATTTCCATAGAATGTTTCCAATATTCCCAGGTTTTTGTAACTCTAATATAAAGGAAACTTTTTTGTAAATTTTGGGTAATTTATACAAACTGTATCACATACAAACATTAACTTTCTCAAAATCTGTTTTATATTCATCTGTTTGCCACAAATCCCCTATATTCCCATGTTATTTCCATAGAATGTTTCCAATATTCCCAGGTTTTTGTAACTCTAATATAAAGGAAACTTTTTTGTAAATTTTGGGTAATTTATACAAACTGTATCACATACAAACATTAACTTTCTCAAAATCTATTTTATATTCATCTGTTTGCCACAAAACCCCTATTTTCCTGTGTAATTTCAATGGAACGTTTCAAATTTTTCCAGATTTTTGTAACTCTTATATAGAAGAAAGGATTTGAAACTTTTTGTGTAATTTATACAAACTGTATCACATACAAGCATTAACTTTCTCAAAATCTGTTTAATTTTAAACTGTATGCCACAAAACCCCAATATTCCCATGTAATTTCCATATAATGTTTTCAATATTCCCAAATTTTGTAACTCTAATATACAGAAAAGTATTTGTACACTTTGGATACTTTATTCAAACTGTATCGCATACAAACATCAACTTCCTTGAGATTTGACTCATCTTCATCTGTTTTCCACAAACCCCCTATAGTTCCATATAATTTCCATGGAATGTTTCCAATATTCCCAGATTTTTGTAACTCTAATATACAGGAAATTATTTGTACATTTTGGGTACTTTATACAAACTGTATCACATAAAAACATTAACTTCCTTGAGATCTGTTTTATATTCATTGGTGTGCCACAAATCCCCTAAATTCCCGTGTAATTTCCATGGAATGTTATCAATATTCCCAGGATTTGTAACTCTAATATACAAGAAAATATTTGTACATTTTGGGTACTTTATACAAACTTTATTACATACAAACATTAACTTTCTCAAAATCTGTTTAATTTTCATCTGTGTGCTACAAAGCCCCTATATTCCCGTGTAATTTCCATGAAATGTTTCCAATATTCCCTGATTTTTGCAACTCTAATATACAGGAAATTATTTGTAAATTTTGGGTTCTTTATACAAACTATATCACATACAAACGTGAACTTCCTTGAGATTTGACTCATCTTTATTGGTGTGCCACAAATCACATATATTTCCTAGAAATTTCCATGGAATGTTTCCAATATTCCCAGATTTTTGCAACTGTAATATACAAGAAATTATTTGTTCATTTTTGTGTAATTTATACAAACTATATCACATACAAACATCAACTTCCCAGAAACTTGACTAATCTTCATCTGTGTGCCACAGATACGCAATATTCCCATGTAATTTCCATGAAATGTTTCCAATATTCCCAGATTTTTGTAACTCTAATATACAAGAAAGTATTGGTTCTATTTTGGGCAATTTATACAAACTGTATCACATACAAACATTACCTTCCTTGAGATTTGACTCATCTTCATTGGTGTGCCACAAATCACATATATTCCCTAGAAATTTCCATGGAAAGTTTCCAATATTCCAAGATTTTTGCAACTGTAATATACAAGTAAGGATTTGTAAATTTTTGTGTAATTTATTCAAACTGTATCACATACAAACATTAACCTTCAAGATCTGACTCATCTTCATTGTTATGCCACAAATCCCCTATATTCCCATTTAATTTCCATGGAATGTTTTCAGTATTCCCAGATTTTTGTAACTCTAATTTACAGAAAAGTATTTGTACATTTTGGGTAATTTATACAAACTGTATCAAATACAAACATTAACTTCCTCGAGATCTAACTCATCTTCATTTGTGTGCCACAAATCCCCTATATTCCCGAGAATTTCAATTGAATGTTTCCAATATTTCCAGATTTTTTTAACTCTAATATACAGGAAACTATTTGTACATTTTTGTGTCATTTATACCAACTGTATCACATACAAACATTAACTTTCTCAAAATCTGTTTTATATTCATCTGTTTGCCACAAAACCCCTATTTTCCTGTGTAATTTCAATGGAACGTTTCAGATTTTTCCAGATTTTTGTAACTCTTATATAGAAGAAAGGATTTGAAACTTTTTGTGTAATTTATACAAACTGTATCACATACAAGCATTAACTTTCTCAAAATCTGTTTAATTTTAACAGTGCCGGTCCTAGATGCTGGGGGGCCCTAAGCAAAGCTTTGTGAGGGGCCCTCTGTCAGTGCATTCAGACCCTTATAGCATAGCACACATACATCTCGGAGACGTCTATTTGATGTCTGCGTTTACATCTGCAAGATGTCTTATTTAAATTGTTTTCTCATCTGCAATACGTCTGTGAGACGTCTCCTAAAAGATGTCATATAGACATATTGAAGATGTCTGCAAGACGTTTTTGATTTAGAATGTATGTAAAGCAGCTCTTTTCCTTTATAAGATGTTTTTACACACCAGATGTATTCCAGATCTCCAGATCTTTACCAGACATCTCACAGACGTACCTGTGCTATCTGGGTAAAACCCAGTCAATGTTGCTGTTAGTTAGTTGTTAACTAACCACATAGTGTATTATCTTATAGCTGTATAATATTCCCATATGCACATTACTTTGAAACCCTGACTGATAAACTTGCTGATTATAACATGAAACATGTATTTGCTGATAAGTTGTTTTGATTTAAAATGTGTTGTGAGAAGCACTACAAAATTTACCTGATCTAAATGAATGTAATGAATCAAATTAAATTACATATAAATACATACTGTTAATACACAGGGGTTAAATTGGGATTTGTTATGTGGGGGGGGGGCTCTGTGGGGAGGGGTACTTCGAGGGGTAACATGTTTAATACTGATGACAGCAAAGCCACTGGTGTGTTTCAATGACATTCTGGACCTCTGATAGGATTTGATAAGTTTCAGCTTTAAAAGAGCATTTCACCCGTAGAAACATTAATCTTTATTGAAAGTGTTATATTTGTAGTCGAAATGTAACATACATTTAGAATTTGGTGCCTATTTGACAGAGAAAAGGGGTGTTTGTAGTCTCATTCCCTCAACAAAGACATTGCACTTCCTTCTTTCAATGATGCAAAATGATGATTTTTACATCATTGAAAGAAGGATGTGCAACACTGAAATCTGTATTTCTCCAGTCTCAGCGGCAACTGAGGAAATGATGCATGACCATTCAAAAACATGACTGGAGTTCTAACTATACAAAGCTTAATGCAAATGGGTGAAGTGTCCCTTTAAAGCTGTCACAGAGGTTGACCCCAAATATTTTAAAAATAGTGTCTGATTTTAAATATTGCAAATCTATGAGTTTGACACCCTATATCCATTTGTTGCACATGTCATTATGCACAACTGATCAAACTTTAAAGGAAGTTAAAAGAATCAATCTCCTTGAATAATTCTAGGCATAAGATGCCCAAAAAGACTCAATTAACAAGATAAGGTACAACACACAGTACTGTATCAGCAACATGTCTTAGAAATTAGCCATAGAGATTCCCTATGCTGGTCAGCAGCTACAATCATATAGTTAGGTTTGATTTGTGTAATCAAAATACATTATTTTATTATCTATACAATGAGTTATATCCAGTGTTATCCAGTTAACATACTGTAATTAAACGAGTGACATATACTTTAATCCTTTACAAATTTCAAGTCTTCTATTAAGTTTTCTCGACGTGGGCACCATTCTTACCTCTCTCTCTCTCTCTCTCTCTCTCTCTCTCTCTCTCTCTCTCTCTCTCTCTCTCTCTCTCTCTCTCTCTCTCTCTCTCGCTCTCGCTCTCTCTCTCTCTCTCTCTCTCTCTCTCTCTCTCTCTCTCTCTCTCTCTCTCTCTCTCGCTCTCTCTCTCTCTCTCGCTCTCTCGCTCTCTCTCTCTCTCTCTCTCTCTCTCTCTCTCTCTCTCTCTCTCGTGTGCGCGTGCGCGTGCGTGCGTTTGTTGGGTGAGTGCAAGGAGCGTGTGGGTGAGAGTTTCTTCGGTGAGAGTGAGTTTCTTTTCCTTTTTTTCCAAGCTACTGTTGCGTTTTGTTTGTCAAAGCTTAGTGTAGATTTGCGTGGGGTGTTCAGGAAACGCAGTCTTCCAGCGAGTGCTGGTAGACGATGGCGTCTTCAGAGCGCGTGAGCTATGAGCGGCTTTCTCGCCGGCATGGCATTAAAATCGCGCCGGTAATGAATTGTTCAGTTGAAGACTGTAGTTTAGCGGTCGGAGAAATTGTTGGACACGACAGTATAATGTCAGCCTCCCGAATGAATAGTGCTGTGGTGATCTTTTTAGATAACATTGAGAAAGTAAACAGGGTGGTGGAAAATGGAGTTATTATTCAGGAGACGTTTACTCCAGTAATTCCCTTAGTCCAACCAGCAAAAAAGATCATTTTGTCCAATGTTCCCCCATTTATAAGAGATGAATTGTTGATAACGGAATTGTCCAGACATGGAAAAATTGTTTCACAAATGAGGAAAGTTCCGCTAGGCTGTAAATCGCCATTACTTAAACACGTAGTCTCTTTTAGACGACAAGTCTTTATGGTCCTTAAAAGTGAAGTGGAGGATTTAAGTGTGGCATTTAAATTTAAAATTGATGGTTTTGACTATGTTGTGTATGCAAGTTCTGAGACTATGAAATGTTTTAAGTGTGGAGAAGAGGGCCACATTAGAAGTTCGTGTCGTGTACAGACCGCGGATAACAGCGCTAATGTAGCGGTTGATGAAGAGGTTGTAAATAATGTTGTCCCTGTGTCGGCTGAATCTGATCAGGCTGAAGGTGCGTCTATTGCGCCAGAGGCAGGAACGAGTTATGCCGGGGTGGGAGTACCTGAGGTGACAAAAGGGGAAACTGTAAAGGATACTGTCAAAGCAGCTAAACGGGTGACTGAAGAAGAAAATAATACAGATTATGTGAGTGATGATGCATTGTTTAAGACACCTCCTGTTAAGAGAAAAAGGAATAAAGTAAGGATGAGGAATGAAAAGTCCAAACAATGGTCTGAAACACAAGCTGATGAATGTGATAATGTTGAAAGTAGTCCTGTTGAAGATTCTGATAGTGAAACTCTGGACAATAAGAGTAGAGGAGACACATGTAGTAACTACTCTTTTGATAAAGTCAAATCTTTTTTACAAAGATCAAAAAATGTGAAAAATGTGCAGGTTACAGATACTTTTCCTGATCGTAAAATGTTTATTGATTCTGTTGGGATGTTAATGAGGAGTGAGGGTGAAGAAAAATTCACCGTTCAAGAAATATATAGATTAAGGAAAATTATTGCTAAATTAAGATCAGAACTTCAGGCAGAAGATGGGTTTGAAACAATGTAGTTTTCTCTGCCTTCACATGCTGAAATTTGCCTTGTGTGTAACCTTTCTCTCATTCTTTTTTATGAGTGTGGTGAGAATAGGCTCTCTTAATATGAATGGTGCACGAGATGCTTATAAAAGGGCATTGTTATTTGAATTAATACAGCAAAAGAAAATTGATGTGATGTTTATTCAGGAGACGCACAGTGATGTTTTAAATGAAATTAATTGGAAAAGAGAATGGGAAGGGGTGATGGTGTGCTCTCACATGAGCTCTTCTAGAGGAGGGGTAGCTGTGCTTTTTGCTAAACATTTCACTCCTGTCTCTTTTGAGGTAAAGAATGAAATTGCTGGTAGACTAATTTTTGTACGTGCACAGTTTGAAAAATTTAATGTGGTGTTTATTAATGTTTATGCTCCTAATAATGGTAATGAGAGAGTATGTTTTCTTAATGATCTTAATGGAATTTTGCAGAATTGTAATTCAGATGATTATGTGTTTTTAGGTGGTGATTTTAATTGTACTGAGAATTGTGTATTAGATAGGAATCATGCTGAGCCCCATGTAGCTTCTAGCCGTGCCATACGTACTTTGATTGAAACTCATAAACTATGTGATATATGGAGACGTTTAAACAAAAATGATAAACAATATACATGGTTGCATACCCGGGAGAATTTTATTTCTTTGGCCAGATTGGATAGACTCTACTGTTTTAAACATCATTTTAATATTGTGAAAAGTTGTGTGATTAGTCCATCTGGTTTTTCTGATCATGCTGTTGTTATTTGTAAAGTGTTTATATCCAATATAAGGTCTAAGAGTGCCTATTGGCATTTTAATGTTTCTTTGTTGAGTGATGTAAAGTTTAAAGAGGTTTTTCGTTTTTTTTGGACAGAGTTTAAATTAAAGAAAAAATGTTTTATAAATTTAAAACAATGGTGGGATGTTGGAAAAGTTGAAATTAAGTTATTATGTCAACAGTATACTTTCAATGTCTCTAAAAACATTACACAAAAAATGAAGGAACTTGAAGAGGAAATTGTAGAGGTGCAAACAATATTGGAGTCTAATGGAGAACAAAATTGTGTTGAGGCTCTCAAGTCCAAAAAGATGTTTCTTGCAGATTTGCTAGGCGTGAAGGCGAAAGGTGCTTTGGTCAGGTCACGCTACCAAAACCTAACACAAATGGATGCCCCATCCAAATTCTTTTTTAATTTGGAAAGAAAGAATGGCCAGAGTAGATATATTCACTCATTGCGATCAGAGAACGGGCAAGAGCTCACAGAGCTGTCTCAAATAAGACAAAGGGCTGTAAGGTTTTATAATGATCTGTATAGGAGTGAATATAAAGATGATGAGGAAATGTCTGCTAGTTTTTATCAAGGTTTACCAAAGCTCTTAAAAAAGTCAAGGGAGGCACTAGAGAAGCCTTTGTGTGCACAAGAGCTATGGAAAGCATTGCAGATTATGGAGAGTGGAAAAACTCCAGGAATTGATGGGCTCCCAATTGAGTTTTATAAAGCCTTTTGGGAGGTGTTGGGTGAGGATCTTTTGGATGTCCTCAACGAGAGTATAGCTGAAGGCTTTTTACCAGTGAGCTGTAGGAGAGCTGTGATTACTCTCCTACCTAAGAAAGGTGACCTTCAGGAAATCAAGAACTGGAGACCAGTGAGCCTGCTGTGCTCCGATCTGAAAATTTTTTCTAAAACTCTGGCAAATAGATTAAGAGAAGTGATGGGGGACCTTATACATCCTGACCAGACGTATTGTGTGCCTGGCAGGTCCATTTCTGATAATATTTTTCTTGTTCGAGATGTAATAGAGGTTGCTGGCCTTTTGGGCATTGATTTAGGGCTCATCTCCATTGATCAGGAAAAAGCTTTTGATAGGGTTGAGCACCAATACCTTTGGAACACCCTTGATGTTTTTGGTTTTGGCCCAGGTTTTATTGGAGCAATTAAAGTTTTATATAAAGACATTGAAAGTATGCTAAAAATCAATGGTGGTTTGTCTGCCCCTTTTAGTGTTAACAGGGGTATCAGGCAAGGTTGTGCACTCTCTGGAATGCTTTACGCCATAGCAATTGAACCTTTATTAAATAAATTACGGTCTAATATTGAAGGTTTACTGTTACCTCATGTTAATTTGCAACATCAGATATCAGCTTATGCTGATGATGTAATGATAATGGTTAATGGGCAGAATGATATAAATACCCTGGTAAAAATTATTCAAGAGTTTGGAAGTATATCTGCTGCTAAAATAAATTGGAGTAAGAGTGATGCTTTAATTGTTGGAAAATGGGAAAAGGGGCCACCATTATTACCTGGTGGGTTAACTTGGAAAAAAGGTGGTCTTAAATATCTAGGGGTGTTTATTGGAGATGCTGTCATACAAGAAAAAAACTGGTTTGGCGTGGTCGAAAAAATAGAGGGCAGGTTAAAAAAATGGAAGTGGATTCATCCACAACTGTCCTTTAGAGGACGTGTTTTAATAATTAACAATTTGGCTGCTTCATCATTGTGGCACAGATTGGTATGTGTAGACCCTCCTTCTGGTCTGCTTTCCAAATTACAAGCAATATTGGTAGACTTTTTTTGGGATCGGCTTCATTGGGTCCCTCAAGGCGTACTTTTTTTGCCTGTGGAAGAAGGAGGCCAAGGCCTTGTGCATCTGGTTAGTAGACTTGCAACTTTTCGTTTGCAGTTTATTCAGAGACTCTTAACTGGGCCTGAAGATCTAGTTTGGAGGAAAGTGGCTCAGAATATACTACAGAGGATTGATGGACTTGGACTTGACAGAACTCTGGTTTTTACGGATCATAAACAATTGAACTTTAAAGGACTTCCTTCTTTTTATCATGGACTATTTAAAATGTGGGGACTTTTTAATCTTACCAGGGTTTGTGAAACAGAATCACTGTATTGGTTGCTTGAGGAGCCTTTGGTTAAAGGGTCTCGTTTTGACTTATCAAATGAGTGTTTGCCAGGTCTTTCATTAAGACTTTGTGGCTCTGGTTTGGTAAAGTTAAGGAACTTGATTGATGTGGCTGGGCCTTATTTAAGCGATGCTCCTGCGCTGGCTGCTGTTTTGAGTCAAAGGTCCTCGCGCCAAACTGAATTTATTTTAAAACTCTGGAAAAAAAGACTAACAGAGGAAGAATTAACTATGTTACAGAGTTTTGCTGATGGAAGTTTGATACCAGACATGAAAGATCCTTTTCCTAAAATTTCAATTTCTCCTGATTTAAAAGGTATGTCTAGCATATTGCTGGATATAGAAGGTTTAAAAGATATGGATCTGAGTTTAGCTGAAGGGAAAGAGTTGTATAAGTGTTTTGTTAAAATGTTAAATAAAGGGACATTAAGCCAAAAGAAAGATACTGTTTGGCGAGAAAAATTTGGTTTACTAGAGGAAGATAAGCCAGTCTGGAGGGTGTTATACAAACCACCATTGAATAAACAGACTGGCGATTTGCAGTGGCGGATTTTACATGGGGCTATAGCGGTGAATGCCTTTGTCTCTGTTATTAATTCAGATGTTGTTGATAAATGTGTGTTTTGTGGGACAAGAGAGACTGTTTATCATTGCTTTACAGAGTGTTTCAGGTTGGGACCAATTTTTGCTTTGTTGAAGGATTTATTTTTAAGATTTCATGAAACTTTCTCTCCTAAAGTGTTTATTTTAGGATTGAGATATTGTCAAAAGCAGAGAGTAAAGTGGCAGTTGATTAACTTTATTGTTGGACAGGCAAAATTTGCAATATATGTCTCAAGGAGAAACAGAATTGAAAACAGATCAAATGAAGATGTTGTAACTCTTTTTAAGGCTTTTTTAAAAGCTAGAGTGAGTGTTGAATATAAGTATTATCGATTAATGAATGATTTGGAGTCTTTTGAATTACAGTGGTGTTTTAATAATATTATTTGTGTTGTAATTGATGGAGAATTAATTTTTGATGTGTTGTTAATTTGAGTTTGGGTATATGTTTTGACTTTGTTTTTGTTTTGTTTTGTTTGGTTTGTTTTTGATTTAAGTTGGTTTGTATGATCTTTATGTATATGTTTAATAAAGGTGTATGAAATCTCTCTCTCTCTCTCTCTCTCTCTCTCTCTCTCTCTCTCTCTCTCGCTCTCTCTCTCTCTCTCGCTCTCTCGCTCTCTCTCTCTCTCTCTCTCTCTCTCTCTCTCTCTCGTCAAATTATCCTGCACGAGAGCGCGTTCTTGAAGTTCAAAGGAAAAAGCGCGTGTTTTCGCGGCAATTGTGTCACCCAATTCGCGTCATTTGAATCGCCCCATGCTAAGACGCGTGTCTTTACATTGACTTAATCTGCTCGCGCAAATCCTTTATCTTGTTCCCTTGCTTCACGTTTTTTCCCCTTTATTCTGCTCCAGACGGATAGCTTTGTCTTTGTTTTAAATCAATGGTGGGCATATAATATGCGCATCGTTACCAAATCACTCTTCTGCGTCATGCACGCGGCCGTTTCTAAATTTGAAGGCTGCAACCTCCGGATCATGTCGCATATGCGCGCTGCATACGTCATCAAGCCTGATTTATTTAAGTTAAATAAGCATTTCATTTGCAAGTCATAAGCATAATATAACAATTAACCATTAACTAAGAATAATAGTCAACATTATAATTGTTAATATTCTAAAATACGTTTTTATGACGCATATGCAGCCTACAAATGTGACCTCTGAAGGCTGCAGCCTTCGGATTGAGAAACTGCCTGCATGTTGTCCGAGTACATATCAGTGATTTAAGAAATCATTAAGTATTTTTAAAAACCCACACAAATTCGGAAGTTTGCAAATTATTTAAATTATAGCGTCTTGTTTTCATTAAACATAATAATAATTTTTCTTTGATATAATGGTTTTAAATAATTCTGAGATCAAGGGGGCCCTCTAGTGGTGCGGGGCCCTATGCAAATTGCGTACTTTGCGTATAGGAAAGACCGGCACTGAATTTTAAACTGTATGCCACAAAACCCCAATATTCCCATGTAATTTCCATATAATGTTTTCAATATTCCCAAATTTTGTAACTCTAATATACAGGAAAGTATTTGTACATTTTGGATACTTTATTCAAACTGTATCAAATACAAACATTAACTTCCTCGAGATTTGACTCATCTTCATCTGTGTTCCACAAACCCCCTATAGTTCCATATAATTTCCATGGAATGTTTCCAATATTCCCAGATTTTTGTAACTCTAATATACAGGAAATTATTTGTACATTTTGGGTACTTTATACAAACTGTATCACATAAAAACATTAACTTCCTTGAGATCTGTTTTATATTCATCGGTGTGCCACAAATCCCCTAAATTCCCGTGTAATTTCCATGGAATGTTATCAATATTCCTACGATTTGTAACTCTAATATACAAGAAAGTATTTGTACATTTTGGGTACTTTATACAAACTTTATTACATACAAACATTAACTTTCTCAAAATCTGTTTAATTTTCATCTGTGTGCTACAAAGCCCCTATATTCCCGTGTAATTTCCATGAAATGTTTCCAATATTCCCTGATTTTTGCAACTCTAATATTCAGTATCTAGATCAGCTTTAAAATTCTGCTACTTTGATGCTATCATTTACAGTATTGTGCAAAAGTCTTAGGCCACCACCAGCTTTGTTGTTTCTGATGGTGACCATACTGTATATAAGTGACCACATAGAAAAGCTTCTACTTATATATACCCATCTGTTTTAAAAGCCTACGGTAAACCTGTGATAAATGATGTGCTTTTAAATAACTCCCAAAGCTATTTACTTTGAAGGTTATAAAGTTTCCACCTCTCTCCTTCACCCCACAAATGGACCCAAAAAGTATGACGGTCCAAAATTCATAGCTTCATAAATTCAGTATAAAATTCATCCACAGTTCATAGAGCGAGCCAAAGGTGATGACAACCTTATGCATTTTTCTAGAAGACAATACATAACCATCCTTGACTGTTCTTTAGCCTTATGAGACATCTGCCGTTAACTAAAATCCTGATGCGATACTTAAGAAAGTGTTTTACAAATTCCTCCCAAGCCCCTCGGGGAGGACCTTGTCTGCAAGTTTCATGGTTTAGTGGACGTTTTGACGGATTATCGCTGTTGAAAAAGAACGCTTGTATCATTTTCAGACATTATTCATTTTAAGTATGTGCTGGATAGCATCCACTCAGCCTTTCTGTGTTTTGATTATTTAACGCCTGCCTGCCATTTATTAGTTTTGTTTTCAACAATGCTTTTCTGGTCCATGATTGCTGCTGTTTATTGGCAGGAATTTAAAAATGGTGCTTGAACTTCCGAGAAAAAAAAGTGACCATTAATTTGCCCAGATTATGTTTAACCGCACAACTAAAACTAATCTCTTAATATGATTGGCCAGATTGGCCACTTCTGTGTTAATGAGCACCCCATACACGAATTGTAGCCATTTATGCTAACTGGCTAATCTAATGCTAGGATTTCGGGTTTGTTTTGCTTTGACACTATTGCTGTTTTACTGTCTCCTCTCAGAACTTGTAACTATTTGACCTTGTCCTTTCTTCACAAACTCTTTTGTGAGCTCTCTTTATTGATTTCCTCATCCATTTCCTGCGAGGTTCAGCTCAAGTGTGTGTCCTGGGACTCCATCGAAGGCTATATTGGTACTGTTCTTAGGGCTGGTAGTGAAAGATAACCTGAAATGAACTTCGATTCCTATAACTTGTTTGCTTTTTTCACTTGAAAGAAATCAAACCCTCAGAGGTGCCCATCTGTAATTTATTGTATAACGCAGAGGTGCCCATCTGTAATTTACTGTATAGCGCAGATGTGACATCAAAGATACATGCATCTTTCAGCTCGTGTTTGTCAGGGCCACTGTTTATTCGCTGAACGTTGGATCACATCTGTTTACAGATTGGATTAGAGTAGCAAATTTAAGTAGACGTATTTGTGTCGTGTTTGCAACTAAGCTAGAACAAGACGAAGTCATTGATCCGTTGCTTGGATGTTTTTTTTTCCAGGTGTCGCACCTGTACGGATTAGCGCTCTTTGAAGATTACCTGTTTGCAACGTCCTCCGAACCCTCCAGAGAGAGCAAAGTGGATGTATTAAGAATAAACCGTTTTAACAACAGCAACACAAACATTATCGTCACGTTGGAAAGTGCCAAAAACGCTCGGGTCTATCACAGACTGGCTCAACCTACAGGTAAAGTTATGCTTGAGACGGTGTCAATTATTTGCCAAAATAAATAGCAGTTGATGGCAGTTTCTGTTATGTGATGAACTATGATGAAAAAAATACCTATAAATGAACAAAATTAGCACCCGAATTACACAAACATAAAGTTGTCTTTTATTATTGATTTAATTTTAATTTTTAAAGTTTTAAGCTGCAATCCATACCTTTTGCCTCGCTATCGCCACCTCTGTTTAAAATATAAAATCGCAGGTTTTATTTACATACTTATCTTTACATGAGTTTTCACCCCAAAATTTACCCAATTTCATCGAAAATCAACTTACAAATCATTATTTTAAGCTTACTGTGGTACCATACAGATTTAAACACAGATTTAATGATTTATTTTTATTTTTAACCACTTAAAAAGTTATGCAACTTTAATGTAAGATATGTTGACCAATCAGAATCAAGTACGCTGCATTATAAGACCCTGCATGCATGCACTGCAAAAAAGTATTTTCGAGAAAAAAAATTCTTAGTATTTTTGTCTGGTTTTCAGTAAAAATATCTAAAAATTATTAAATAAAGATTTCTTTCTTGATGAGCAAAATGACCCAAGAAAATAAGTCTAGTTTTTAGACCAAAAATATCTAATTTAAATGATTTTGTGCATAAAACAAGCAAAAAAATCTGCCAATGGGGTAAGCTAATTTTTCTTGAATTTTTCTTGAATTTATTGTTTAAAAAAAAAAGTTATTTTTTGTTTACCCCATTTGCACATTTTTTTTGCATGTTTTATGCACAAAATCACTTACATTTAATATTTTGGTCTATTAACTAGACTTATTTTCTTGGGTCGTTTTGCTTATCAAGAAAAAGCATCTTAATTTAAGAATTTCTAGATATTTTTACTGAAAACAAGACAAAAATACTAAGATTTTTTTCTTGAAAATCATTTTTTGCATTGTTGTACTATTTAAAATTATTGTCGTATGCAAGCTTTGGTTTCTGACCTTTTTCTTTCTGCAGTCAGGACTCATGCGTGCAGCCCCGACCCACAAGGGCGAAATGGTGGCTGCTCGCATATCTGTCTCCTGAGTCAAAACTACAAATCACGCGTGTGCCGATGCCGGACCGGCCACGTCCTCGCCAGCGATGGAACGTCCTGCAAAAGTGAGTGCCATTGCATTGCTCCCACTTCTTTTCCCTAATTCTCTCGGCCGAGTCATTTTTTCTCCCTGGTGTCTGATTAGCTGTGGGAGACGGGTCTCTCATGTAAATGGATTTTGAGGTATTCCCTTAAGGAAAGGGTGCTGCTATCTAAAGCCATACATCAGATGGATGGCCCTCGTGGGCTTTGGCGAAATGGAAATTTATGACCAGATTTACAGAGCCACAAGACGCTGAAAAATGGACACGTTTCTGTGATTAATAGCGCACGCTGAGGGCGTTAAGACGGAATACATAGGGAATTGATATGTTTTGTCTCTAGGCATTAGGATCATTGACTTACAGAGCTTTTTTGGTTGTGTAGTGTTTATGCATGCGTGTATGTAATGCATTTATGCTTTAATTAAATTATGTAGAGCACAAAGATCTTTTCACGAATGGCATATTTTCTCATTTAACAAAATCATACAGTATCGAAAAAGTAGTAACTACATCTTGTTCTATATTTGGCTTATATATATTTTGCCATAGTGCATTAATATCACCATTTTGCAAGATTTTTATACTCACAAAAAGCATATTTGTTAAGAAGCAATGATGAGGTTAAACATTATAGTGCTGAGTTAAACGTGACACGGTTAGGTGGTCCCAGTAGATTTTGGCATTTTCTGTTTCTTTTAATAAGTCCAGATATGAGGTTGATCCATGCTTATTAACTGACATGCTTTGGAACTTAATGCTTGTTTTTTAGTTGTTTAGGCAGTGTCAGATAGCTAAGGCTTTGTTGTAACTAATGTGTGTTTATTTTTGAAAGTGTGTTTTGATTGGCCGATGTGATGGTACATATCACTCAATCATGTTCACATTATGTTTCAATTGACTCAACTACTATAAAGAGCAGAACGTGTTTTTAAATTAAATTAAATTAAATTAAATTAAATTAAATTAAATTAAATTAAATTAAATTAAATTAAATTAAATTAAATTAAATTAAATTAAATATTTTTTTATTTTTTTTTATTTTATTTTATTTTAGAAAAAAATGTAATTTCTAATGTAATTCTAAATGTAATGTTTTTTAATTGTGTTTTATTTTATTTTATTTAAAATGTAATTTCTATAGTTGAATTTCAAAGCGCTGTCCAAAAAAATTAAATACATTTACGAATGCACAATGAAAATATGTTTAATTATTAAACCATAATTGTTCAATTACAGAATAATCACATAAAAGCTATTTTTATTTTATTTTATTTTATTTTATTCTAGAAAAATTTAATTTCTATAGTTGCATCTCAAAGCGCTGTCCAAAAAACTCGACAACTATAAAGAGCAGAACGTGTTTTTTAATTGTGTTTTATTTTATTTAAAATTTAATTTCTATAGTTGCATCTCAAAGCGCTGTCCAAAAAAATCAAATAAATGTACGAATGCAAACTGAAAACATGAAAACTATTAAACCATAATTGTTCAATTACAAAATAATCACATAAAAGCTATTTTTATTTTATTTTATTTTATAAAAATGTAATTTCTATAGTTGCATCTCAAAGCGCTGTCCAAAAAACTTGACTACTATAAAGAGCAGAACGTGTTTTTTAATTGTGTTTTATTTTATTTTATTTAAAATTTAATTTCTATAGTTGCATCTCAAAGCGCTGTCCAAAAAAATAAAATAAATGTACGAATGCACACTGAAAACATGAAAACTATTAAACCATAATTGTTCAATTACAAAATAATCACATAAAAGCTATTTTATTTTATTTTATTTTATAAAAATTTAATTTCTATTGTTGCATCTCAAAGCGCTGCCCAAAAAACTTGACTACTATAAAGAGCAGAACGTGTTTTTTAATTGTGTTTTATTTTATTTTATTTAAAATTTAATTTCTATAGTTGCATCTCAAAGCGCTGTCCAAAAAAATAAAATAAATGTACGAATGCACACTGAAAACATGAAAACTATTAAACCATAATTGTTCAATTACAAACTAATCACATAAAAGCTATTTTTATTTTATTTTATTTTATTTTATTTTATTTTATTTTATTTTATTTTATTTTATTTTATTTTATTTTATTTTATTTTATTTTATTTTATTTTATTTTATAAAAATGTAATTTCTATTGTTGCATCTCAAAGCGCTGTCCAAAAAACTCGACTACTATAAAGAGCAAAATGTGTTTTTTTAATTGTGTTCTATTTTGTTTTATTTAAAATGTAATCTATAGTTGCATCTCAAAGCGCTGTCCAAAAAAAAAAAAAATTTACGAATACACATTGAAAACATGTATAACTATTAAACCATAATTGTTCAATTACAAAATAATCACATAAAAGCTATTTTATTTTATTTTATTTTATTATTTTATTTTATGTTATGTTATTTTATTTTATTTTATTTTATTTTATTTTATTTTATTTTATTTTATTTTATTTTATTTTATTTTATTTTATTTTATTTTATTTTATTTTATTTTATTTTATAAAAATGTAATTTCTATTGTTGCATCTCAATGCGCTGTCCAAAAAAACTCGACTACTATAAAGAGCCAAACGTGTTTTTTTAATTGTGTTCTATTTTGTTTTATTTAAAATGTAATCTATAGTTTCATCTCGAAGCGCTGTCCAAAAAATTTAATAAATTTACGAATACACATTGAAAACATGTATAACTATTAAACCATAATTGTTCAATTACAAAATAATCACATAAAAGCTATTTTATTTTATTTTATTTTATTTTGTTTTATTTTATTTTGTTTTATTTTATTTTATTTTATTTTATTTTATTTTATTTTATTTTATTTTATTTTATTTTATTTTATTTTATTTTATTTTATTTTATTTTATAAAAATGTAATTTCTATTGTTGCATCTCAAAGCGCTGTCCAAATAAACTCGACTGTTATAAAGAGCAAAACGTGTTTTTTTTAACTGTGTTTTATTTTGTTTTATTTAAAATCTAATTTCTATAGTTGCATCTCAAAGCGATGTCCAAAACAATAAAATAAATTTACGAATGCACATTGAAAACATGTATTACTATTTATTACTATTTTAAACTATTTAAACATAAATTTACAAAATAATCACATAAAAGCTACCATGAAACTTTAACTAATTTAATTTAATTTATACGTATTAATACTGTGTTCTTTTAATTTCCTTCAAAAATAAAAATATCCTGATAGATACTGGTACCATGATATAAAATCACTCATATCTTTCCAGCCTCGATGTCCCTGTCCTATTATGAAGTTGAAGACCACACGCGCTATGCATCATTGGTCTGTCTGTGTAATTGGTTCTGGTTTGGTTCCTCTGTCTTTTCCACCACCTTCTCCTCTCTATCTCTGAAGCCCATCTCACTGTCAAACCCCATAATAATTGCAGTCATCGCATTTATCCCATTCCTATCCTTGGCAAACGAATTTCCCCAACATTTGTGCCTTAATCAAACCCACATCGCCCACAAAAGGTCCCTGATTACTCCAGTTATTTTTTATACAAACAAGCGCACGTATGCGAGGCTCACGTACAATTACAAACGCAATGTAACAGTTTCGCACCGAAAGATGATAGATTCGATAAAACCGAATCGGTGGAACTAATTCTGGTTTTAATTAACCTAATGTAATTAGCGGGAGCCTTTGGCTTTGGATACATTTTGTGAAAGACTTTCATTTGCAGAACTGAATTGAAATCGGGGGCTAATTATGTCAATTAATTAAACTGTGACAGTATTGTAGTGGAAGGCTTATTACGTTCCGCCACTGCGTTTGTTTACTCAGTTAATCGTGTCTTTGCAGAACCAAAGAACGAGCTGTTTCTGTTTTATGGAAAAGGACGACCCGGGGTTATACGAGGTCTGGATATGAATGTTAAGTCTGGCGACGAGCCCCTGATTCAGATCGAGGGCCTGGTGAGTCCCCGAGCGCTGGACTTTCACGCCGAGAGCAGCTACATCTACTTCGCAGACACTACGAGCTTCCTGATCGGACGTCAGAAAATTGACGGAACTGGACGGGAAACGATACTTAAAGATGGTACGTGATTTTAAAAAATAAACATTTCTCTGAGAACACATTATGCACCTTTATCGTTTCTTGTAGAGCTTTCTTGTATTGTTTCGAGTCTTACTGCAGTAATGTTTAAATTCACTTAAACGTTTTCTAACTAATTCAGTTTTGATCCGGCTTGGTAATGAATCATCTGTGCGACCGTGCGGTCTGGTACGTTAAAATCAGGCCACCTGTACTCTACCGCTTCTCTTCCAGTTGTTTTCCAAATGGGAAGTTATTTATCATACTTCCTGTGCCGTTCGGGGAAGCTGGCCGGTCGATACTGCATAATTTCAGAGGGAAGAATAAGAGTAGGACAGTGATTAATCGAGCTGTCTTCGACGTTATCAAGCAAAAAGAACAACATTTTCTCAATTACTTTTCCCTGTTCGTTTTCCCAGAGCTGGATAACGTCGAGGGAATTTCCGTGGACTGGATCGGAAATAACCTGTACTGGACAAATGACGGCTATAGAAAGACCATCAGCGTGGCCAGGCTGGATCGTCCCTCGCAGTCCAGAAAAACGCTTTTGGAAGGAAATATGTCTCATCCGAGAGCCATTGTTGTGGATCCTCTAAACGGGTAAGCCCATGATACCCGTCCTGCTTACGGCAGCATTTAACGGCTTCTCCAACAGGGATTTCAGCGTGTTAATGCCTTGGACAAAATCCAGAGGAAACTGAGGGGCGGGAACTTTTGCCTTTTGGGCTTAGGGATTTTATCAAACTATGGCAACAGAGTAGCCCACATCAATTCAGTTCAATTCGCTTATTTGTCTCATTGACATAGTGAGTTATAAAGATGATACAAACAATTGGTCAGCTTACATAAAATGTTAATGTAATAAACATGTATGAAAAGAGATAATAAACAATACAAAATACTAAAAACCAACGCAACAGAGACGTCAAGTGTTTATGCACAAAACTAATTCAATTACTAAAGCACATGTAGTACTATGTCATGTAATGGGAATAGGGCTGGGAAACGATTAATCACGACTAATCGTTTGCAGAATAAAAGTTTTTGTTTACATCATATATATGTGTGTACTGTGTATAATAACTATGTATATATAAATACACACAGATGCAAGTATATATTTAAGAAATATTTGAATTTGTATATACATTTTTATATTGAAATAACATTTATATTTTATAGAATTATGAATACTTAATATATAAATAGTTTTTTTTTCTTAAAATTATGCATTTGTGTGTATTTATATATACATTATTTTTATACGAAGTTTACACATATATATGATGTAAACAAAAACTTTTATTCTGCAAACGATTAGTCGCGATTAATTGTTTCCCAGCCCTAAGTGCTTGTTTTTTATATGAGACATACGGTAATTTATTTCACATACTTACTTTATTTATTGTGTCTTTGCTGAGAATGTTGCATGTACTTACTATGGTAATAATAGCAGGTTATGCATAATTGCATGCAACTAACCATATACCGAGCCCTAAGCCTACAATAAGTACATGTTGTTAATAGGGCTGCCAAAAGATTAATCGCGATTAATCGCATACAAAATAAAAGTTTGTGTTTGCATAATGTCTGTGTGTACTGTATGTATATATTTTGTACATCTTAAAATAAAGTATAATAAACGTATATTATATTATATTTATATTAGCACAATGTATGAAACATGCTTATACAATAGCACTATGATATCATGTACTGAATAGCCTTTAAATTGTACCAAATATTAAATACTGTAGTACAGTAAACAATAGACAGGGGCGAAAGTACAATTTTTAAGAAAAACGTAATTTTAAAAGATAATGTTATAGACAGTGATATATTTCTGTGGTCAATAACTCAGAAGTGTCGTCTATCAATACCAGGTGGAATAAAAAAATAAAAAATAAAACGACTTCAGTATAATTTCACTTTAAACATAATTTAACTTTTAACCCCACCTGCAGAGACGAAAGTAACACACAGGTGGATCAAAAGTAACACAACAAAACAAGACAGATTTTTGTGTTACACTTGTTTTTTATACATGACTATGACCTCATTAATATGTAACTGCAAACATATTTTATAATTTATCTTTGTAAAAAATAATGAAATTACATTTTCATTTAAAATTTCAAAAGCAACCAACAGTACAAACTTTAATTGTTGAGAATAAAACATGTTGTCAACAGTTTGAACACTATGAAAATGAAATTAAATCAAATTAGAATAATATTAATTTTCTACATATTCAACAGTAGCAGCGGGACAAATGTAACAAGTGTTACGTTAAATTGTACCAAATATTAAATTCTGTAGTACGGAAAAAAAATACCAGAGTAAATGTCTGAAAACATAGTCCTGCTATGATGTACAGTACAGGAAGATTTTTGTTTTCTTCGCTGTATTGTAACCTTATTTACATTCACCTGGTAACATTGTTTATTCAAATCCAAATGAAGAAGTGACATGAGAGAGGGAGCATTGTGGTGTCAAAGCAGATATAAACCGAGCATCCTTATTTAATGTCATTGCTTAGATGGAAACGCTCAAAGGAAATTTAGAAGCTCCTCCATAAATCGCTGCCATGGCAGAACAGTTAGGACTGACATAAGAGGTTTAAAAGTTTAAAGGCAGGTTTTCTGCTTATATTTTAGTGCCGCCTTTTCCTCCGCTCTTGACATGTATATATCCTTTTAATGGGCTTCTGAATCAAGCCATCTGTTTCCTATAACTTTGGTGTCTTGAATTATTTCAGTAGTGAAATAAACAGCAAATAAGAGGTTGAATATTATAAATAAGTAATCTGCAAATGAGTTACAAGCAATTTATTCTTTGTAAAATTGCTTAAAGCGACACTCCACTTTTTTTGAAAATATGCTCATTTTCCAGCTCCCCTAGAGTTAACATTTGATTTTTACCGTTTTGGAATCCATTCAGCTGATCTCCGGGTCTGGCATTTGCACTTTTAGCATAGCTTAGCATAATCCATTGAATCTGATTAGACCATTAGCATCACGCAAAAAAATATTTTAGATATTTTTCCTATTTTAAACTTGAGTCTTCTGTAGTTACATCATGTACTAAGACCGGCAGAAAATTAAAAGTTGCGATTTTCTAGGCAAATATAGCTAGGAACTATACTTTCAATCTGGCGTAATAATCAAAGTAACATGGCTGCATGGAGGCGCAATGATATTACGCAGCAGCCGAAAATAGTCCCCTTAGTATCTTTCAATAGCAGGGGACTATTTTCAGGCAGTGCGTAATATCATTGCGCCTCCTTTATAGCGCAATGCTAATGGTCTAATCAGATTCAATGGATTATGCTAAGCTATGCTAAAAGTGGTACCACCAGCCAGACCCGGAGATCAACTGAATGGATTCCAAAACGATAAAAATCAAATGTTTAACTCTATGGGAGCTGGAAAATGAGCATATTTTCAAAAAAGTGGAGTGTCCCTTTAAACTGTAGTTGCCGGAGTGGTGAATAACCGATACCAATCTCTCTTTTTCAAATCTCATTCTCCTTTACTGCATCTATGCTTTTTTACCCATGCACCCGTGTCATTTTCTGTCTGTACTAAAATGATAAGATGGAGGATTAGCCGTTATGACTTTGGGTCCTGATCGCATTTGCTCTCCATCACTCGCTCATTTCTCCTGCTCGCAGCAGGTGCTGTCAGTCAAAGCCCATCTCGTGAATTATTGAACAGGTCACTGAATATGAGATGAGGGGGAGTGTCACGTTAAGTTAAACTGTGTTCGGAAGTGCAACGCAGTGTTACTGGGTTATGTTTATGTGATGGAATAATGTATGACACTTAAAAAAAACTGACCTTGACTTGGCTCCCAAACGAGAAGAGAATAGAGAAATATTAAAAACATTCAATTAAATGGGTCCTATTTTAAAAAGGGCTTTGTTTGAGACGTCCCAAACTCTTTTGAATTATTCATTTACCGTTCACTTTCCCTTTGTGACCTGGAAAGCACCTTTGAGCAAATAACAAGAACTAGTCAGGTACAGTTTTTGCGGTTTTGGCTTAAATTTGTTTACTAAACTTTGGATAATGGATAGGTTAGGTCACCCTACTAAACATACTAGCTCTTAAAGGCGGGGTGCATAATTTTTGAACAACACTTTGGAAAAGGGAGTCGGGTTGAGTACCAAAACACACTTGTAACCAATCAGTAGTAAGGGGCGTGTTTACTAACCGACACCATTGCCTGGGTTGCGTTTGTTTGGGGGCGGGTCTATCAAAAGAAGGTCCAGATTCTATTAAGGGTAGTGGCGTGTTTGTTTAGGTGATTTCATATGTCATGTCAACATTGGCTTTCAGAGATTATGCACCCCGCCTTTAACTACAGTAGTACGGTCACAAAAGTGAATCAGGTCCACCAAAATGACCAGCTGGTTGACCAGATTTTGAACATCTAGACCAGTGGTTTTCAAACTGGGGTCTTAAAGGGTCCCCAGAAAAGTTAAAAGAAAAGCAAAGCAAATATTGTAAACATCTACTATATAGCCAATGTTTTGGAAACAAAATTCTGTCTTTATAATATCAAAATTACAGTTTGTTATACAAAAAATGGCATAAGGTTCATCATATAAGGTTTGAAAACCCCTGATCTAGACCGGTGGTTCCCAACCTTTTCACTTTAAGTCCCCCTTGTTGCCCACCACAATATTTAAAGGCACCTTACTCACTATTTTTTTTCAAATAAAATTAACTAGAGCTTGAAATGACTAGACAGATGTATATTCGCTACTAAAATGGCCAAAATCAAGATATTCACTTGTTTTAGCTTATTTTAATGCTTGTTTTTTCCAATTTCTAATAATTTGAAGTCTTCTTGGTGCCCCCTTGGAAATCTGCTGAGGCGCCCCTGTGGGCTTTGGTCCCCTGGTTGGGAATCACTGATCTAGACTACACTGGTCCATTAGGTAGACCACCAAAAGACCAGCACTAAACAACATACAGTAAATCAATTAATGTCATAACTTGGTCTTAATCAGTTCAATGACCTTAAAGGGACACTCCACTTTTTTTTGAAAATATGCTAATTTCCAGCTCCCCTTAAATTAAACTTTAGATTTTTACCATTTTGGAATCTAAGTACATGATGTAACTACAGAAGAGTCAAGTTTTAAATAGGAAAAATATCTAAACTCTTTGGTTATTGTTTAGCACGATGCTAATGGTCTAATCAGATTTAATGGATTATGCTAAGCTATGCTAAAAGTGTTAGCGCCAGACCCAGAGATCAGCTGAATGGATTCCAAAACGGTAAAAATCAAATGTTTAACTCTATGGGAGCTGGAAAATGAGCATATTTTCCCAAAAAAATTTTTTTTGAAAATTCCCTTTAAAGATGAGTTTCTCGCTGGGTTCTTTAGATGGATGTATTGGACCGATTGGGAGGAAGATGAACTCAATGACAGCAGAGGAAGAATCGAGAAAGCCTGGATGGATGGATCCCACCGGCAGATCTTCGTCACGTCCAACATGCTGTGGCCCAACGGCCTCACCCTCGACCACTCGTCCAGCGTCATGTACTGGTGCGATGCCTACTACGACCACATCGAGAAAATCTACCTCAACGGCAGCCACAGAACGGTTAGTAAATGAGTGAGTGACTTCTTTAGTTCTCCTCTGTTCTTCTGATGCTTCCCTTCCATGTTTTCCAAGTAGCTCACAGCTGTGATCCACTTTTACACAGGTGGTGTACAGCGGAAAGGAATTGAATCACCCATTTGGGATCGCACATTACCAAAATTACGTCTTCTGGACCGATTACATGAACGCCTCCATATTCCGCCTGGATTTGTCCTCCGATGATGTGGTGCTCATGCGGGCCGAAAGACCGCCTCTCTTTGGGATTCAGGTGTACGACCCACAGAGCCAGAAAGGTAAATATGGATGCGTACACTGTTGGCGACTACCAATAAGCGAACAAATCAATAATGAATGAATGAAGTCTTTCACAGAATCACAATAGGAAGGGAACTCGACTCCCTTATAGCTTTATGGAGAGGCCAAACCAAATGTGTGTGTAATGTATGGAAATTAAATATATCATTCACTCTTTTTAAAAGCTGAACATCCTATAAAGTAATGGCAAACAGGCAAGTCTCTGAATTTGAATAAATGGTCTGCAGTGGATATTCCCTGAGTTGGATACTCAATGGTAATTTTAACCTTAAGACTTCATGATCTAAGCATTTTTGGACCCTGGATCAAATAAGCCTAACTTCCTCATATTTTACAGCTAATTTGGAGGTGTTTGAAATGTGTTGCTTTGTCTTTCTGAGGTGTAGGGCTAAAATCTGCCTCTTTGGAGAGTTGTTTCGGAGAATTGTGCAATTTTTGGTTCAAATATTTGAGATCCAGTGTTTTAAAGTGGTTTAACTTGTTTTATGGTGGGTGTTCGTAATGTCATTGATAGAAAGTGACTTATAAGGTCTTCAAATGAATTTCTTACATAACATTTTTGTCTTCTTTCAGTTTGTTTTCAAGTACAAATATCTAAAAATTCCTTGAACAAGATTCATTTGCTCAGGAAGCTAAATGCCCTAAGATATTAAAGAGATAGTTAACCTAAAAAGGAACCTTCAATCATCATTTACTTATCCTCAAGTTGCCCCAAACTTGTGTAAATTTGTTTGTTTACAAATTGAGATATTTTGAAAAATGTTTGTAACCAACTAGATCTGTGGCACCACTGACTTCCATAGTACGAAAAAATAATACCATAAAAGTCAATGGTGCCCCAGTTCACCCAAAAATGAACATTGTGTCAAGTTGTCCCAAGCTTGTGTAAATTTGTTTGTTCACAAATTAAGATATTTTGAACCGAGTAGATTTGGGACACCACTGACTTCCATGGTAGGAAACAATAATACCATGAAAGTCAATGGTGCCCCAGTTCACCTGAACATGGACATTCTGTAATCATTTACTTGTTCTCAAGTGGTTCCAAACTTGTGTCAATTTGTTTGCTAACAAAAAATTTTCAAAATATCTTCATTTGTAAAAAAAAGTACATCTGTGGCACCACTGACTTCCAAAGTGCGAAAAATAATACCATAAAAGTCAATGGTGCCCCAGTTCACCCAAAAATGAACATTGTGTCAAGTTGTCCCAAGCTTGTGGAAATTTGTTTGTTCACAAATTAAGATATTTTGAACCGAGTAGATTTGGGACACCACTGACTTCCATGGTAGGAAACAATAATACCATGAAAGTCAATGGTGCCCCAGTTCACCTAAACATGAACATTCTGCCATCATTTACTTGTTCTCAAGTGGTCCCAAACTTGTGTCAATTTGTTTGCTAACAAACATTTTTCAAAATATCTTCATTTGTAAAAAAAAAGTACATCTGTGGCACCACTGACTTCCATAGTGCGAAAAAATAATACCATGAAAGTCAATGGGGCCCCAGTTCACCCAAAAATGAACATTCTGTCAAGTTGTCCCAAACTTGTGTAAATTAGTTTGTTCACAAATTAAGATATTTTGAATAATGTTTGAAGCCGAGTAAATCTGGGACACCACTGACTTACATAGTACAACAAATAATACCATGAAAGTCAATGGTGCCCCAGTTTACTCAAAAATTAACATTCTGTTATTTTTTACTTATCCTCAAGTTGTCCCAAAAGTGTGTAAATTTGTTTGTTTACAAATAAAGATATTTAAAAAAAATTGTTACTAAGTAGTTCTGGGTCACCACCAGTTATTTCCATAGTAGGACAAATAATACCATGAAAGTCAATGGTGCCCCAGTTCCCCGAAAATGAACATTCTGTCATCATTTACTTGTCCCAAACTTGTGTAAATTTATTTGTTCACAAATGAAGATATTTTGCACCGAATAGATTTGGGACACCACTGACTTCCATTGTAGGAAATAATAATACCATAAAAGTCAATGGTGCCCCAGTTCACCTAAACATGAACATTCTGCCATCATTTACCTGTTCTTAAGTGGTCCCAAACTTGTGTCAATTTGTTTGCTTACAAACATTTTTCAAAAGTAGATCTATGGCACCACTGACTTCCATAGTAGGAAAAAATAATAACATGGAAGTCAATGGTGCCCCAGTTTACCAAAAAATGAACATTTTGTCATCATTAACTTACCCTCAAATTGTCCCAAATTTTTGTCAATTTGTTTGTTCACAAATTAAGATATTAAAAAAAAATTGTAACCAAGTAGATCTGAGACACCACTGACTTCCATTGTAGGACAAATAATACCATGTAAGTCAATGGTGCCCCAGTTAACCCAAAGATGAACATTCTGTCATCATTTACTTACCCTCAAGGTGTCCCAAACTTTTGTCAATTTGTTTTGTCTTTATTTGTGAACAAGTAGATCTGTGGCACCACTGACTTCCATAGAAGGAAAATAATACAATGGAAGTCAATGGTGCCCCAGTTCACCCAAAAAAATTTACATTCTGTCAAGTTGCACCAAAAGTTGTCAATTTGTTTGCTTACAAACATTTTTCAAAACATCTTCATTTGTGAACAAGTAGATCTATGACACCACTGACTTCCATAGTAGCAAAAATAATACCATGGAAGTCAATTGTGCCCAGTCCACACAATAAAAGAACATTCTGTCAAGTGGTCCAAAACTTGTGTCAATTTGTTTGCTTACGAACATTTTTCAAAACATCTTCATTTGTTATCAAGTAGATCTGGGACACCACTGACTTCCATTGTAAGAAAAATGAATACAATGGAAGTCAATGGTGCCCCAGTTCACCCAAAAATAAACATTCTGTCATATTTTTCTTACCCTCAAGTTGTTCCAAACTTATGTAAATGGATTTATTCACAATTGAAAAATGTTTGTAACCAAGTAGATCTTGGACACCATTCACTTCAATTCCATAGTAGGAAAAATAATACCATGGAAGTCAATGGTGCCCCAGATGAAACAATTTGTGTTGAACAAAACAAAGAAATGTATTCAGGTTTGTAACAACTTGCCAGTGATAAAATGATAACATAATTTTCATTTTTGTGTAAACTATCCCTTTAATGGCCCTATTTTAACGATCTAAGCGCATTGTCTAAAGCGCACAGCGCAACGTCTAAATGGGCGTGTCCGAATCCACTTTTGCTAATTTAACGACGGGAAAAATGGTTTTTGCGCCGAGCGCATGGTCGAAAAGGGTAGGTCCTATTGTAATGGGAGTATTTTGGGCGTAACGTGCAGTAAACCAATGAGAGTCACAGCTCTCATCCCCTTTAAAAGCAAGTTGCGCTGGCGCTATGTCTAATCCCTATTTAGATGACGGACTTTGTAAACTGAAAAACTAAGCGGAGGAAGAAGATCCCCAGTTTAAGATTAATGTTAAATAATTGTGTTGTTTTTCACTTGTATTGAAATTGTTATTTTTTTATTAAAACCTTTAAAACCCGTTTTCTTTTAGTCATGGAAGTAAAAAGCAGGCTTGTAATTGCTTTAAATGTATGGCTATCCAATATCAAAAAATAATTTACAAGTAGGTAAGATAAGGTTTGTACTCTAAAAATACTTTATTTGTAACAAACAGGAGGTAAAGAATTTACAAACGGTTCTCCTCACGTTTCAGCACTTTGGACAGCGTTTTTTTTAGCAAAGAGTTTTTTAAGCATTACTTACAAATGTTTCTCATCTCACCATATCCACAGGTACATTATATACAATAAATCCGTGGGGTAGCATTAAAAAAAACATTTAAAAACAGACGAATTTGTTCAAAGCAAAGCATTTATTTACGTACCAGGCTGCAGGTGAAGCAGCTTTTTACGCCTTCTAACGTCTCATAATTAGTCCTCAATTATGTCCAAGAGACTCAATAATAATCTTTTACATTCAATCCTTTAATCTTTCATATTTGAAAACATTTTTGTGCTGCTGCGCATTCATGTACCTTGTGATAAGCAAACCCGCGTTGTCCTCCCGTGTATAGGCGCATTTTACTAATGCGCTCTTTAAATAACATAAAACACTATTGCGCCATTGACTTTAGACTTTAGAGCAGGTTTTTGTTGGTCAATGGCGTAGTCTATTTTAGTTGCCTCAAAATAGCAACGCGCCAACAATGCGCCTGAACACACCTCGTTTTCAGACCAGAACGCCCATGGGCGCAAAAGGGGGCGCAAATGCATTTGCTATTTAAACAACGCGGCGCTAAACGTGAAAATTAGGGTGGAAACTAGCGAAAGACACTTGCGTCGCGCATTGCGCTGCATTGCGCCGGGTGTAAGATAGAGCCCTAAGAGTTTAAAAAATCAATAAATATCAAAATCAAGTGAGTTTCTATTCAAAACAAGAAAAACATAGTGTATGAGAATGTAGCTAATCAAATTAAGTTGAAACTTAAATTAGATTTATTTTTCCTACCCCACTGGCAGATATTTGTACTTTTTTTAAGCATAAACACGCTTGATATTGAAATTTGTTTAGAAAACAAGACTTACTTAACCAGCTTAGGTCATTTTTGCTGCTTGATTAAATTTTTATCCAATATATTTGTACTGGAAACCAGGACCAAATGCTAAGTAAGAAATTCAATTTTGTACAGTATTGAACTTTTTAGGCACACAGCAAAATCACCAGTGTTAAATGTACACTGCTGGTGTATGTATGGGTGTAACCAAGTCTGTTGGTACTCGAAAACTTGTAGTTTTCCAGGTTCCTAATAGGGAAAGGGGGTCGGCGTCTTTCCAAAAAATTAATTATCGGTGATTGTCGTTCAGATTTTGATCGTCTAAACAAGCAGTCTGTAAGTTACACTCACATGTGTTCTACATCATGGCATCTTCTGTGATGATAGCTGTGATGAGCACCTGGCATTGTGTTACACAGGGGGTCCGCAAAACTGTCGGAGACCACACTGAGCAGCGAATAGACGCGCAAACCTGACACAGCCAAGTGAAACACAGTGCTGCGCTGAATACATAATAACCTGAGCATTCAGCTGCGAGTGAAAATGATGGGCTTTTATTCTTTAAATCCCTAAGGTCTGGCTGTTATAAGTCATTTGGGATTTTTTTTAGTTCGGGATCTTAAAACGTTATGTTTATTTCCAGGTTTCAAATTGGTTTTGGGCCCCTACTGTAAATAATTTTTTTCCTGTTGGAAACGCAGCTGGTATAATGTTTGATATTTGTCTTTTTATGAGCGTCTAGAAGATCTGTTCAGGAATCGAGTCTGGAGGTTTTTCGTCATGGTACATTAGTTCTCTATGACTCATTTTTTGGATGACTGGGCAATAGCGGAGATTGGGTATCATTTTCTCCGAATTGTTATTCTATGCTTGAGTTTAAACTCTTGCATTCGCATCAAATGTTTATTGTTCCCCTGAGAAAGAGATATAGTTTTTTTTCTCCTTTTATGTGAAAATGCATTTTATGACTATAAATTATTTTATATAAATATTTATAATTCATGAAACTGTTGAAGAATAAGTAAGTTTAAATATTTAAATAAGTCAAAATATCAAGGTTATATTTTCACAGAATGTTCTTTACATTATGCAGAGTGAAAACTATAAATCACAAAAGTGACTTTTGTACCTAAATTTCCATATAATTTATTCAAAAAGCATAAAATGTCTAAACAATAGCTTTCTTTTATCTCACCTTCCTTCTCATACAGGTAACAACCAATGCTCTGCAAATCATGGTGGATGCAGTCCCTCGTCTCTATGCCTTGCCACACCTGGAGGTTATGTGTGCGCCTGCGCAGACGGCCAGCATCTGGAGAAAGACAACATCAGCTGCACATGTAAGCTTTTGTCAGTCTATAAAAAAAATACTATTTTGGGTGAACTGGGGCACTATTGACTTCCATTATTTTTCCTACTATGGAACTCAGTGGTGTCCCAGATGTACTTGCTAACATTTTTTTTTAAATACCTTCATTTAAAAAATGAAACACTTGTGAGGTGAGAGGCAATATAGAGACACGTTTTCAAAACTTTCAAAAGCTGCTACAGCTTGGTTTCTTTCTGCGAGACCACACTTTGTAGCCCCGCCCACAGATGAATCTCATTGGTCCAAATCCTGCATCAGTAAAACCTTCTTCATTGATAGCATTTTTCATATTTTGAAAGAACAGCAAATTTATCAAACTGTGAAAAAGTTGTGCATGGAATTTTAAGTATGGGAATTATGTAAATATTAAAAAAGTCAAAATGATATATTTTAGGTTCTTCAAAAGAAGATTAATCTAGATAAGCCAGACACAAACAACTTTATGAAGTGCGTCCTGGGATATGTTTTGAACAGTATTGGTGGAGTTTCAATGTCATTTTTATATGTTAACACAATTTATACAGTATGAGTGTACAAAATTGTACTTTAGTTTATGCAGTCGGTAGGGAAGTCGCGCACAACTCCAGGCAGTTAATTCAGAAAGTCTCAGAAATATCTGGGATACCACTGACTTCCATAGTAGGAAAAATAATACCATGGAAGTCAATGGTGCCCCAGTGAACATTTTGTCATCATTTACTTCCCCTCAAGTTGTTCGCAATATTTTTTTGTAGTAGGAATAAATTATACTATAAAAGTCAATGGTGCCCCAGATATGTTTGGTTACAAACCTTTTTTCAAAATATCTTCATTTGTGAAAAAACAAAATTACAAATGTTTGTGTTGAACAAAACAAATACATATATTCAGGTTTGTAACAACTTGATGGTGAGTAAATGATGACAGAATGTTCATTTTTGGTTGAACTATCCCTTTAAGAGTGTTTTTTTTTGGGGGGGGGGTATCAAAATAAGAGTTTATGTTCAAAATAAGAAAAATACTGGGTATGAGAATTTATTTTATCTAGTTAAGTTGAAACTTAAATTAGGTTTATTTTCCCTACCCCACTGGCAGAGATTTTTAGTTAACGAGCATAAACTTGCATCATTTTGATATTTGTTTAGAAAACAAGACTCACCTAACTATCTAAGGTCATTTTACTACTTGACTCAATTTTGATTTCGGCATTTTTAGACATTTGTACTGGAAACCAAATGCAGTTTGCAACACCTCCAGGCAGTTTTTTTCAGAAAGTCTCAGAAAGATCTGGAACACCACTGGCTTCCATAGTAGGAAAAACAATACCATAGAAGTCAACGGTGCCCCAGTTCACCCCAAAATGAACATTTTGTCATCATTTACTTCCCCTTGAGTTGTTCACAAATTAAGATATTTTGATTTTTTTTGTAGTAGGAATTAATTATAGCATAAAGTCAATGGTGCCCCAGATCTGTTTGGTTACAAACCTTTTTTCAAAATATCTTAATTTGTGAAAAAAAAATACAAATGTTTGTGTTGAACAAAACAAAGACATATATTCAGGTTTGTAACAACTTGATGGTGAGTAAATGATGACAGAATGTTCATTTTTGGGTGAACTTTCCCTTTAAAAGTTTTTTTAAAAAAACATATCAAAATAAGAGCCAATGTTCAAAACAAGAAAAAATATAGGGTATGGGAATTTAGTTTATCAAATTAAGTTGAAACTTAACAGCAGATATGTTTACTTAATGTGCATAAACTCGCATGATAATATTTGTTTAGAAAACAAGACTCACATAACTATCTAAGGTCATTTTACTTGAGTACATTTTTATTTTTTTATTTTTAGATATTTGTACTGGAAACCAAGACCAAATGCAAATGTTTGCAACACCTCCAGGCAGTTTTTTTTTGTAAATTTGTTGTTCACAAATGAAGATATTTTGAAAAATGTTTGTAACCAAGTAGATCTGGGACACCACTGACTTCCATGGTAGTAAAAAAATCATACTATATAAGTCATTGGTGCCCCAGATCTGTTTGTTTACAAACCCTTTTTTTCAAAATTCTTCATTTGTGAACAAACAAAATTACCAAAGTTTGTGTTGAACAGAACAAAGAAATTTTATTTAAAAACTAAATGGTGAGTAAATAATGACAGAATTTTCATTTTTGGGTGAACTATCCCTTTAAGAGTTTTTTTATTTTTATTTTAAAAAATATCAAAATCAAGTGAGTTTATGTTCAAAACAAGATATGGGGTATAAGAATTTATTTTATCAAATTAAGTTGAAACTTAAATAATGTTTATTTTTCCTACCCCACTGGCAGATATTTATACTTAACAAGCACAAACTCACTTGATTTTGATATTTGTTTTAGAAAACAAGACTCCCTTAACTTTCTTAGCTCATTTTGCTACTTGATTAAATTTTGATTTTGAAATTTTTAGAAATCAGAAGTTTCAGAGAGTCTTAGAAAGATCTGGGACACCACTGACTTTCATAATAGAAAAAAAATAATACCATGGAAGTCAGTGGTGGTCCAGTTCACCCCAAAAATGACATTTTGTCATAATTTACTTACTTTCAAGTTGTCCCAAATGGAGATATTTTGAAAAATGTTTGTAGCCAAGTAGATCTGGGACACCACTGACTTCTATTGGAGGAAAAAAAACTACTACAATACAGAGTCAATGGTGCCCCAGATCTGTTTGGTTAAAAAAAAATTCAAAATATCTTCATTTGTGAAGAAACAAAATAATTTTTTCAAGTTTGTGTTGAACAGAACAAAGAAATTTATTCAGGTTTGTACCAACTTGATGGTGAGTAAATGACTACAGAATTGTCATTTTTGGGTGAACTATGCCTTTAAAAGTTCTTTATTTTTATTTTTCTAAATATCAAAATCAAGTGAGTTTATGTTCAAAACAAGAAAAAATATGGGGTATGAGAATTTATTTTATCAAATTAAGTTGAAAGTTAAATTAGGTTTATTTTTCCTACCCCACTGGCAGATTATGTTTACTTAACGAGCACAAACTCCCTTGATTTTAATGTTTGTTTAGAAAACAAGACGTACTTAACTATCTTATCTCATTTTACTGCCTGAGTACATTTTGATTTTGGATATATTAGATATTTGTACTGGAAACCAAGACCAAATGCAAAGGTTTGCAACACCTCCAGGCCGTTATTTCAGTCAAGACTAAAATCCTATCTAAATGGGAAAAGACGGATATCTCTAAAATCTTATGCTAAAATCACAATTTAGCATTGCGTTATCCCCCAATCTTCTTATATCTGGAATCTTTGGTTTATATTGTATAGCTATTTATATTAAAAGTAATTTCAAGCATTTAAGCATGTCTCTTTAAAACATAAAGGGTGTCCATGGCGTTTGCCGGTAGTGTTGCTGTACTGTCACTTACAGTAGTATCTGTAAAAACAAAAAAAGTGCAGATTTTGAATTGCCACCCACAGGCGGGTCAATAATGTTAGCGGTTAACAGAAAATATGACAGCGGATCAGGCATGTTTATGTAAAGCTGAATATGTCTATTGATTTCCAATCCCAGCGGGGGATATAAATACCTCGGCTCATCTTGCGGGTAGGCTTTAAACCGCATGCCGCTTTGTGTTTATGATGGTGTGTGACCTGTAAATCTATTCGATGTGGATTTGTAATTTTTCTGCGTAAAGGATGTCGATTTATTGTTAGGTCAAGAGAAGGATAATGCATTGTCACTATAATGTATTTCCTTCACTTTATAGCTCCATCGGAGGTCACGAAGACGAAACGCTGCGGCCCGGCGGAGTTCCAGTGCAGGAACCAGCGTTGCATCCAGCTCTCGTGGAAGTGTGACGGTGATGACGATTGCTCGGACGGCAGTGATGAAGAGCCACACCTCTGCTGTAAGTCTTTTTTTTTTCATTTTTGTAATCCAACCTGAACTACAAAAACAATGCCGATTACACTTTTGGGTCTGAAATGTATAGCACCTTTTTATGTGTATACATACAACCATAAAGTTATACAGCTAACTTTCATTGAAACCTGGACACCCAGATGCTTTAGAGTTAAATCGGACCAACAGCGATGTTTGTTTTCTCAGCGAATCGCAGCTGCCCAGCGGACCAATTTAAGTGCCTGAACAACCGATGTATCCCGAAGAGATGGTTGTGTGACGGTACCGATGACTGTGGTAGCAACGAAGATGAGTCCAACCGCACATGCTCAGGTGAGCTTCACCCAAGAGCCCTGTCCTACATGGAGGCCTCGTATACGCACCCAACCATCCGAAACAACCCCACAAACCAGACCCACCTCTGGGAGACACATCGCTCGCTGTAGGCTACATGCTCTTAAAGCTAGCGTCATCAGAGAATACGATGCTTTGAGAGGAGGACGAGTTTTGCACGACACCCCCGTATCATTTCCCGTAGGTGTCACACGGCCCCGAAACTAGGTTTGCCAACGTAATTCATCATGCACTTGGTGGGATTTACACACGGCGTGCATCCGATTCGCCCCGGTGAGCTCAAGTCCTCCGTGAGAGATTTTGTGCCTTGCATGGTGGCTGATGACGGATTCGCTCAAATTTATACCCAAGTCTGAGACTATAATGTATAGCTGTGATGTCTAAATATCCAGAAGACAACCTGGCAGTACCAATCTCTTCCCACAAGGTTTTTTAATGCCAGGGTAAAGATGTAATCCGAAACATCAATATCAGACTAAAGACACTTTGTTGTGTTGTCAGACCTGTATTATCTGAGCATTCGGGCACTTGATAAAAGGGCCGTAGACAACCTTCACACATTTGGCCTGTAGGCATTGGTCGATTTAATTTAGATAGTCCCGAGACAAAGTTCCCCTTTGTCGGTAATACAATTTTCTAATCTAATCTTTAAGGAAGAATTTCAGAAAATCAATAGAAACTGTTCAGAAGAATGATAAGGTGAAGGGAAAACTCGTGCCAGATAGCAATTTATGGTCATCTTTTCCGTTAAAGAAGATTTTGCGTTTACTGTACACTACTTTTTGAATTTATAGTTTAAAGGTGCTGTAGAATTTAAAACTGTATTTATGAATATGAATAATAATGAAGTTCTTTACATGGTAATGACATATCGTGAGCCGCAAGCACGATCATTTTCTCCTTCTGTGCATGCAAAAGACCGCTGGAAAACAGGCCAATCTCAACATAACACCGACTGTGATGTTACAGTCGAGATGCACGGCCCAACATTAAATTACAAATTAAATTAAGTACAATGTTGTTACAATGCTAAAAACAAAGTTGTAACTGCTGAGTTAGCGGTATATGCTAATTAATGCTATATGCTAGTTTTTAGACAAAAAATATCAAATTAAAGTGATTTTGTGCATAAAACAAGCAAACAAATCTGCCAATGGGGTAAGAAAAAAAAATCTTGAAAACACTAAATTCAAGAAAAATTCAAGAAAAATGTGCTTACCCAATTGGCAGATTTTTTTTTGCTTGTTTTATGCACAAAATCACTTAAATTTGATATTTTTGGTCTAAAAACTAGACTTATTTTCTTGGGTCGTTTTGCTCATCAAGAAAATACATCTTGATTAAGAATTTTTAGATATTTTTACTGAAAACAAGACGAAAATATTAAAAATTTAGCAGGCACTTATTTTGACAAAACATGTGATGCACACAGGTTCACTCGACGCGCCAAACACATATTTTGAAATTACAATGATGGGCTACATACATGTTGTGACGAACTTCGCATCGTGCGCCCTCGAAAAAAGAAGTCACCGGCCGCCACTGATCTCAATATAACACCGGCGGTGACGTTACTGTCGAAATGTACACCCCCGAACATTAAATTACACGTTAAATTAAGTACAATGTTGTTACAATGCTAAAAACAAAGTTGTGAATGCTGAGTTAGCGCTATATGCTAGTTAATGCTATATGCTAGCATTTATGCAGATGTTTTGCTATTGACGTAAACAATTGAATAATTGATTATTCCTCGAAATCTTTATCTTCATCTGATGGCTCAAACATAAGGTCTGTTTGCACACACACAGAGCTACTGAAATGAGCTGCTCTGAAAAAACAGCCAATCACAGCAGAGCTCAACATTATTATTCATGTCCCTTTCAAATGAGGTAATAATAGGACAAATCCTAGGGTTGTAAATGTGGACGTTTCTGTATAATTGTTGCACTTAATAAAGCCACATACCTTCTATGTAGATATCAGAGAACTATTTAACATATATATTATTTTAATGCATTCTTTGGCACCTTTAAGATTTAAAAAAATGAGATTTGGCTTTTTGATGTAGCATTTTTCATGCAGCTGGGTGTTGCTGTTTAATATTTTCTGCTATTAAGAAAAATAATAGAACGTTCAAATGTTGTTTTTCTTTGCTGCTGCGTGATAAGCGAAAATAATTTGCCATCAAAACCAAATGCCTCTTTAATCCTAAGATTCGCTAAAAAAACAAGCAACCGATTTGTTCTACAAGTTGTAGTCATGAAAGGTTTAACAATAGTTCTCAAAATTGCATGCGCCGCCGGTGCTCTCACATCAACTTTAAAAACGACTTTTCTCCATCATTTATATTATTAATACTCCGTTCAGAATTTTCAAAGCCCTTACCACGGTACAAGGTCGCTTTCAAACCTAGATTTTCAAAATGACATCTTGAGGGAAATAATTAATCATCTAAACTGTAATTAAATGGACTGGAATAGCGAGGCTTACAGGCAAAGAAATAAAAGTAAATAAAAGGATGTTTTTTTGTCAGCTAACCTTAGTGAGATCATTAAGAGCAAGAGTTTTTCGGCATATACCGAAGACCCCCGAGATGCTGCTCAGACTGCTCAGATCTCCAAGGAGACTTTCTCATTAACGTACTGCAAAAGAAACCAGCGACAAAATGAGTAAAATGAGAACTGAAGTAAACTTTAGGCACTTTTTAAGTGAAAATAAACTTCCATTCATTCATTAATCACCTCATGATTTATTCCGTTGCTATTTTTAAGGAATCGCTAAATAGCCAAACGTCTGTACCCTTTCAGGAAATAAATCTGCACCTGTTTGGCTGTATGGTCCAGTTAGCTTTCTTTCAAAGCTGTGTTGAAACAGCACAACGTGACCTTCAAAGGTTATGTAGACACCTGCAGCTTCCTCACGGTCTGCGGCTTTTTACCAGCAGTAGCCTACATTAGAGGACAACATGACTGACTTCTACAGACTTGTGTTATTAACCTCTTTGCAATCCTGCTATATTTTGCAAAAACGCCTAAAAAAAACATACCCAAAGTAAATTGCATACTGTTCTTGAAGTATTTGGAGTATATGCATGATTTTGATGTCTTTTGAAAGGTAAGACTCTGAAGTTTGTTCCTATACAGTCAGATTCACTTTAAGTCTTACTGTTATAAAGTAATAGAATTTTAAACACACTGAAAGAGGGGAAAAAAATATTCCGCCTACTTTTTTTTTGTAAACAGTTGCCTGCAGATGACTAATAATGGGGAGCTTTTAGCTGGAAAACACATTCAGATCATAGCATGAAGCCTTACAAAGCTTTACCAAGCAAATTTGATTACAATATCTTAGAAAATGTGTCTTTTTCACATGTTTATCCAAGTTTATGTCTAGGCGGCCTTTTATAAAGGGCACTTGGAGACACCAAATGGCTCTTTGTAACCATTGACATAAAATGCTGTTTTTCTTGAATGCTTTAATGTACAATCATATTTTTGGGCTCTAATGAAAGGTTACACTTAGAGCTACTCTATTCCATGTCCAAATTTACTGTCAATAATTGCTGACACATAGTAAATGAAGCATAAACACTTTATAGTGTTGAAAAAACTAAATTCTTGAAACTATACTTGTAAAAATAAAGATACAAAACAAGTTCTATAGTAATAAAATACTTTTAATATTAGAAAAAACACAATCTAAATATATCAATGTATATAAAAAAACTATTTAGAAATTTTACAATAATATTACAGGTTATTGGCAACATGCCACTCGTTATTACACTCACGGCTTTTCAAAAAGCACAAAGGCACATCACATGAAGAACATTTTACAGTTGTCTTTGCATGGCAGTGCCTGCACCTTAGACGACCTGTGGTGCTGTCTCCACTAATATGCCAAGGCTTGTGATGTGCTCTGTGTGAAGTGGGCGATGGAGCGGGCATGTCAGCAGCCGCTACCAGCAACTCACTAGTGTCTCACTAAATGCCTTCTGGTGCATTGGCACCTCCCCTTTACCTTTAGGTATATGCTTGTAAATCAGGAAGGCATTCACAATGGCAATGTCTAAGAAATGATAAAAAAGGCCTTTACCACTTCTGGGTTTTGTGGATCACTTTATAATAGCTGATTAGGGCATTGGAAAGGTCCACTCCACCCATGCACCTGTATGGACAGATAAGACAACATTGAGGCACATATTTTTTTCATTTATAATCTATATTCTACTATTTTACTTGCATATGCTACTATTTTACTTGCATAAAGTAACGCAGAATCACACACAGACACACACACCTGTGCATGGGCGCATACAAACACACTCGTGCATGAGATCACAAACCACGCACAATATTTCACAACACGCACCCAAACAAAGCTCTATTTTACTTGCATAAAGTAACGCAAAAGCACACACAGACACACACGCAAATACGGGCACAAATACCTGTGCATGGGCGCATACAAACACACTCGTGCATGAGATCACAAAACACGCACAATATATCTATCACAACACGCACCCAAAAATAGCTCTATTTTACTTGCATAAAGTAACGCAAAAGCACACACAGACACACACGCAAATACGGGCACAAATACCTGTGCATGGGCGCATACAAACACACTCGTGCATGAGATCACAAAACACGCACAATATATCTATCACAACACGCACCCAAACAAAGCTCTATTTTACTTGCATAAAGTAACGCAAAAGCACACACAGACACACACGCAAATACGGGCACAAATACCTGTGCATGAGCGCAAGCAAACACACTCGTGCATGAGATCCCCAAACACGCACCCAAACACAAACCTCAGTACCAACAGTAAAATATGTTTTATAATACAATAAAACACTTACTTGTCGAGAGTGAAGTCTCCCCCATCCAAAATATCTCTTCCTGCTACCGAGTCGACGGCGGAAACGCTCTCTTCGTCTGAAACGTCTTCCTCCAACAAATCACTTTCACGCCTGGTACACTGCTCGACAACTTCTTCAAGTGAAAAGTTTCTTTTACTTGCTCTTTTCGACATTGTAAAACTTTTTAGACGCTCAATGCTTTCCTAGCACAGCATTAGCAGCATTAGCGCACGGCCCCGAGTCACCACTGGGATTTGCGCACAGCGCGCAACCCAACGAATGATTGTTTGTGCACGGCCAATCGGGTTACAGGTTGAATCTTTCTAGTCAAGCGGCATGTCATTCTTTTCAGAATCTTATTGGCTATCAGATACGCCTGTCATTTGCAAACTCTGACGCGACAGGATCGATCTATTGTCAATCAAATAGAGGACGGTCCCATCCTCGCTCAAGGGCGTTCCTTGTGTATTTCTCCCTGTTGTCACCTATGAGAAGCACCTATTCGCTCAAGTGAGGTGTCAATCAAAAGGGCAGAGTTCAGCGGCCATTTTGACATCAACACATCTGCAATGTTTACAAGTGAAGAGACGCTACACGACGGAATGCGTCGGAGATTTGGTGGCTTTGTTGGCTATTTATAAATGATACTACTATGTTCCTTGGATGTTTATTGACTTATACATGTGCTGTGGACTAAATATTTCACTGAATTGGATTTACTGGACCCTTCAGAGTGTAACTACACCGTTTTTGTTGGAATTTTATGGATCTTTGGACTACAAGAAGGCGTCATAGGTCAGTTTTTTCATTTTCATACACATTTTGTAGCTGGTTTTTTGGTTGTTGGTTGTTTGACAAACACTCTGATTGCACTGACTGTGTTGACTGGGTCTTAATATGGTTTACATCGTTCGAATCACAAGAATCTCAGCTTTTTAATGATATATGATATGTTTAGGTTTGTCTTTTTTAAGTTGTTGTATTTCCCAATGTTATCAACCAAAACACATGCAGTGTGCCGCCGGCGGTACAGCGGATTCGGATCAGGTTAACATTTCACCCATAAATCATTTCCATGTTTTTAAACCTATACAGTTTGAGCTCTGGGATTTTTTTTAGGAATCAGGCTTGTTAAACCTCTAATGCTGCGTTCACACCAGCCGCGATAGAGGCGTCAAGCGCGAGTGATTTCAATGTCAATGTGAAGACGTTTGATGCGCGTCTGGAGATCTCGCGGTGCGAATGAGGCGTTTAGCGCGGTAGATTCCGCCTCATTTGCGCGTCTAGTTTGTGCAAATGCCGCGAATTGAGCGTTGGTGCGGCAAACGCGCAAGTTAAAAATTTTAACATTGGCGGAAAAACGCACCACGTTAACCAATCACACTGCAAAAAAATGACTTTCTTACTTAGTATTTTTGTCTTGTTTTCAGAAGAAATATCAAAAAATTCTTAAATCAAGATGTATTTTCTTGATGAGCAAAATGACCTAAGAAAATAATGCTAGTTTTCAGACAAAACAAGCAAAATTATCTGCCAATAGGGTGGGAAATTTTTACTTGAACTAAGTGTTTAAGAAAAAAGAAATCTTTTCACAATTTTTTTTCTCACCCCATTGGCAGATAATTTTGCTTGTTTTAAGGACAATTTCACTTAAATTATATATTATTTGTCTTAAAAATAGACTTATTTACTAAGGTCATTTTGCTCATCAAGAAAAAGCATCTTAATTAAAGAATTTTTAGATATTTCTACTGAAAACAAGACAAAAATACTAAGTAAGAAAGTCATTTTTTGCAGTGCAGGCGCTTGCTATAGTAGTGACGTGATTACAGGAAGCGAGCAGAGTCACAGAAGCCCCTCCCATGACGCGAATCTCCACGTGAATGTCTCGATGACTAGAATTTCACGCGTGGTTTTCACGCGCGAATGAAGCGAGTAAACTCAAAATGTTCAATCGGCAAACTAGACGCGGTGGACGCGAATTTGACGCCTCAAACGCCGCTGGTCCACTGCAAAAATTATTTTCAAGAAAAACATTTCTTGTTTTCAGTAAAAATATCTACAAATTCTTAATCAAGATGCTTTTTCTTGATGAGCAAAACGACTCAAGAAAATAAGTCTAGTTTTTAGACCAAATATATCAAATTTAAGTGATTTTGTGCATAAAACAAGCAGAAAAATCTGCCAATGGGGTAAGCTAATTTTTCTTGAATTTTTCTTGAATTTAGTGTTTAAGAAAAACATTCAAGATTTTTTGCTTACCCCATTGGCAGATTTTTTGGCTTGTTTTAATCACAAATTCCCTTAAATTGTATATTTTTGATCTAAAAACTAGACTAATTTTCTTGGATCGTTTTGCGCATCAAGAAAAAGCATCTTCATTTAAGAATTTTTAGATATTTTTACTGAAAACAAGACAAAAATACTAAGAAAAGATTTAATTGAATATCTTTTTTTTGCAGTGTATGGTTAAACCTCTAAAAAAACACCAATAATGTATAACACCGTACTGTAGAATGTGAGGGAAACTAAAACGTAAGCCAGTAATCCCTGAAAAAGTCTTTTCCTTTGTTGTAGCTTTAAATTGGGCAATCTTTTCCTTTTTACCTTTAACTCTGGCGCCTTTTCATCTGAAGTAATGTTTTCATCTGCCTTCGATCGGCCTTTTATTTCTTCTCCATCATGAACATCTTCTGCCTAACCTCTGTCCTTCTGATGTAATTGCGAGCGCTGCTAACCATCTGCTAACCTGTTTACATCCTTTATGTCTGTGAGACTGCGACCAAGGTTTTTCTGATTATTCCAGTCTTATGGGACAATTACTTGGCTATCCGAGCATCCTTGATTTAAGTTTTAAGACTTTGGACTCTCAGTTGTTCCCCTAGCCGTGAGAAACGTCTGTCCTTCAAACAAACTCCACAGACGAGAGTTCATATCTCCCAGATGTTCTTTTGCGATACTTTCTTTAAAGCAGTGATCAATAACCATAGCTGTGTCCCAATTCGAAGGTTGCGACCTTTGAAGGACTTATTTTAAGACCGAGTGCGTCAGCAGCGCGACTTAAGGCTACACTGCAAAAAATTATTTTCAAGAAAAAAAATTCTTAGTATTTTTGTCTTGTTTTCAGTAAAAACATCTAAAAATTCTTAAATTAAGATGCTTTTTCTTGATGAGCAAAACGACCCAAGAAAATATGTCAGTTTTTAGACCAAAATACCAAAATTAAGGGATTTTGTGCATAAAAAAAATCTGCCAATGGTGTTAAGCACATTTTTCTTGAATTTAGTGTTTAAAAAAATGTTCAAGATTGTTTTGCTTACCCCATTGGCAGATTTTTTTGCTTGTTTTATGCACAAAATCACTTAATTTTCATATTTTTGGTCTAAAAACTAGACTTATTTTCTTGCATCATTTTGCTCATCAAGAAAAAGCATCTTAATTTAAGAATTTTTTGATATTTTTACTGAAAGTACTAAGAATTTTTTTTCTTGAAAATAATTTTTTTGCAGTGTAGTAAGCCCGTCCCAATTCAAAGGGTGCTTAAATTCTTAAATCAAAATGTATTTTCTTGATGAGCAAAATGACCCAAGAAAATAAGTCTATGTTTTAGACAAAAAATATCAAATTTAAGTGATTTTGTGCATAAAACAAGCAAAAAAATCTACCAATGGGGTAAGCACATTTTTCTAGAATTTTTCTTTAATTTAGTGTTTAAGAAAAATTGTCAAGATTTTTTTGCTTGTTTTAATCACAAATTCCCCTAAATTGTATATTTTTGGTCTAAAAACTATCAAGAAAAAGCATCTTAATTTAAGAATTTTTAGATATTTTTACTGAAAACAAGACAAAAATACTAAGAACAGGTGATGCTGTCTCCATCTCATACTCGCTTTTGAGGACGTGTCCTTCAAAGGACCCAGCCTTCGAATTGGGACACAGCTCATGTGTGGTCCAAGTTTCAAATGTGTGCATGTGGTACAGATTCAAAATGGATTAGTTGACATCCATTCAAATGTAATTATATATTTCGGGTTTAATTTTGCACAGCCCAGACATGCCAGCCAGGCCAGTTTGCCTGTCAGAATGGACGATGCATCCCTGAGAACTGGCGCTGTGACCGCGAGGATGACTGCGGGGATCAATCGGATGAATCTTCATCATGTGGTGAGTCTTTCTTACATGGAGAGCTTTGAAGTTCCACCATTTGCATTTCTTCATGCGTAATCTTTTTCTTTGAATAGAAGTGCTTTTTTGGATAGTGACAAATTCATATGTTTTTTCTTGACAACATCCATATTAGAGTCTGCTTTCAAGCGAGCTATTAATGCCAAGCCAGTTTTATTAAAACAAGTTCTGAATAAAATCTTATGGTTACACCAAAGTCTTTAAATCTTTTTATTTTAGTTTCCACTGACTTCCATTGCTCAAAGGCTTCATGAACTTGAGATTTTCCTTTTAAGGTCTCCTTAAAGTCACAATAAAATGGAAGCATAGCGATTTTCTTATTTTTCCCGTCATGATGTATATCTGAGTGAAACGGTTTCTTAAATGAGAAAAAAAAAAGGTAGCTGGACTTTTTTGGAAGTTTAAAGTTGTGTCATGTTGCTATTTGCTAATCGCTGCGATCTTTACACCCCTCCTCGCCATTCCTCATGAACGGAAGTAAAAAGAGATCGTTTCAATTCGAGGAGCGGAGGAGATTTTATTTATTTTTATAATGAAGCTCACAGATAAGTCATTTGTAAAAAAATAACACAATATTCCCAAAAATTAAGTTATTAATTTCAATTTCCTTGTGACTTTAAACAGTTGTAGCCTGTAATATTTTTGAGCAATAACATTAACAATAATAGACAATTTTTTTTATAAATAAGAGTGCTTACTGTGGTATCTTCGAAACAAATTAAAGTCATATTTCCTCAGTTTGTATCTTTGAAATATTTTGATCTCTTTCTGTACGTGTGTGGAGGTGGCGACAGTGACGTCTTTTCAAAGCAGGCTTCTTTAATTTAAGATTTTTAATAGGAACACAATATGCTAATGCAGAGGTCACAAAGGCATTCGCTGTGATCATGACCGCATCTGAATTTTGACCAAATTTATTGTTTTTCTTTGCACCCTGATGTACGAACAGTTCACCGAAACTTGGTTTACACTGCAAATGATTTTCTTACGTATTTTTGTTTTGTTTTTTAGTACAAAATATCTAAAAATTTTAAATCAAGATGTTTTTCTTGATGTCCAAACATAAAATTCAAATGAATTTGTGCTTAAAACAAGCAAAAAAATCTGCCAATGACGTAAGAACATTTTTCTTGACATTTTCTTGAGTTAAGTGTTTAAGAAAAAGCTCAAGATTTTTTTCTAACTCCATTGCCAATTTTGTTTGCTTGTTTTAAGCACAAATTCATTTAAATTTTATGTTTGTTTTTTGTCTAAAAACTAGACTTATTTTTTAGGCCATTTTGCTCATTAAGAAAATAAAACTTAATTTTAGAATTTGCAGATATTTGTACTGAAAACAAGACAAAACCACTAAGAAAGTATTTGTTTGGAGTTTAAAAGTATTTTGGTTTTAAGAACATAGTTTAAATCTAAAGTAGTTTAATGTATTGTCTTTATCTTCTTCTTTATTTATTTATTCTTTATGCCATTCCAGCATCTATGGCTATATTCCTGGCAAGAACCAGTTAATCCATACCAGTTAACCACCTAACTTGCATGTTTTTGGCCTGTGGGAGTAAACCCACGCTGACACAGGGAGAACATGCAAATTCCACACGGAAAGCCACCTGACCTAGCCGAGGCTTGAACCGGGGAGAACTGTCTTTATAGCAGTAATATTATAAATTATTATTTAAATGTATTTATTCTAGGAAAAATAAGATGAAGTGAGTGACGTAAATGCACTGTAAAATGTAAAACTTGGATAAAAATTCTTAATCAAATAATTGGTAATGCCTATAGACGGTTTCGTGGTCGTGGTCCGCATGTAACTTCCGGTAAACTCGGCTAAGAATAAAGAACAACAAAGTTCTTTAACGTAGTTTATTTATATAACAATCAAAAAACAACACAAAGATTACCTAGGAAACCAAAACATTTGTTATTTTCAATAAGGTATTTGTTCAAGAGATCAGTTTAGCAACTAGTCAGACCATTAAAAAAACGAAACCGGAAGTGAAGTTCGGATCCAGACGTGTATCGCGTCAGTGCATGTACGTCTGATGAAACCGTCTATAAATGTAAAAAAAAAATTCAACTTACATTTTCACACTTTAAGTTGAAAATGTTTAAATATTTTAGGTGTTAACATAAAATTTTATTATTTTTTTAAAGTTTTTTTTTTATTTTTTTATTAAACTTTAATTTTTCACTTAAAGTGAGATGAATGTCTCAGTTTTCACTTTTTACAGTGTTGTGTCTGTCAGCATCGACTGAAGGATCTTGTGTGAAAATCTTTGCTGATTATAATGGGAACAATTTAATTGTGATTGTTCAGCAAGACCAGTGTTGTTTCGAAAAGCACACGTTTTGGTTCCTGGTTCAAAACCAGCAGGTTTTTGAGGCCTGGTCCCATAACCTTTGTTTGATTTGGGGAAACATAAACCAGTGCCAGATCAGGTGCGGCTGAGCATCTCCATATTGGCTGAAAAGAGTATCAATGGCCCATAAACATTAGGGCTGTGTATCGGCAACAACCTTGCGGTATGATCCATATCACGGTACATATGGGTTGCAATACATTGCAATGCTGTAAAGCGAGAAAATAACTAAATTACCATAATACTCACATGTATCGATCTTTTCTTACACCTCTAATGGCTTTTTTAAAACAATGGACATTATCTGACACAACGAAGTACTGCCAATTTTATTGTATCATGTACCTGGATGTTGGAATTGTATTTTTGCCTCCCTGAAGCTGAAAAAGTTACTCTCCATACCGTACGAATGGCATTCTAGGATTTCTTTCTCATAAATAAACAGGTAAGTCAAGGGAATCCTCATTATATAGAGGAAAAACAAAAACAGCTCCACGCTGCATGATATTATGCTCCTTATTACCGCGTCTCGAAAGACTCACGGTTTCACGGGCCAACGTAAACCCGTTCTGACGGCTCAAGTTGTCAACGACAGCGCAGTTCAGTTCTTGTAAATGAGTCACGGAGATGAATAATACCAGCAAATCTCCGCCTATCTTCCTCCAAGGGATGAAGCGGCGTGTTTGAAGCTTCCTCCTCCGTTAGTCGTCGGATCTTATTATCGTTTTTTATTTCATCGGGTGCGGTTTCAGGGTCTCTTCGATTCACACACGCGTACATGAACGCGGGCCATGCACAGAGTAATTAAAGTTTACGCTTGGCTTCCTTAAATCAAAATCAAGTTGGCACCGAAATGCTGACTGTGAACTGCGGGCGCCGTTCCATTCGCGCTTACAACCATAGAGACTTGGCACGTGGTCTCGTGACTGCTCGCTCACTTCATGTCAGTTTGGCGCAATTTTTCTGTCAGAGACCCAACGCATGTTAATTTCTGAAAGGCGCGTGGCAGGTTAGCGCTTCTGTCTCTGGAGAGATCAAGCCGAAGGTGCGAAGTTCAGCAAAAACTAATTCTGGGTTTGTTGTTGTTTTCAGGATTCTCTTCTAGTCAAGGGTTTAATCTCAGCGTTTATTGTTATAATTACATTTTTTAACGGGTCAGGGGACAGAGTTTAGGTATGAAGTTAAGTTGCCCTGTGACTTCATGTTTTGCAATTCTTCTGTCCTTCATAGATTTTCCGACCTGTGAGCCGCTGACTCATTTCAGTTGTACAAATGGGAAATGCATCAGTGTGAAGTGGCACTGTGATTCTGGTGAGCTGATTCTCCAATACTGCAGCAAATAATGATTGACTTTATTCAGTATTATATTGATACTTTCTTTTACTTTCTTACTCTTCTACCTGTTTAACATTTTCTATACTCTATCCTTCATTCCTTCCATTCTTCTTTCCTTCTTTCTTTCTTTCTTTCTTTCTTTCTTTCTTTCTTTCTTTCTTTCTTTCTTTCTTTCTTTCTTTCTTTCTTTCTTTCTTTCTTTCTTTTTTCTCTTTCTTTCTTTCTTGTGTACCTTTCTGTCCATCCATCCGTCATCCATGTTTTACATTGTCCTCTTTTCTCCACCTGCTCTTTCTCTCTGTACCTCTATTCCATCTTTACATTTCTTTCTCTCTTTCTTTATCTCTTTCTTTTTTTCTTATTATTCTCTTTCGTCCTTTCTCTCTCTTTCCTATCTGTATGTCCATCCACCCACCCACCCACACATCCATCCAACCGTCTGTCTGTCTGTCTTTCTGTCCATCCATCTATCCCCCTTCTATCTGTCTGTCTGTCTATCTTTCTATCTACTTTCTTTATTTCTTCTTCCTTCATCCATGCTTTTTCATCATCCCACCTCATTTTTTCCTTTCTCTCTCTCTTTCTCCTCTCTGTCTTTCTGTGTGTCTCTGTGTACTCTTTCTTTCTTTCTTTTTTATTCTTCCTTTCTCTCTCTTTCTTATCTGTATGTCCATCCATCCATCCATCCAACCAACCAACCGTATGTCTGTCTGACTGTCTGTCTGTCTGTCTGCTTTTTATTTGATCTGTCTGTCTGTTTTTCTGTCCATCCATCTACCCCCTTCTGTCTGTCTGTCTATCTATCTGTCTATCTACCTTCTTTCTTTTTTCCTTCCTTCATCCATGCTTTTTCATCATCCCACCTCATTTTTCCTTTCTCTCTCACTTTCTCCTCTCTGTCTTTCTTTGTGTCTCTCTTTCTTTCTTTCTTTCTTTCTTTCTTTCTTTTTTCTTTCTTCCTTTCTCTCTCTTTCTTATCTGTATGTCCATCCACCCATCCATCCATCAACCAACCATCCAACCAATCATCTGTCTGTCTGTCTATTTGCTTTTTATTTGATCTGTCTGTCTGTCTGTCTTTCTGTCCATCCATTTATACCCTGTCTGTCTGTCTCTCTCTTTGTCCTCTCGGTCTCTGTGTGTGTCTCTGTTTCCTCTGACTTTCTTTCTTTTCTTTCTTTTTCTGTTTCTTCCTTTCTCTCTCTTTCCTATGTCCATCCACCCATCCATTCATCCATCCATTCAATCATCTGTCTATCTATCTGTCTGTTTGCTTTTTTGCTTGATTTGTCTGTCTGTTTGTCTTTCTGTCCATCCATCAAACCCCTTCTGTCTGTCTGTCTGTCTATCTGTCTATCTACCTCCTTTCTTTTCTCCTTCCTTTATCCATGCTTTTTCATCATCCCACCTCTTTTTTCCTTTCTCTCTCTCTTTCTCCTCTCGGTCTTTCTGTGTGTCTCTATTTCCTCTTTCTTTCTTTCTTTCTTTCTTTCTTTCTTTCTTTCTTTCTTTCTTTCTTTCTTTCTTTCTATCTTTCTATCTTTCTTTCTTCTTATTTTCTTTTTCTCTTTCTTCCTTTCTCTTTCTTTATCTATATGTCCATCCACCATCCATCCATTCATTCGTTCGTCTATCTGTCTGTCTGTTTGCTTTTTGCTTAATTTGTCTGTCTTTCTGTCCATCCATCTATCCCCGTCTGTCTGTATCTACCTTCTTTCTTTCCTCCTTCCTTCATCCATGCTTTTTTATCATCCCCCACTTCTTTTTTTCTTTCTCTATCTGTTTCTCCTCTCTGTCTTTCTGTGTGTCTCTGTTTCCTCTGTCTTTCTTTCTTTCTTTCTTCTTTTTTTTCTTTTTCTCTTTCTTCCTTTCTCTCTCTTTCCTATCTGTATGTCCATCCATCCGTCTGCCTGTTTGCTTTTTGCTTGATTTGTCTGTCTGTCTTTCTGTCCATCCATCTATCCCCCTTCTTTCTGTCTCTCTGTCTGTCTGTCTGTCTATCTATCTACCCTCTTTCTTTTCTCCTTCCTTCATCCATACTTTTTCATCATCCCACCTAATTTTTCCTTTCTCTCTCTTTTTCTCCTCTTTGTCTTTCTGTGTGTTTCTGTGTCTCTGTTTCCTTTGTCTTTCTTTCTTTTTTATTTCTTCCTTTCTCTCTCTTTCTTATCTGTATGTCCACCCACCCGTCCATCCACTCATCCATCCATTAATTCGTCCGTCTATCTGTCTGTCTGTTTGCTTTTTTCTTGCTTTGTCTGTCTGTCTGTTGATTTTCAATCCATTCACCCTTCCTTCCATCCTTCAATAATAATTTCTTTGCTTGTCATTGTACTCTTTCTTTCTTTCTTTATTTGCTGGACTTTTCTGTTCGTCCTTCCATCGTCTGTCCATCTGTCTGTCTATTTTACATCCTTTCTTTCCTCCTTATTTTATTCCATCCTTCTTTTTCCTTTCTTTGTCTCTTTACTGGACCTTTCTGTTCGTCCTTCCATCGTCCGTCCATCTGTCTGTCTATCTACATTCTTTCTTTTTCCTTTCTCTTTTTTCTCTCTCTTTTTCTTTCTCTCTTTATTGGACCTTTCTGTCCATCCTTCCATCATCTGCCATCTGTCTGTCATCTACATATCTATTTTTTCTATTTGTTTCTATTTATCTATTGTTTCTTTCCTCCTTACTTTATTCCATCCTCACTTTTTCCTTCCTCTCTCTATTTCTTTCTTTCTTTCCATCATGTCTGTCTGCCCATCTGTCTGTCTATCTATCTACCTTCTTACTTTCATCCTTCCTTCCTTCTCATTACCCCTGCTTTTTCATCATCTCTCTCTCTCTCTCTAGAGGACGACTGTGGAGATGGCAGTGATGAGCTGGGATGTGTTCATGCCTGTTCGGTGGCTCAGTTTCAGTGTTCCAGTGGGAAATGCATCCCTGAGCACTGGATGTGTGACGGGGACAATGACTGCGGTGACCTCAGCGACGAGAACACCACCTGCTCAAGAACAGGTGCGTGTGCCACAAACACACACAGAGTATTGACAAAACGGTCACAAAACAGGTCGTCCACCTTCAAAATATAAAACTGTGTGTCCTAAACACGTTTTGTAACCACAAAGCCTGTTGAAAAGACATCAAGGTCACCAAAGTTGCATTTTTCAAAACAACAGTGAGGGGTCTCATGACCCTTTAATCATTCTTGATAAACCAGCTTTACCACAAAGACCACATTTGTTGACCAGCACCAACCACTTAAACTTCTAACTAGTATAAACCAGCATGGACCAGTACGGTGGTCTTAGCTGGTCTTTTCAGCAGGGAAAATGTTCATCAACAATACTCTTTCCTTCAACCAGCGCTCTCAACCACTAACGCCTGTGGCGAGAAAGAGTATCGTTGCCGTGGCGACGGGACCTGCGTTTCCGAACTTTGGCGCTGTGATGGCGACAAAGATTGCGAAGACGGTAGCGACGAATTTGCCTGTGAGGGAACCAAACGCATGTGTGACCACAAAGCCAAGTTCACATGTAAAGTCTCAGGTAGAGTGAAATATCCATTATATAATCCTGAAAGTACTAATTTAGTGTCTACACTCACCTAAAGGATTATTAGGAACACCTGTTCAATTTCTCATAAATGCAAAGGTGTAATGATGTGGGGGATGTTTTCTTGGCAAACTTTAGGCCCCTTAGTGCCAATTGGGCATCGTTTAAATGCCACTGCCTACCTGAGCATTGTTTCTGACCATGTCCATCCCCGTATGACCACCATGTACTCATCATCTGACAGCTACTTCCAGCAGGATAATGCACCATGTTACAAAGCTCAAATTGGTTTCTTGAACATGACAATGAGTTCACTGTACTAAAATGGCCCCCACAGTCACCAGATCTCAACCCAATAGAGCATCTTTGGGATGTGGTGGAACGGGAGCTTCGTGCCCTGGATGTGCATCCCACAAATCTCCATCAACTGCAAGATGCTATCCTATAAATATGGGCCAACATTTCTAAAGAATGCTTTCAGCACCTTGTTGAATCAATGCCACGTAGAATTAAGGCAGTTCTGAAGGCGAAAGGGGGTCAAACACAGTATTAATATGGTGTTCCTAATAATCCTTTAGGTGAGTGTATAATGTTTTTTTTTGGTGGGTGCTATAAATATTATTCCTAATTGATTGGTTTTAGCCTGGAGTGACTTAAATCCGTATTGTTTTTGTGAAAGACAAGACTCAGAAAAGCTAGCTGAGAAAAGGCCACTGATTATTGCTTCACTTCTTCCAGGCTGAATTCATAATGTTTAAAATGAATCGTTTTAAATGAGAGAATGAGCGAGAGAGAGAAAAAGAGAGAGATTTCTCAAACCGCATTGAATGAGTTCCACACAATGTTGGAGGCAGACTGTGAATACTTTATTACCCCAGTGAGCCGGGCTCAGGTAGAGCGGAGAGTATTTATATGTGTGTTTGTGGGCAAATGTGTGTGTAGAATCGATCTGTGAAGCCGAGCGGTGAGATCTTGAAAGTTAAGGGTTGGAAAGTGGAACAAACAAGCAGGCGACCGGTGTATTTCCTAGGTCAGCTAGAACGGCTGCGTCTCTGGCTAAATAATGAGTTAATTTAGTGATTTCTGAAGCGAATACAGCGTCTAAATACAACTGGAATAAATCAGAAAGTCGCAGTGAAACAAAGTTTCAAAAGTATTTTTAAAATGCAAAAAAGAGTTTGGATGCAAAAACCGCTAAACGCCACCTCTGTTGAAAACGAAATACTGATTGTAACCGATGCTCTTGACACGTACTATACGTTCATCAAATACTTTACGGCCATATTTGTAAAGTCTCTGGGCAATTATGAGACTAAACCTGCGTCTGAAACCGCGTATTGTGACAGTATGTACTGAATGAGATGCAGGACTTACTCATTGAACTCATATACCATGCTAATTTGAAAAAAGAAAGCTTTTTTACAACAGCAGGTATACCTACACCAGAAGAAAAAACTGGAATTTAAAACAAGTAATAGGTGCCATCTATTTTCATTACTTTTATATCTTCAGCTTTAAAACTGTCAGTTTGTCCCATGCTGTTACTAAAAGTGATTCTTTCAATTGCTTGACTGTAATTTTCTGTCTCAAATAGTCTTTATTCTTTATTCATTGTAAAACAGGAGAAAGAAACACAACAGCGAATATGTACCTCATTACCCCTAATGATACGTCAAACACCAAAGCCCAAAATGCACTGAAAAACTATGCGTAGCCCTATGGGAAATTATTTGCTGAATCTCTGTGAAATAACAGCTCGGGAAAGAGTTCTGTTTAATGTTTCAGTCCAATATTGCCATAGAAAGCAGATGTTTTGTAGTACAACCATGCAAAGACGAGCATTTTGATCATTCATTAAAACATGCTGTAGTCCATTTTTAGTTCACGACGCCTAATGCATAAGTTAAATATCTGTTTCTTTGTTTTCTCCGTGCTTTAGGGAAATGCATCAGTAGAGACTGGGTGTGCGACGGGGACATTGACTGCGAGGACCAATCAGATGAGGAGGGGTGCGAGGTGTCCGTCTGTAAACCTCCGAAGTTCCCATGCGCCAACGATACATCCGTGTGTCTCTCACCGGAGCGGATCTGCAACGGTTGGAGAGACTGTGCAGACAATTCAGACGAAGGGCCATACTGTGGTGAGTCGTACAACGCAGTAAAAAAACATGCTGTTAAAATAAGGCTTAATGTCATAGATCCTGAATCACTGTTCTTGGTGCTAGAGCAATACTGTTGTTAACCAATCAGATTTAAGGCTTTTGCAGCAGGATAACTCGTAAAAAAACACTAAACTGCTTTTAAACACTTATGCACATTAGTTAGATCAACCTGGGGGATTTATTTGTTTGCGCAGTTTATTTATTAATGCAAATCCAGCATCTATGCACGAGTTGGAGAAGGACAACGCTACCCACTGAGAGGTAACAGTGCTACCCACTGAGCCACTGTGCCACCCTCATTTGTAGTGTTGCTGTTTTGAAATATGTCATTGAAATGTAATCATGACCAACAGATTTGATCATACATGCTTTCCCCCCAAGTGATTTGGAGTACCCGTATGCCCATTACCTACATAGAAAATATCCGCCTGGGAAAATTGCTGTTACTACGTTGGCCCTTGAGCGAACCGACTTTAAGGCCTTAAACAACAATCTTATCAACCCGGCATTTCCCTCGGGTTTTATGGGTAGGTTATTTCTTGATAGAAATATTGTTGAAGGACTGCTAAAGGATGTTGATTCAGCTACGTGTACCATTTGATAAAGTGACGTACGCATGCAAAAAAGTCGAAGGGGTGCTTATCCAAACGTTGGGGGTTTAAATTTACACATGTCTAAATGTTATGATTTGTGCTTCAGACCATACGCTCATAAATTACAAGATTGGGTCCGTTCCTCTGGGTTTGCGTTTCTTATCTTAAGCTTTTTAGCAGCCTTGAGAAACAGATGGACAGATTGTGATAATGAGAGACCGAGAGACCGAGACTTTGAGCAAAAGAGAGGAAGGCTAATCTATTTTGTTCCAGAGAACATGAGCCAAACTGTGGAGGGTCATTATGGGATAGGGATTGCCTTTCATTTTGACAACTCAGTGCCAACAGACTTATATAGTATGATTTGGCTTGAAGAAAAGCTACATTAAAGAGATAGTTCGGCCGAAAATGATATTAAACCCATGATTTACTCACCCCCAAGCTGTCCGAGTTGCATATGTCCATCGTTTTTCAGACAAACACATTTTTGGATATTTTAGAAAATGTTTTAGATCTTTCAGTTGATTAAATGTAATGTTACGGGGTCCACCCATAGTCCACGACCTTCAAGTCCAAAAAAAGTGCGTCCATCCTTCACAAATTAAATCCAAACGGCTCCAGGATGATAAACAAAGGTCTTCTGAGGGTAATCCGCGCGGTGTTGCTGTAGAAATATCCATATTTAAAACTTTATTAACGAAAATAACTACCTTCCGGTAGCGCCGCCATCTTAGACTCCTCTGTGTTCAGGAGAGAGTATTAGCGTAGTGTACGCACTTTTCTTAGTGACGTATGACAAATTCGGAGGGCGGGGGGACAGAGCAGCAGCAGAGTAGCCTCTGTAGGCTGCATAAGCTCTCATCCTGAATGTGGACGCGACTAAGATGATGGCGCTACTGGAAGGTATTTATTTTCGTTAATAAAGTTTTAAATATGGATATTTCTACAACAACACCGCGCGGATTACCCTCAGAAGACCTTTGTTTATCATCCTGGAGCCGTTTGGATTTAATTTGTGAAGGATGGACGCACTTTTTTTGGACTTGAAGGTCGTGGACCCGTAACATTACATTTAATCAACTGAAAGATCTAAAACATTTTCTAAAATATCCAAAAATGTGTTTGTCTGAAAAACGATGGACATATGCAACTCGGACAGCTTGGGGGTGAGTAAATCATGGGTTTAATATCATTTTTGGCCGAACTATCCCTTTAAGACATTTACATTTATGGATTTTGCATGTGCTTTTATCCAAAGCGACTTACAGTGCATTCAAGCTATGCAGTATGTGAATACCATGGGAGTCAAACCCATGAGTTTTGCGCTCCTAGCACATTGCTGTACCAAATGAGCTACATGAACATCAATAGCAGAGCAGCTATTCTAGATCCAACTATCCAAAAATATCCAAACACAACATATGCTGGAACTAGCAGTGCTGGTGTTTTCAGTTTCATTCATACAGTTACACATCTATGAATGTGATGCATGAGATTTCCAAACGATTCAGACATTATTTATATCCTGGATTTGTCTGTTTAAAGTGAAGTAAACGGAGTTTTATTCCTCTGTAATGACTTTTTGTGTGAGTCTTGAGGGATTGTGAGATTTAAGTCGGTGTGTGTGTGTATTAAGGTTCATTTAGGAGATCTTCAGAGACACACATCTTACCTCAGGTGAGATGGGGCCGTGCTTGAATATCAGCTTAGAGCCAATTACATCTATGGGTTCCTTCTCACACACACACACACACACACACACACACACACACACACACACACACACACACACACATTCCCCTCCAGTCTGATTAATGCTGGGTAACACGCTGAGACACGACTGCAAAGTGGCCACTGAGGAACTAGGGATAAGACGTGTAAAAGAGAGACGAGATGAGATGAAACGCAAAAAGAAGCAGTTAAATGTGTTGTTTTTACTCTCATTGTTATTTGTGTGTAATGACTGGGAGTAAAGCATTATGCGTCTTCCAGTTACAGTTATGAAAGAAATATAAAAATTATAAAAAGCACACACTAAACACAAATGGAGGTCGTTTCAAGCCATGGTTGGGGAAATTTGGGGAAATTGAGGTTGTTTCAAAATGTGGGGAAATGGAGGTCGTTTCAATCTATGGTAGGGTAAAATGTGGAGAAATGGATGTTGTTTCAAGCCATGTTTGGGAAAAATGTTGAGAAATGGAAGTTGTTTCAAGGCATAGTTGGGTAAAATGTGGAGAAATTGTGGTTTTTCAACCCACGGTTCATGGTTGGGTAAAATATGGAGAAATGGAGGTTGTTTTAAGCCATGGTTGCGTAAAATGTGGAGAAATGGAAGTTGTTTCAAGGCATAGTTGGGTAAAATGTGGAGAAATTGTGGTTGTTTCAAGCCACGGTTCATGGTTGGGTAAATATGGAGAAATGGAGGTTGTTTCAAGCCATGGTTGGATAAAATATGGAGAAATGAAGGTTGTTTCAAGCCATGGTAGGGTAAAATGGAGGTTGTTTCAAGCCATGGTTGGGTAAAATGTGGAGAAATGGAGGTTGTTTAAGCCATAGTTGGGTAAAATGTGGAGAAATTGAGGTTGTTTCAAGCCATGGTTGGGTAAGATGTGGGGAAATGGAGGTTGTTTCAAGCCATGGTTGAGTAAAATGTGTAGAAATGGAGGTGGTTTTGAGCCACGTTTGGGTAAAATGTGGATATATGGAGGTTGTTTCAAGCCATGGTTGGGTAAAATGTGAAGAAATGGAGGTGCTTTTGAGCCATGGTTGGGTAAAATATGGAGAAATGGAGGATGTTTCATGCCAAGGTTGGGTAAAATGTGGAGAAATTGAGGTTGTTCCAAGCCATGATTGGGTAAAATGTGAAGAAATTGAGGTTGTTTCAAGCCACGGTTGGATCGAGCCATGGTCGGGTAAAATGTGGATAAATTGAGGTTGTTTCAAGCCATTATTGGATAAATTGTGGAGAAATGGAGGTTGTTTCAAGCCATGGTTGGATCGAGCCATGGTCAGGTAAAATGTGGAGAAATTGAGGTTGTTTCAAGCCATGGTTGGGTAAGATGTGGGGAAATGGAGGTTGTTTCAAGCCATGGTTGAGTAAAATGTGTAGAAATGGAAGTCGTTTTGAGCCACGTTTGGGTAAAATGTGGAGAAATAGTGGTTCTTTCGAGCCACGTTTGGGTAAAATGGGGAAAAATGGTGGTCGTTTCCAGCCACGGTTCATGGTTGGGTAAAATATGGAGAAATGGAGGTTGTTTCGAGCCATGGTTGGGTAAAATGGGAAGAAATGGAGGTCATTTCGAGCAACGGTTGGGAAAAATGTGGAGAAATGGTGGTTGTTTCAAGCCATGGTTGGATAAAATATGGAGAAATGAAGGTTGTTTCAAGCCATGGTAGGGTAAAATGGAGGTTGTTTCAAGCCATTGTTGGGTAAAATGTGGAGAAATGGAGGTTGTTTAAGCCATAGTTGGGTAAAATGTGGAGAAATTGAGGTTGTTTCAAGCCATGGTTGGGTAAGATGTGGGGAAATGGAGGTTGTTTCAAGCCATGGTTGAGTAAAATGTGTAGAAATGGAGGTGGTTTTGAGCCACGTTTGGGTAAAATGTGGATATATGGAGGTTGTTTCAAGCCATAGTTGGGTAAAATGTGAAGAAATGGAGGTTGTTTAAGCCATAGTTGGGTAAAATGTGGAGAAATTGAGGTTGTTTCAAGCCATGGTTGGGTAAGATGTGGGGAAATGGAGGTTGTTTCAAGCCATGGTTGAGTAAAATGTGTAGAAATGGAGGTGGTTTTGAGCCACGTTTGGGTAAAATGTGGATATATGGAGGTTGTTTCAAGCCATAGTTGGGTAAAATGTGAAGAAATGGAGGTGCTTTTGAGCCATGGTTGGGTAAAATATGGAGAAATGGAGGATGTTTCATGCCAAGGTTGGGTAAAATGTGGAGAAATTGAGGTTGTTCCAAGCCATGATTGGGTAAAATGTGAAGAAATTGAGGTTGTTTCAAGCCACGGTTGGATCGAGCCATGGTCGGGTAAAATGTGGATAAATTGAGGTTGTTTCAAGCCATTATTGGATAAATGTGACCAGTCACGGAAAGTAGGGACACAAGTCGGATCTGGGCATTTTGAGTTATTCACAGATTCTGAAAGTGCAGTTTCTAAGCTTTCCAACGATGTGTAACACATGGAAATCTGATAAGATTTGGAGAAGTTGTGGCCATTTGAAAATAGGAACTCAGAAATACTCAAACCGAGAAAATCGAGACGAAAGGGACTCTTCTTTTCAGCTGGGGGAGACAATAGGGCTCATTTACATCTCATTTAGCTAAGCCATGCCCCCTGTAAAACCCTTTTTGAGATGTTCTAGCATCATATGTAGTATTTTATGACCAAATGACAACCCGCAAAAATAAACATGACTCTTTTACCTTTGTGGGGATCACAAGTCGAATCCAGTCTGTTTCAGATTATCCAATGACCATATTTGTCCACAAATGCGTATAATCCGTGAAATATAGATTTTTTACATCAGATTTCGCATGAATGTCTGGTAATACAATATAATATATAATCTGAAGACTAAATCGTAACATGTAAGGGTATATGAGCTTACACCTCCGTTAAACACATGAACCCGCCTTCAAAGTTTGTTTTTAAAATAGGGAAGTAGTATAATAGATCATCCAAACAGCGCCGTCGAAAACGTGACATCCTTTAGAGAGGTTACCAATGGCTCGCTCGTTTCTCCATCAGCCAATGACTTCATGGAAAATATTGATAGACAAAACATGTAGCCAATTATATGAAGAATACAACTATATCTGTGTAACTTCTGTGTGTTTGGACTCATGCTGCGCTGCAAGAACTGACATACAGATGACGTCAAAGTACCGCGAGAGCGAGTCGAAATTAAACTACTCCGTAAGATTTCTTGAAGAGCTCTCGCGTTACTTTGACGTCATCCGACTGCGGCGCCGCATAAAGTCAGTGACGCGGCTGACGTACGATGCGGCTGACTGTTATTTGTTCCGCCCCAGCTTCTTTTATTTTTCTTTTGTTTTGTGCGCCCGAGCTTTACAGTCTGGGGAGACGCAGGCTATAAGTTTGAAAAAAAAAAAAAAACTTAGCAAACATGTCTGAGGAACAGGGCAGCGCGTCACTACAGTCACGTGACTTCACGCTCGAGCCGGAAGAGAAGACAATGCTGAATAAAGTCGTAATTCTGCTATTTTTGGACCAAACTGTATTTTCGATGCATCAACACAATCTTCCTGACCCACTGATGTCACATGGACTACTTTGATGATGTTTTTATTAACTTTCTGGACATGGAAACCATACATAGATTTTCAATGAAGGGGGAAGCTCTCGGACTAAATCTAACGATAAAACATCTTAAACTGTGTTCCGAAGATGAACGGAGGTCTTCCGAGTTTAGAACGACATAAGGGTGAGTCAACACTTACATTATTTTCATTTTTGGGCAAACTATCCTTATTTAGTAGTCACGCTGTTCCCTTTGGGGGCGGAGGCAAAAACACAAGCTTATACAGTATGTAAATATACACACAGATAATGACGCCCCCCGCTGCATGCTAGAATCTCCGGAAAAACAAGCCTATTTTAACCGCAAAATGTACGCTTTTAAATATACAAAAACTGCTATCTCAAACATGGAGAGGCTTCTTCGTGATCTCAACTAACAGATTCTGCAATAAAACGAAAATCACAAATTTCGAAAAAAAAACTTTGTTTCTCATTTTCTCGAAACTTGTGCTGCCGACTTGAGTCCCTGGTTTCCGTGACGGGTCACAAATTGTGGAGAAATGGAGGTTGTTTCAAGCCATGGTTGGATCGAGCCATGGTCAGGTAAAATGTGGAGAAATTGAGGTTGTTTCAAGCCATGGTTGGGTAAGATGTGGGGAAATGGAGGTTGTTTCAAGCCATGGTTGAGTAAAATGTGTAGAAATGGAAGTCGTTTTGAGCCACGTTTGGGTAAAATGTGGAGAAATAGTGGTTCTTTCAAGCCACGTTTGGGTAAAATGGGGAAAAATGGTGGTCGTTTCCAGCCACGGTTCATGGTTGGGTAAAATATGGAGAAATGGAGGTTGTTTCGAGCCATGGTTGGGTAAAATGGGAAGAAATGGAGGTCATTTCGAGCAACGGTTGGGAAAAATGTGGAGAAATGGTGGTTGTTTCAAGCCACGGTTCATGGTTGGGTAAAATATGGAAAAATGAAGGTTGTTTCAAGCCATGGTTGGGCAAAATGGAGGTTGTTTCAAGCCATGGTTGGATAAAATATGGAGAAATGAAGGATGTTTCAAGCCATGGTTGGGTAAAAAGGAGGTTGTTTCAAGCCATAGTAGGGTAAAATGTTGAGAAATTGAGGTTGTTTCAAGCCATGGTTGGGTAAGATGTGGGGAAATGGAGGTTGTTTCAAGCCATGGTTGGATAAAATATGGAGAAATTGAGGTTGTTTCAAGCCATGGTTGCATAAAATATGGAGAAATGGAGGTTGTTTCAAGCCATGGTTGGGTAAAATATTTATTCTAGACCCAGCAGTTTGGTTTTTCCATGGGTTGACACAACCCAGCATTTCTTAAAGGGGACATATCATGAAAATCTGAGTTGTTTCATATTTTTTAATGCTACAATTGGGTTCCCAGTGCTTCTATCAACCTAAAAAATGTGAGAAAGATCAACCCAGTAACTTAGTTTTGGTAAACCATTCTCTTCAAGCAAATAAAAAATAGCTCATTGAAATTTGGCTCCCCTTGTGATGTCAGAAGGGGATAATACTGACCAAAACACTGCCATTTAGTGCAGAGATCAGCTCATTTGCATTTTAAACGACACATTTTTGCTCACACCTACAAAGTGGCAATTTTAACATGTTATATTAAATTATCTATATGATATTTTGAGCTACTTCACCTACGTACTCTGGGGACACCAAATATTTATTTGCATATAAACAAATTCAGTATCTCTTATTCGCGTCTCAAGGCATTTGGCTGAAATATCAGATAGCTGTCCTGGCCTTTGGAGAGGGAGAGGAGATGATGAAGATCAGCTTGACCAAAAATAAGTTGAATAAATAAATAAATAAATAAATAATTTTTTCTCTCTGGACTATCGGATACACGTGCATTGTCGCGCTTAACTTCTGGTCTATGTTTGTTTAATGGTCTGACTAGTTGCCAAACTGAACTCTGGAACAAATACCTTGTCAAATAGGTACTAAAGATAAAACACATTTGGGTTTGTCCATATTTGACCCAACCATGGGTTAAAAACAACCCAGCATCTTTACAGTGTGGTAAAATAATAAAAGCTGGCCTGAACCCCAATTCTGCTACCCAACGGCAGAGATAAATGTGTTTATTCTACAAGAGAAACTGCAAGATAAATAAAAAAATGTCAAAACTCAATGGTCCAGAAACGTCCCAAAATTTCCTGAGTTAGATAAATATTGTCTAGAATAGACCACACCGAAGGTCTAATCATGATAAATGACCCTCCAGGTAACTTTTCCGCTCTGTATCTGAGAGAGGACTTTGAATTCAATAGATGAAAAAGAAAGAGGTCACTGATAGTTAGTAAGAGAAAAAGTGTCCTCCTGCCGCTCACGGACTTAAAACAGATTGTCACTCAACTTAGCCAGCTGGTACTTTCCTATTACAGGCAAGAAATCCTTATATTACTTGATCACACTTCATGTTCTGGAAGACAGGATAGACTTCACCTGCCGATATCAGCTTATCCAGCTCAGCATTACAGTTTCTTCAGACTTTATAAAAGGACTGCATTTTGACCCGTCTGTTCTCTTTAACACAGCTTACCAAAAACAGATTACATTTACATTTATGCATCCAAACTATACATTTTTATCAGTATGTGTGTTCCCTCCAGGTACAGCTCTTGATATCACAATGCTTTGTAAGGTTTGGTCTGAGTTTTCTCTGGGTTCAAGAAAATGCACCGGTCTGGATGTGTTAATGAAGCCCACCAGAAACTCTCTGACACAATGACCTTTAGGACATCTTCGATTTCCTGAGGGTACGGTTAATTTTGTCTGAAGGTGACCTTCCTGGTCAAATAAAGCCAAATGAAACAATAAAGGTTTGCTTTTATGTAGCTTGACTCTTAGCACAGAGCTGGCAATGTCAAGGTCTTGATTTTGATTGACGACTTACACATTGAATACATTTAAATACATTGAAAACATTTCTTACTACTAGTTTGTGTCTTGGCTTCTAGAATTTAAAAATATATTTAAATCAAGATTAATTTATTTGAGAAGCAAAATGACCTATGAAAAAATATCAAAAGTAAGTTTATGCTTAACTCATTCCCCGCCAGCCATTTTTTGAAAAGTTGCCTGACAGCATTTTTTTGTGATTTTCGTAAACGTTTCACAAAATGTCTTCAAGGACAATTTTCTTCTAAAAATGTATAAACATACAAATATATCAAATGAAAGAACAGACCCTCTGCTTTAAAACAAACAATGAACAAAGAAACAAAATGGCGAAAAAAACCCATTTCATCCTATCTATATTTTTTCTCTGCTTATAAACTCTTAAATATGGGTATTTTTCTTTAAAAATATTTTTTTTAGCAAAAAGCTAAAATAAATGCATTTTTGTGAAATAATTTTGTTAGAGATCAGATTCAGAACGATTATCAAAATACACATGGAGTTTAAGATTAATAAATAACATTTTGACTTCAGTTTTTTCAAAAATTGGGTTACCATCTTGTGGATAGTTGCGGTATTGCAGATTAACATAAAAAATGATCAGGAACATGTTTTTTATGCAAAAAAAATTTCTCTTAATAAACTAGATAACTCGTCAATGGCGGGGAAAGAGTTAAAATAAGACATGGGGTGAAAAATAACATTCAGTTGAAGTTTTACCTCTGTACTTAATTTAAGTTTATTTTGATTGTGTAATTGTTTTAATATTTGTACTGTACAACACAACAAAAACACTCTAAGGGCGTATTCACACCACTGCAAAAATTTGGTTTGTTTGACTATCGCTGTGTACCGTACCAAGCATGGGCTGTAAAGAAAGATGGACGACGAATCTCCATAGACTTCCATTAAAAAATGGAAGCCAAAATATCTCAAAAATGACTGGTGACATCTTGCGCCATTGATGTCATTTGCAGTAGTGATCATGAGGTGGATCCGTAGTATCATGGCCCCGCCCATTTTCCCATTTAACTCAATCACAAACACACAAATTAAGTCATCACACATCGTTTTAATAGCCTTTAACAATCAACTTAAACTAAAAGTCACCTTGCAATGTGATTTTAATTATAAATTGAGTTTTAAGTTTTGCATGTTATATAAGATTTAGAAGGGACATATTACAAGACTTTTTTAAGATGTCAAATAAATCTTTGGTGTTTCCAGAATACATATGTGAAGGTTTAGCTCAAAATAGCATATAGATAATTTATAATAGCATGTTAAAATTGCCATTTGGTAGGTGTGAGCAAAAATGTGCAATTTGTGGGTGTGTCCTTTAAAATGCAAATGAGCTGATCTCTGCACTAAATGGCAGTGTCGTGGTTGGATAGTGCAGATTAAGGGGCGGTATTATCCCCTTCTGACATCACAAGGGGAGCCAAATTTCAATGACCTATCTGTTAACATGCTTGCAGAGAATGGTTTACCAAAACTAAGTTACTGGGTTGATCTTTTTTACATTTTCTATTGATAGAAGCACTGGAGACCCAATTATAGCACTTAAACATGAAAAAGTCAGATTTTTTATGATATATCCCATTTAAATTCTGTATGTTGGCATTTAAATAAAGTCCTCTTGTTTATACACTACATATGTAGAATCGAGTCACAGTTTTTGCTAATTCACATTCGTCTATTGAACTGTTGCTCTGCAGAGCCGCTATTCCCTCCTTCATCAGCATTTTAACTGAATCTTTAGGCAACTCACAGTCCAGAAAAATCCATTATTACCCCATTGGAACTTTTCAATTTTCTCTACTGTATTAGCAAGTTCACCTCAGACCTCGCAGCTCGATTCTCGTAACTGAATCCTATATATCATTCCTGCCACCTTTTACTTGAGTCTAAATGAATGCAGTTTCATTTGCCTTTTTATAGCCTACTTTTTTAGTACCGTTTCCTCATTAGTGATACTTGCTGTTCTTGTTACCTGCCTTTTCTGTGCTGTTTTCCATTTCTGCATATTTATTCCCGTTATAGCGCCTCCATTATGGCTACCTTGAGGATTCTGGAAACATTATGCTGTATTAATGCACTAGATGCCTTATTTAAACCTTGAATGTGCTCAAGGTGGTGTTACGTTGAGTGCCCATTTGGCCTCCACTCTCGAGGCATGAATGTATTTCCAAACATTATAGCTATAAACAAGACGCCCCAGCTCTATAGTGACAGAGGAAATGCATTTCCATCGCATCCAAAACATTCATGTGACCCTGCCTGTGAAATCAAGGCTAAAGTCGTATAATCTAATTATAAAATTAGGAGCATCAAAGTTTGATTTCAATCATCGGGGATCCAAACAGGGAGGAATTTAGAAGCCACCAAACACTTCTATGTTTTCCCTATACGTAATTACACGAATAAAGTATGGTGGCACAAAATAAAACGTGGCGATTTTGGATTCAAGCGGATTCAAAATGAGAACTATATTGTATGGCGGAAGAGGACTTGCGACCTCGAGTGCAGTAATATTGACGGAAGTTTGAGCGAAAGGGGGAGGAGTCAGGAGTGATGATGTAACTGCGCGCCGAGGTCGAAGTGCTGCAAACTAAGTGCTCTTCCGCCATACAATATAGTTCTTATTTTTATTGGCTTTAAAAATCGCCACGTTTTATTTTGTGCCACCATACTTACTCGTGTAACTACTCATGTAACAGTCTTTAAATAAGAAAAACATGGAAGTGTTTAGTGGCTTCTAAATTCATCCCTGTTTGGATCCTAAGGAATGAATGAGGCTAGGCTAAATGCTAACACATTCACGATGCGCTGTACAAAGATCAAGTGCATGCATTGAAAAAAGATTGGTATGTATTAATTTGTCTAAGTTGAGGTAAGAACATGGTAAAATATTGAAAAACGGTGGTGTTTTCCTTTTTAAGCTTTCTTTTATATTAGCAACTGCCATTTTAAAGGCATTTTTAGAGTTAAGCTGTGTTATTAAGATTTGTTTTTAGGTTATAACTTTCTTAGTTGTCCCTGCAATGAAATTGTCCCAGACTGTAAAAATTGTGTACTGTTGCAGCCCTAGACGAATCCTTCTTCATTTACTACAGCCTGCTGTGATTCAATTTGGCAATGTCAGCAAACCCAGTTCCTGGTCGAATATGTAGAAAAGTTGTTGGAAAAACAAACTTATTACCGTTGTTGCAGTTTCGTTTTTGGTGTCATTAAAGTGATAAAAATCCCAACTTTCACCTTCATCGAGGCAACCCAAAGCAACATTTCTAATTGCTCCGTAACCTTTCCATGCTTCAATAATTCATTAAAACGAGCTTAATTTTTCCAGTGGTCATTTAAAAGAGTTATCGCTCCCTCCAGACCGACAAGTACATTACTTTTGTACACAAGTGAAGAATAACAAAGCCATTTGCAACAATTATGCACACTTACTAATGCAGTTAGAAGACTGTATTATTGAGCCAGTCACCCAAGGGGTCGACAATATACGGTCAGTTGACAACTTCGGCAGACACGTAACCAAATTTTCCCGTTCTGCATATACCCATGGGGCTACTTTGCGGCCGTCTCACCACATTAGTTTGTCCAAACCGCAATAAAGCGCTAGTAAAAGTGAACAAAGGCTCGGAGGCCGGTGCCAATGAGTTTTCATAGGAGGGGAAACAAAAAGGTACATAAATGCCCCGAAATTACACACCTGTGTGTGTTTTGGCTTCATGTGTAACATGGAGTCATGGTTAATTTCCTCTGTGGCTCTTGTGCAAGCATAAAGTGACCACAAGGCATATGTTCTGACTAATACCCAAGGAATAGCACTCAGCCAGGAGATCCAAACGGGAAGCACTGAACCCTTTCTTGTTAGTCTATTTTGGTTCCTTCAGGCTTTCATGAGACTCCCTGCTGTTCATCCTTATGGCTACTGGAGACTTCCATCAGTCTGCAACTTTTAACGGTCTCAGTATTTGATGCCTTATGTTGTGTATTGAAAGTAATATAAAAACATGTTTTCCATCACAGATGAGTGTTCTGTACGGAAAGGCGGTTGCAGTCACGAGTGCGCCGTAGCGCCGGGTAAAGGGGTGACGTGTTCCTGTCCGCCGGGGTTCCAGCTCGCCTCAGACGGACGCACCTGCGAGGTGCTGGATTATTGTACCAAGCACTTACGATGCAGTCAGGTGTGCGAACAACATAAGAACACTGTGAAATGCTCCTGCTATCCAGGCTGGAGTCTGGGACCTGATGGAGACAGCTGCCACAGCACAGGTAATGCAAAGTAGTACGTATCTGATATGTTGTAAAGGTTAGCTAAATGTTAATATTAACATGAAAACAATTTTTTTTTGCTTTCGCAATGCACGGTCTTATGAGATTTTATGAAGTTCATTGTTGAAATCTCTTCAGAATATCTAGACCAATCAAGTATTGTCAATGAAGTGAAATAGGTTGTGAATACTGCTCATGTTGACTTGGACAATTTGGATTTTTAAAACGAATGTTAAACACCCTAGCAACCAGGTGAAACACCTTAGCAACGCCTACAAGTAGTAACCAGGTGAAACACCTTAGCAATGCCTATCAAACAAGCTTAATACGCTAGCAATCAGGAAAAACACCTTAGCAATGCAACCTGATCTAAAGAATTTCCAGGTATTGTCACGAAATATTTAGCACATTTTTCCGTGGCCGTACCACGGACTTTCTTTTCCATGTCATTGTCACGTAGATGTTACTCAAATGTTTTGTCCTATTTTCTTACCATTGTCGCTTCGGTTTAGGGTTATATGTACATAAATGACATCGTTACCCAAACCCAACTGTAACCCTAACGCACACAATGGGTTAAAAATCAAACATATAAAAGAATAAATAAAAAAATAGTATAAACCAATACTTAAAGTGACATCCTAATGCAAACACCAAATCTAACCCTAAACCGAAGCGACAATGGTTTGAAAATAGGAAAAAGCAGTTGAGTAACCAATCCGTAACAATGACACAGAAAAGAAAGTCAGTTGTACTGCCACGAAAAAATGCGGAGATTCGTGACAATGCCACGGGAAAATTAGCTAAATATTCCGTGACTATACTACAGAACTTTGTGAGATCATGTTGAGCAATGCCAGCTTCTGGAACCTAGCATGCTTAGCAACCAGGTGAAGCACCCTAGCAGCCAGGTGAAACACCTTAGCAATGCCTAGCAATCTGGTGAAACACCTTAGCAATGTCTACAGTAGCAATCAGGTGAAACACCTTAGCAATGCCTAGCAATCTGGTGAAACACCTTAGCAATGTCTAGCAATCTGGTGAAACTCCTTAGCAATATCTACAGTAGCAACCCGGTGAAACACCTTAGCAATGCCTAGCAACCAGGTAAAACACACTAGCAACCAGGTGAACAGCTAAAGCACAGCCTAGAAGTCTGGTGAACCAGCTTAGCAATGCCTACAGTAGCAACCAAGTGAAACACCTTAGCAACGCCTAGCAATCAGGTGAAAACACTCTAGCAACCAGGTGAAACATCTTAGCAACACCTACAGTAGCAACCAGGTGAAACACCTTAGCAACACCTACAGTAGCAACCAGGTAAAAAACCTTAGCAACACCAACAGAAGCAACCAGGTGAAACACCTTAGCAACACCTAGCAACCAGGTAAAAACACCATAGCAACCAGGTGAAACACCTTAGCAATGCCTAGCAATCTGGTAAAACACCTTCACAATGTCTACAGTAGCAACCAGATGAAACACCTTAGCAACGCCTAGCTACCAGGTAAAACACACTAGCAACCAGGTGAACCGCCATAGCAATGCCTAGAAGTCTGGTGAAACACCTTAGCAATGTATACAGTAGCAACCAAGTGTAACACCTTAGCAATGCCTAGCAACGAGGTAAAACACCCTAGCAATCAGGAAAAACACCCTTAGCAATGCCAGCTTCTGGGGCCTAGCATGCTAAGCAACCAGGTGAAACACAGTAGCAACCAGGAGAAACACCTTAGCAATGCCTAGCAATCTGTTGAAACACCTTCGCAATGTCTACAGTAGCAACCAGGTAAAACACCTTAGCAACGCCTACAGTAGCAACCAGGTGAAACACCTTAGCAACGCCTACAGTAGCAACCAGGTAAAACACCTTAGCAACGCCTACAGTAGCAACCAGGTGAAACACCTTAGCAACGCCTACAGTAGCAACCCGGTGAAACACCTTAGCAATGCCTAGCAATCTGGTGAAACACCTTCGCAATGTCTACAGTAGCAACCAGGTAAAACACCTTAGCAATGCCTACAGTAGCAACCAGGTGAAACACCTTAGTAACGCCTACAGTAGCAACCAGGTGAAACACCTTAGCAATGCCTAGCAATTTGGTGAAACACCTTCGCAATGTCTACAGTAGCAACCAGGTAAAACACCTTAGCAATGCCTACAGTAGCAACCAGGTGAAACACCTTAGTAACGCCTACAGTAGCAACACGGTGAAACACCTTTGCAATGCCTAGCAATCTGGTGAAACACCTTTGCAATGTCTACAGTAGCAACCAGGTGAAACACCTTAGCCACGCCTAGCAACCAGGTAAAATACACTAGCAACCAGGTAAACTGCCATAGCAATGCCTATACGTCTGGTGAAACAGCTTAGCAATACCTACACTAGCAACCAAGTGAATCACCTTAGCAACGCCTAGCCACCAGGAATAAACACCCTAGCAACCAGGTGAAACACCATAGCAGCGTCTACAGTAGCAACCAGGTAAAAACACCCTAGCAACCAGGTGAAACACCTTAGCAACACCTAGCAACCACATGAAACACTCTAGCAATCAGGTAAAACACCTTAGCAATGCCAGCTTCTGGGGCCTAGCATGCTTAGCAACCAGGTGAAACACCCTAGCAACCTGGTGAAACACCTTAGCAATGCCTAGCAATCTGGTAAAACACCTTCCCAATGTCTACAGTAGCAACCAGGTAAAACACACTAGCAACCAGGTAACACCTTAGCAACATCTACAGTAGCAACCAGGTAAAACACATTAGCAACCAGGTGAAACACCTTAGCAACATCTACAGTAGCAACCAGGTGAAACACCTTAGCAACGCCTAGCAACCAGGTAAAAACACCCTAGCAACCAGGTGAAACACCTTAGCAACGCCAACAGTAGCAGCCAGGTGAAACACCTTAGCAACGCCAACAGTAGCAGCCAGGTGAAACACCTTAGCAACGCCTACAGTAGCAACCAAGTGAAACACTTTAGCGATGTCTGGCAATCTAGTGAAACACCTTCGCAAAGTCTACAGTAGCAACCAGGTGAAGCACTTAACAACGCCTAGCAACCAGGTAAAACACACTATCAACCAGGTGAACCGCCATAGCAAAGCCAATAAGTCTGGTGAAACAGCTTAGGAATGCCTACAGTAGCAACCAAGTGAAACACCTTAGCAATGCCTAGCAACCAGGAATAAACACCCTAGCAACCAGGTGAAACACCATAGCAACGCCTACAGTAGCAACCAGGTAAAAACACCCTAGCAACCAAGTGAAACACCCTAGCAATCAGGTAAAACATCATAGCAATGCCAGCTTCTAGGGCCTAGCATGCTTAGCAGCCAGGTGAAGCACCATGACAACCAGGTGAAACATCTTAGCAATGCCTAGCAATCTGGTGAAACACCTTAGCAATGTCTACAGTAGCAACCAGGTGAAACACCTTAGCAACCAGGTGAAATCCCAAGCAGGACTGATACAAGAACAAGGGTGACACTAGGATTACGATCTGCTCTCGTCCCCCATGTGCCTTTGAGGAGGCTATTAACCTCAGATTGCATTGGGGAGCTGACTGACCCTACAGTTTCTGTACTGTAAACACACGTCTCTTAAAGAGAGAGTTCACCCAAAAATGAAAATTCTGTCTGTATACATTTCTTTGTTCTGATGAACACAAAGGAAGATATTTTGAGGAAAGTTTGTAACCAAACCGATCAGGGGCCCTTACTGACTTCCAAGTAGGAAAAAAGATTGCTATGGAAGTCAATGGGGCCTTGGTTAAGTTACAGACATTCTCCTCCTTCGAAATATCTTCCTTCGTGTTCATCAGAACAAAGACATTTATACAGGTTTGTAACAACATGAAAGTGACAGAATTTTCAACTTTTGGGTAAACTTTCTCTTTAAATGACAAGTTCAGCTAACTTCCACAGTTCACATTTTGCTTGGTGAACGGTTAGCACCGTGTTTTTGCACAGTTTATATATTTGCTTTGTTGCGTTGGTATCGTTGCTTATATTTAGCCTACACGATGCGCATACCACATAATGTTTCAGAATCTATTTTTCCTCCTTCACCTGTGTTTTCAGGCCTAATGAACCCCTCCGGGACATTCTGATGAATTTAAAATGAAGCACGCTTTGATTTCGAAGGTGTAAAATGCATGTGCAATATTTCATATGAGTGTTTTGACTTCACGAATGCGTCAGAAAGCGACTGGGTTTCTCTTCATAGAAAGTCTACAGAGCTCTGGTGCAACTTATCAGAAAAAAATACGTAAAAGAAAAACAGCTTCTATTTAAACACACCGCCCACCGCTGAACCTCTTTACTGAAGGCTGCCGAAATGCTTTCAGGTTGTGTCCGAGCCGAAATGGCCATGCAATTTATACAGCAAAACGTGTTTCTTCTGAGGTTTGTTTATTTAAAATTCATTTGCACCAAATTTGTTTTATTACTCTCAATAAAATGACAAAAGGGTCACTGGGCCGCTACCCTTTTAAAAAATTACATCCAACAGGTGCATATTAGTACCTCGGAGATATATATTGGTACCTTAAAGGTACATACTGTATTAGGACCTTTTTTAAAGGGTACCATCACAGTGACAGCACTATACCTTTTTCTGAATGTGTAGTGAGCCTTAAACAAACTTATTCATTTGTTTCCAAAGACCCTGTACATGTTGTGTAAATTATTTAAAAAAGGGGTTTTGGTTTTTATTAAACCAATGATGTCATGCTTTAAATATTGCTCATTTTTATCCTTCCAATTTGTATGATTTTTACAAGATGGCTTCATATTAATTCGTATGATTTGCCTATGTCCCTGTCGGGTTATGGTTAGGGGCAAGGTTAGGGGTGGGGTTCGTTATTGCTTTTTTATGATAATTGTTTGTTCAATTTTTTGTACGATTCACTTCGTATCATACATACGAATTCTTGTGAGGTCAGGCTTGGTGTTTATTCTTTTCTTTATCAGAATTTAAGGTTTCACATAACAAAAAGGGGATAGTTCAGCCAAAAATGTAACTTTATCATTATTTGATTCGATCAGCTGGAGAAAAGTACGCATGTAAACGTGTGAATCGTACAGTAGTACTTCCTTAATCTGATGCAAACATACCTTGTGCACATGCGCAGAACATTTGTGCTTAGTTCACGTCTAATATTTACCTTTTATATCACAAAATTTCTGTCACAGAAACAAGCAACAGCAAGACAGTGGCAACATGCATTATTAAAGGTGACATAGAATGATTGATCAGAGTATTTATCCTTGTTCTGTGATGTAAAATTTTTTTGTTTGGGTCTGTAATGCCGTAGAGGCTTTTTAAAAACCTCTCTCAGATAGCTCTATTAGGGTGGGGGATTTTAAACAAGGGGTTTTGCACCTATTTGGCTCCCCCTACTGGCTTAACTTCCAGTCTCTTTACTGATTGGCTGACTTTGCTGCCACTCAAAAAATGTAGCCAATTATTTTAAAGTGGAGGGGCAGTTAGATGCCTGTGATGTCATAAGCATCAGTTTTTCAGATTGGGTTGTTTTCTGGCTGACATTTCTAAAAGAGGAATTTGTATGAGATTGAGATGTTTAGCATGTCTAGCACTTTTTGTATGTTTGTGAATGTGGGTAGACTACCATTATTCAACAAAGACAAGGTAAAAATGTTTTTCATTCTCTGTCCCCTTTAAAGTAATGAGGTCACACGCTGTACATTATGCAGTTAAAATATATATCCAAGGGTTTTTTCCTTCTAGGCCTTTTTTTCTCCCGGCTAAAAAAAGTCTGGGTTTTTTTCTCCTAGGGGATTTTTCAACCCGGGGAGTCAGCCTTCACTGGCTTAACTTAGCACCCTCTTCTATACGTTACATTAGTAATACGCTCGCTTATAATGTTGATTCATAGCCGCAATTCTGCTGCTTATGCTATCTGTATTATGTTATGCTATCTGTCGATTTTTCTGTTTTTCCTTGCTTCTATTAATGTAAAGCTGCTTTGAAACATTTATCAATTGTGAAAAGCGCTATATAAATAAAATTTAATTGAATTACATTTCTGAATGAATTTCATATTTTCATTTAGAGTCAACTTTAGAAAAAAATAAATAAATGCTTTAAAGTTTTGCATGTTTTGAGATTTGCTTAATAAGGTATATTTTTATTGATTTGCTTATAATGTCTTATGTTCTTTATATGTAGATCCTTTCGAGGCCTTCATCATATTTTCAATCAGGCACGAAATCCGACGCATTAACCTGCAAAGGGGCGACTACAGCCTGCTGGTCCCCGGTCTCCGAAACACCATTGCTTTGGATTTCCACTACAGCCAGAGTCTGCTGTACTGGACCGATGTGGTAGAAGACAAAATTTACCGTGGGAAGCTGTCTGACAGCGGAGGTATTAATTGACCAGTAACTACAATGTTTGACCAATTAGCCACTAGCACCATAGAAAAAATATGACGGTGGACACATAACAGTCAGTAACACGTAATCATGATAGTGATTATAAGTTAAATTCTACAGCATGGTGAGATTTTCCCGGCTCTTTAATCAGAGAAAGTGCAAAGTCACTGTACCAGTGTTAATATTTCAGCTTCGAAAGCCTCCAAGAATGTGTGAGAATTAATTTACACCCAGATCGCAAAGAAAGAATGTGGGAATTGCATTGTCTTTAGGACACATGCTAACATATCAGGGACTAAACCAGGGTCCGGAATTAACGCTTGTCAATTCCAAGTGAATAAAAGTTTTTTTCTGGTAACTAAAGAAATGAAGATTACATCACCACCATACTTTAAATCTCAATGTAGAAATGATTATCTTGCCAAATTTGCGTTCATGAATGTGTCGAGCTTTGCTTTGCGTGTAAATCAGTTTGGGTAAAATGCATAAATGTAAATGGAAGTTCATTTTCAGTTCATTTAGTTAATTTTGGACCCTTTAGCTCGAAAGCACCATAAGCTCTCATACAAAAACAAACTTTACCTTTGGTATCTCTTCAGGTGTCTCTGGCATCGAGATGGTTGTCCAGCACGGATTGGCCACCCCCGAGGGACTCGCCGTGGATTGGATAGCGGGCAATCTTTACTGGATTGATAGTAACCTGGACCAGATCGAGGTGGCCAAGTTGAACGGCGACTTGCGCACCACCCTTATCGCCGGGGGTATGGAGCACCCACGGGCCATAGCCGTGGATCCGGGCCAGGGGTTAGCATTGAGAAAAAGCCAAAAATCATTAGCATTTTCTAAATTACTCTTTAGCTTTAATGAACAAGTCCGGTGATTAATCGCTTCTTAAGGTTGTTTGCTGATAGTAATGAATGCATCTAATCACCCATAAATGAGGTTTTTAAACGATTTCCAGAAGGTTTATTACGATAGAATTGGGCCATTACACATCCTTACCTATTGTTCAGTTGCACTAATGGTGATGTTTTTAATGAAGATGTGCCACGTGAGAAGAAGCATTGAAATGTTTGCACGATTTCAACAGCGCTCTCTTCTGGACCGACTGGGACGCTACGTTTCCTCGCATCGAGGGCGCTTCGATGAGCGGCGATCGTCGGCACGTGGTCTACAAGGACATGGGCACGGGCGCCTGGCCTAATGGACTCACGCTGGATCACATGGAAAGGAGGATCGTGTGGACAGACGCTCGGTAAGATGCCTTTGCTTTTAGATATGTCAATTTTTTATGACATTGTTTTTGCGGGACAGTAAGAGAAAAGGATTTTAGAGAGATGGACAAATATTACAGGTCGAGTTGCAGTCCCTCCGGAACGTAGAGCGGTTGAAAATAAACTCCCGTTGAATGATTGATGTGATGGCTTTCCGAGTGAATGTCTAGCCGGATGCAATGACAGGTGGACGGATACTTTTATTATCAATTATTCTGTCCATCAAGTGTTTTTCTTTTTACATACTGTATGAGCATTGGAGCGATTGTGCTGACACATTTCTAAACTCGTGCAATCTATTGAGTTCAATTCTCGGTGTGCCCGGTGGCCCTGAATGCACTACAAATTAATATTCAGATAATGAGATTCTTGGACTTAATGAAGAATCTGATCAATTGTCTGCCTTCGATTCCCTCATTTCCGGCCCTGCTATATTCAGAACACACTTTTTTATCTCTCTTGCTCATTTTCAGTCTCTTTCTCTGTATCTCTTAATGGCATCTCATTCGGTTGAGCTTCTTTCAATGTTTTTTTCAGTTTTTTAAGTAATTCTTTCAATGGCTTTTACACTCTATGCATACTATTTGGAGAGTATGCACACCGTTAATACCGTTTACCGTAAACTGCTAGAGATGCCATTGACGGCATCTTCCATTTCATTCCTTACTTATGAAAGCTAGGATGCATATCTGAATTCAGCTTGATGATGTCATCCAATAAGTTGTTTCAGAGGCTCAGCAAGTTATTGAATTTAATCTTGAATTAATGTTTTAAATCAATGCTGATATCAAAATGAAATTAAAATACTTTAATGATGACGATGGTGATTATGAAGATTATACTTCATCTTTCCACAGGTCTGATGCTATATACTCCGCTCTGTACGACGGCACAGGCTTGATAGAAATTTTGCGGGGGCATGAGTTTCTCTCTCACCCGTTTGCCGTGTCTCTCTTCGGTGGCAACGTCTATTGGACCGACTGGAGGACCAACACGTTGACCAAAGCCAACAAGTGGACCGGTGCCAATGTGACCGTGATTCAAAGAACCAGTGCCCAGCCTTTCGACCTGGAGATTTACCATCCCAGCAGACAGCCACAGAGTAAGGAACCTTCAGTGTCTTACACAGTAGATAGATATGTCTAGAGCAGGGGTGGGGTCCTGCAAAGTTTAGCTCCAACCCTAATCAAACACACCTGAAAATCCTAATCAAAGGCTGCAGGATTACTTGGAAATGACATTCAGGTGGGTTTGGAGCTAAACTTTGCAGGACAGTGGCCCACCAGGACCAGGAATGCCCACCCCTGGTCTAAAGTATGCATATATACACCAATCAGCCATAACATTATGACTACCAGCCTAATATTGTGTATGTCAACTTGGAGGACAAGTGTAGTATGTGTTAGAAGAAGGAAAAATGGCCAAGCGTAAGGATCTAAGCGACTTTGGCAAGGGACAAATTGTGATGGCTAGACGACTGGGTTAGAGCATCTCCAAAACTGCATCTCTTGTGGATTGTTACTGGTATGCAGTCGTCAGTACCTATCAAAAGTGGTCCAAGGAAGGAAAAGCGACAAGGTCATGTGCGGGCCAAGGCTCGTTGATGCACATGAGGAGCGAAGGCTTGCCCGTGTGGTCCGATCCAACAGACGAGCTACTGTAGCTGATATTACTGAAAAAGTGTTAAATTAAAGTATTTCAGATGAAATGCATATAGAAACCTTGTTAATGTTATGAATGGACCTGAAATCAGACTTGAAAACACAAAAGAACAGATATGGGACTTTTTTCCCCATATTTTTGAACTGCGGCACTGGCTAAACTATATAATAATAATAATATACTGAAAATGGTCATTTAAATACAAAGATATAATATTATGAAACGTGGGACATCTTAAGATTGAAGGAAGTTGTGATGTTGAGTTAGCGCATACTGACCCGGTTTTGGCACATTCCCATTTCTCACTGGAAGATTTAATGGACTAATTGGTTGGTAAAGCTGTTGTAGAGAAATCCCCTGTTACTCTTGATTTCGATGTCTTTGATAAAGCACTCTTTATAGAAGTGAAAGTCGACCTACAAAACTTTGGGGGTGGCACATTGGCTCAACTATGTTGCCTCACAGCAAGAAGGTCCCCGGTCCGAGCCCCAGCTAGATCAGATTGCCTTTCTTTACTCCAGGTATTCCGGTTACAATTAGAACTTAGTACAAACAGTACAACATGTGTTGCTAAAGTTTAAAACATACGTTAAGGGGTTTTTGACTCCCCCAGCTGTGATGGTAATTTTGTGTTGCGTTTAACAGCTGAATCCTAAACATTCAATCCCAGACTCCGTTCTACGTTTTCCAGCTCACATTTTATTGGCCTAATAGAATTAGCTCACCGCTTGGGCAACATTAAATGCGTAAAAGACGAGCCAAACTTGTCCAATTAATAAAACGCAATCGAATCAGCCCGTGATGGCTGTCCTGCATCTTTTCCCTCGAGTGAACATCTGTCTCCTGTCATCACTTTGAGTTTGGCATCGGCCTCCAAAGCAAAATTACACCCTTAATGGTGCTAAGAGACTCTTTGTTAACGGATGGCTCTGGATAAATGTTTATAATGTGCTGGCAGAAATATTCAGCAAAGGCCTTCAGATAGTGATTGATTGGCAGCTACGAACCTAAGTTTGGATGGATGCGGTACGAAGCTCTTCTGTGCTGCCGCAGATCTGAGCAGAGGGACTTTCATGAGACACTTGGGGTCTGTTTATCTTCTTTTGCGACGACTTCAATTGCAAACTATTCCTCAAAAGAAGACCTTGATGAGAAGTTGATAAAAGTGAATCTTTCATCTTTCAAAATTATTATATTTAGATGTCTCTTTTCTACCTTTGAAAGCGTGTTTTGAAAATTACTTTGCAGGCATTCTGTGAAGTTTTGAAGCTTGTTTATATAGATTCAGATATTTGTTCAACCTTTTTTCATTACCAGATCTGAAAACGTATATTTGATATATCAGAATTGGCAGAAAAGTAGCTGTTTTGGCATACTTATGTTGTTACTATGTAATAACTATGTAATAACTATGTAATAACATGAACGTCATTTTAAAATGAGATGATTTCACTCAAGCAGTCAAGGATTCATTTATTATGTTGCGTCTCATGCCCCAAGCTTGCATTTTTAGCTATGTGCGTGTTTCTACAATCTCATTTTAAAGTGTGGAGGAACAACCTTGCTATGAGCAAGAACAGACCCTAGGATTGCTGGGATGGGAATATGGGGCCTAATTACTCAGCACGGCATCCACATATTCACTTGTTAAGCAGAGTACTTTTGGTTACAGGGGACTGCGTGTACCCATAAAAGATGCATACTATAATATACAACCTAAAGCTGATTATAAATGACACATTGCCCTCGAAATTCAGCTTCATTTTTTAATGCTCTAAATAAGAAAAGTATCAACTATGTTTATTCGTTTTATAAGTGTGATCTTTTGCGACCCATTAAACAAAAATTGTAAATAAATCACTTTGGGAGTAAACTATTAGCCAGGAATCAAAAATAATCAACGCTATCTCACGACAATTCATACATATTTTACGAGTTTATGGCTAATTCGTATTAATTCATACGACCACATTCGTAAGTTTTGTACGATTAACCTTGACCCCTATGATGTTGGGGTAAGGGGTTCTGTTTTTTTTATTAGAGTCATACGTTTTTACACGATTAAGTTCGTATGAATTCATTAGCCAGCTCGTAAAATACGGACGAATTCTCGTGAGATCAGGCTGAAATAATAGCATGTAGGATGTGCTTTTTAGATTGTATTTTTATAAATATTTTGACTTCTTTCTTAGCTCCCAATCCATGTGATGGTAACAGAGCAAGAGGTCCGTGTTCTCATCTGTGTCTTCTAAATTACAATGGTAGCGCATCTTGCGCCTGTCCACATCTCATGAAACTCGCACCTAACAACCGAACCTGCCAAGGTAAGCATGACTCATCCCGCTGGTTCCTAAACATCCCTTTATATAAGAACACTATCATTTTAGGCTTCAAAAATAAAGATTATGCATGGAAGCATTTCAAACATTGTAATTTATATCATGGGGAAATATGAAAAAAGATGAAACCTAATATTTTTAAATGTGTGTGTGTGCGTGCGTGTGTGACTGTGTAAAAATTTAACCTACACTGAAAAAAAAATGATTCATTCAATTTAATACTTTTTTAAGGTAAGTGAAAAAATTAGAAAGGCAAAACAAAACAAAAAACTTTTGTTTAAATGTAGCTTAAATAAATTGATTGCAACCACTTACCTTAAAAACATTTATTAAATTAAATGAATATTTTTTTTCAGTGTATAGGTCGTTTCATCGGACGCATGTGCGGTGACGCGATTACGCGTCTGGTCGGAACTTTACTTCCGGTTTCTGTTTGTTTAATGGTCTGACTAGTTGCTGAAACTGAACTCTTAAACAAATACCTCGTCGAAAATAACAAATGTTTTGTTTTCCTAGGTAATCTATGTGTTGTTTTATTTTACTTGTTATATAAATAAACTACTATAAAAGGTGTCAGGAATTTTCAGGAGGATGAACCCAGGCGCAGACATAGATTAACAACACAGGACTTTTTTGACATAACTGGGGAAAAAACAGGAAAACAAAACCTACGAGGGGACAAACAAAACAGGGTAAACACTAAATCAACACAAAACTTCACAATGATCAAACACTTAACATAAACTGGACTAGATCTTTTCTAATAACAAAGTATTCACAGAACGGAACAAAACGAACCTGTACAAGACACAAGGATTTTAAATAGGGAAAACTAAATGACACACACGTGAAAAGAATCATGAGTAAGGGATCAGGGAAAAAGTGACGAGACCCGGGAAATGCATGGTCAGAATAAACCAATACTTAAACCACGCATGTCCCACATGAAACATTGTACTGTCAGAACCCTGCCATTCTGACTAGATCTAAATACAAACAAGGGTCTGGCAGGATCCTGACAAAAGGACTTTGTTGTTATTTATTTTTAGCGAGTTTACCGGAAGTCACGTGTTTTCCACGAAAGCCCCTTGTTAATGTTACTGCTTAAACCGCCTATATAATAGAAGTCAAGGCCAATACAAGTAAAAAGTAATGATGTTTAATTTTAATACAACAGCAAATAGTACACTGCAAAAAAATATTTTCAAGAAAAAAAATCTATTTTTGTCTTGTTTTCAGTAAAAATATCCAAAAATTCTAAAATTAAGATGCTTTTTTTAATGAGCAAAACAACACAAGAAAATAAGTCTAGTTTTTATCTAAAAAAACAAAAATATCAAATTTGGGGTAAGCCAAAAAATCTTGAAAAATTTTCTTGAACACTAAATTCAAGATAAAATTAAGAAAACTTTGCTTATCCCATTGGTAGATTTTTTTGCTTGTTTTATGCACAAAATCACTTAAATTTAATATTTTTGGTCTAAAAAAAGCCTTCGTTTTGCTCATCAAGAAAAAGCATCTTAAAGCAACACCAAAGAGTTTTTTTTACCTTAAAATAACGCTTCCAAAACAGTTTCAGTCGTTCATCCACTCTAAACAGGGTGAACAGCACTTTCACATTCGCTTTGCAGCCCTCTATCGACCAAAACCGCACTAAAGAAGTTTCCAAACGTCGGGTAGTGGTCCTGTAGTCCGAGTGAATACTACAAAAACTTGCTTTACGGCAGACCTACAATCCAATCAGAGCCAGCTATGCCTCAGTATTTATGACAGTGGTAATGAACAATTACGCTTCTAACCTGTAGGGGGAGCAAAGAGCCAGAGTTCTTTAGTGTTGCTTTAATTTAAGAATTTTTAGATATTTTCACTGAAAACAAGACAAAAAAGTGCATGCTAATGAACACGCTGTTAAATGTAATAATTAAAGACAAATATTAACTTTAATAATTGACATCAAAGCTTATGCCGAAGAATGCATTGTAATACAAAATACTGAAAATTCCCTTTATTTTTCTAAGTTATTATTCAAGTAAACAGTCAGTGATGATGTACAAATAATTGAACAAAGAACATAATTAATTTTCTCTTTTTTTTCAAAATGTGACCCTGACTGTGCAAACCCAGCTCAAGTCATTTTTTAGCCATTTTTTAAATCATCTTACATAATGTAAAGAGCATTGTGTGAGAACATAACCTTGATATCTTTAATACTGACTGAGTAAGGTCATGTCAAGGATTAAAGTAAATGTGAAATCTAACTTTGATGCTCATTATTAGATTATAAGACCTGGATTTCACAGACAGGATCACTCAAAAATTATCATCACAGACATAAATATGCGTGCACTTATACGTGGGTCAGATACTAAGCACATGTATCAAATTGAGTCCGTACCCAACATTTTTACTGCAGATATACTCGGCAATATGCATTACAATCTACGTTTGTTCATAAAATGGGTGTTCTACAATTGAATGGGCCTGAACATAAAAGATAATGTCTGATATCGAAATAATTATAGTGGGTATCAAGAGACTTCTGTGACCTACCTAAACTCATTATAGACTGAAATGGAGATCTCTCTATAATGGCTGCCCCAGAGATCTCTTTAAAGGTCAACAAAGGAGAATTTTTACAGTATGACTCTTGTAAGTCAAAGATTTTTAAAGTGATGTCTTTTTTTAAGGGTACTCATTATATTGTATATGTTTAGCATATTTTTTTTATGGGTGTTGAATTCCTCCAACACAATTCTGGGCTTCGCCAACTAATATCAGTTTTCATTACATTTGCATTTACACATTTGGCAGACTTAAAGTGCATTCAATCTATACATTTTACCCACATCCTTTTGTGCTGCCAATGCAATGCTTTTCCAGTTGAGCTCCATTTTCTTATTCTCAATAGGTGTTAAGAAATTCCTGCTGTATGCTCGGAGATCTGAAATCCGAGGAGTGGATATAGATAACCCGTACCTCAACATCATCACGGCCCTTACCGTACCCGACATCGATGATGTCACGGCGATGGATTATGATGCGGTAGATGAGATGATTTATTGGGCCGATGTGAAGACCCGAACTATAAAACGGGCGTTTATTAACGGAACCAAACTTGAAACGGTCATGTCTGGAGGTAGGTAGAGATGAAATGAACTACTTTATAAATCAAATTGCATTGTGCTACTTCATCCACTTCAGTTGATAGATGAGCCAGATGGATCTTTAACAATCCCTGCGGAAATGCAAAACTCCTAGTTAGCTTTATTGTTATTTTATTATTGCAATTTTTCCCGATTGTTCTGCAAGGGCTCACAATCAAGTGTCTTTCAGTAGCTCTGATCATGAGGTTTGTTTTATGAGTGTGCGTACTGTATGCAAATTATTCATCGGTGAAACGTCTGTTGTTTGTGTTTATAGACCTGTCCAACGTCCGTGGCCTTGCTATTGATTGGCTTTCCAGAAATATGTACTGGATGAGCTCGGACAATGATGAGACGCACATAAACGTCGCTCGCCTGGACGGATCTCTCAAAAGCACCGTCGTTCACGGCATGGATAAACCTAAGTGCCTCGTCTTACACCCATCCAAAGGGTAACGTAAACTATATTAACCCTAGAATAGCAGACGTTTTGAAGTGAAATGATAAATTGCTGTGTACTATTTATATCGATATCATATTATCATCCTATTATTTTGATATCCGATGTAATTGCTTGTTTTCATTGAATCGTCACCTTTCGTTAGCCTCAAAGCTGCTTACGTACATCAGTAAAAAAAACTAATTATTGAACAGATCTCTGTCTGTTTTCCACCATCGCAATTAACGGAAGTTATTAAAGTCATTTACTCAGAGTTGATTAAGACCGACAAATTGTTATAGCTATTCAAACTCCAAACTGGTCGTCAGCCAATCAGAAACTGGCATTTATCATACCCTTGTTTGGCTGGTCAATGACAGCTTCTTAATTAGCATGAATTATTATCCCAGACGTACTAGCCAATTAAAATCGGAGCCAGTCGCTGCCGTGGTCTACACAAGATGTAAATGCGCTAATCCGTAGGCTGATCTTTACGTGTTTTGTTCAATTTAGTTTTCTTTGAGATGATCTATGCCCCCCACGTTACTCTTTTGTACCGGCTGTCTGATCTTTTGAGCTTCCGATCCAGTCGACATTTCTGAAAGTCGCTTGTCACAAAGGTTCGAGATTTATGAGGAAGATATAGATGGGCTTTATTTGATTGTTTTCTGACCTGCTGTGATACCGAAGATAAAGTTCTTTCATACCTCCCGGCCCTGACACGAGTCCCCGCACTTAAAGTGACAGAAAAGCATCCTTCATCTCTGAGACCCATCCATCTCTCTGAATGTATCTTGTTTGTTGTGTCCAACAGGAAGATGTTCTGGACGGATGGCAGCACCATAAACATGGCCAACATGGATGGCAGTAACATAAAGATTTTGCATCAGAACCAGAAAGAGCCAGTTGGTAAATTATCATAATTTACTCAGTTCAACCTGTATTATCAGAAAGGATTTTGTTTTAAAAGGCACTTGTAGGAAGTTTAAAGGGGACATATTATGAAAATCTGACTTTTTCCACGTTTATGTGATAAAATTGGGTCCCCGGTGCTTTTATCAACCTAGAAAATGTGAAAAAGATCAACCCAGTATTGGTGAACAATTTTCTTCAAGCATGTGAAAAAATAGGTCATTAAAATTTGGCTCCCCTGTGATGTCAGATGGAGATAATTCCGCCCCTTAATCTGCAATATCCAACCACGGCACTGCCATTTAGTGCAGAGATCAGCTCATTTGGATATAAAAGGACACACCCAAAATGGCACATTTTTGCTCACACCTACAAAGTGTCAATTTTAACATGCAATTATAAATTATTTATATGATATTTTGAGCTAAAACTTCACATACGTATTCTTATTTTACATCTTAAAAAAGTATTGTGACATGTCCCCTTTAACCAAAAATATTGGATATAATGCTGCGTTCACACCAGCCACGGTAGAGGTGTCAAGCGCGAGTGATTACAAATGTTAAGTCAATGTGAAGACACGTTGACGCGCGTCTGGAGGTCTCGCAGCGCCAATGAGGCGTTGCCGCAGCAAACGCGCGAGTTGAAAAATTTAAACTTTGCTGGAAAACGTGCCGCGTTAACCAATCAGGAGCTTGCTCTAGTAGTGACGTGATTACAGGAAGCGAGTGGAGTCACAGAAGCCCCTCCCATGACGCGAATTTCCGCGTGATTGTCTCGATGACTAGAATTTCACGTGCGGCTTTCACGAGCGAATGAAGCGAGTAAACTCAAGCTGTTCAAGCGGCAAACTAAGCGCGGTAGACACGATTTTGACGACTCAGATGCGGCTGGTGTGAACCCACGGTTACAAGATTGAGCACTCCTATTACTATAAATAGGAGACAATGCAACTCTCAATATGGCTGCTCAGGGGCCGAAAATCCCGCCTTCCAGTTTAAAGAACTTATCAGTAATCATTAATAATAATAACAATAAATGATTTTCTTGGGGAGGGGAAGGCACTTGTCAACCTGTGCGCATGCGCAATATAAGCCTGGAGTACAGTCTTTTTTCGTATACGCGAACGTACGTGCACAGTCAAAAACACACAACCTTGCAGAGCATTGTTTATTTGACTCTTACGCATACATATACGCTTGACGCATGCGTATTGCGACAAAATGCAATTCATCTCCTGGGCTACATACTACATTTTCATGGACACGCATGTGCGACTGACGCATATGAAGTATTCACGGTTACAAAAATACAGCGGTGCGCGCATACTATTTTGATAACAGCGCGTGCATACTATTTTGATAGCGAAATTTGCATCACTGTGCGTAGACCCTCGGGTGTGTGTAAAACCTGAACTATATTTTTAGCTTAAAGGGGTCATAGCTTGAAAATCAGAATTTTTTCCATATTTAAGTTCTATAATTGGGTCCCCAGTGCTTCTTTCAACCTAGAAAACATAAAAAAGTAACAAGCATGTGAAAAAATATGTCGTTCAGATTTCGTCTGTTTTGTGAGGTAGGTAGCAAGACAAATTACAATAATACCGCCCCTTAAATGCAACAAACCATCATCATTGCGACCAGTGTTTGCATTTCATCCCCTCATTTGCATTTTAAAGGCCACACCCATAAACGGCAAATTTTTGCTCGGACCAACCAAATGGGAATTTTAACATGCTATAATACATTATCTGTGCAGTATTTTAAGCTAAAACTTTACATAAGCACTCTGGGGACACCAAAGATTTATTTTACATCTTTAAAAAAATCTCATAATATGACCCCTTTAAGAAATAAAAGTTACTGTACAGTTGATGTCAGGTTGAATTTTGTATGTTGTTGAATTGTGATATTAGCACGTGATTTTATAGATATTCGTCTTTCGGTATTCAAGTAGATAGGACTTTAGACTCGCATGACTGAAATAACTGCGCTGGCCTTATGGCGCGACTTCCCTAAATAGACTTTGGTTATTACCTATATATTAAATTATCTTTATTTTAGTTTGTTTATATGTCCGTTTGATGACCAATAAGGGGATACAAAAATATCAAAGGCAGGGATATACTGTAAATACCAGGGGAGGGGATAACACCCCCTTGCCCCCTAGCAAATTGCACCCTGGTTAAACTGTATCTAAAGCAATCATCAGAAACATGGACATGTTTTTCTAAGCATCATATTACACATTTAAATATATCTATCATCATTTAATAAAGGGCACCAGTTACAGTAGTCTGTGTTTGGTACTTATGTAGTAATTTAATCTGAGATGTCGCCCAAGGTCTCATCGCAGCTCTTCGAGAGCATACTATTTCCTCTTTACTTATAAAGTCGAAGTGTCTCTGACATACACATCGTATTAGTATGGCTTAAGTAGACTCGGTTATCATTAGGACATGAATGCTGGATTATTGTGAATGAAGAAAACGCATGAAAACAAACATCTCTTTGAATGCTAATAACGCCGTTGCTTGTTTGCCGTGGGGGTACTGCAGATATGAAATAACCAGAGCTGCGGTGTGTGTTGATAGTCAACAGATGAAACAATGTCCAATTTCTTTTTGTTCAAGTCAGCCGTGTCCATCTAGAAAATATCTCACTGCGAACGATTTTAATTACTGCATTTCTTAACCATAACACCATCACCATTGTTTTCAGGGCTTTCGATAGACTACTCGGCCAATAAGCTGTACTGGATCAGTTCTGGAAATGGAACCGTTAATCGGTGTAACTTGGATGGAAGTGGCCTAGATGTGATTGACGGCTTAAAGAAGGAACTACGGAAAGCTACCTCGCTGGCAGTGATGGGTGAGTAAAGCTGTTTTTTGGGGGGTGATTATCAGCGTTAGTTCAGTAAGGTTAATTGTACCAAGCAAATCAATAATGCTGATTAAATAAAGCAGTAAGAGACTTGGTGAAGCTTGGTGAGCGGGTAAACTCACTTTTTTAAGAATAATTGTGGGGGTGTTTTCATACAATGTGAATCAGTTGATGCTGAATATTTTTTTTTAAAGACATGAGATCACGAAAGAAAGAATCATGTAGAAAACATAATGTTATACTATTTCTTATTTCGTTCCTCGAACCTGGTGCATAAATCTGTCAGTAAAATGTCCTGAGAGGAAAAGACGGCGAACATTTTTCATCATTGTGGATTGACGTTAATTTTAATTTTAAGTGTAAAACAGCTGCTTTAAACCGGAGGATCATCAGCTAAAGACATCGGTTCTGACTCCTGGCATCTGCTGTTCGAAGCGCCTCATGTCTTTCCTCTCACCTTCAAATCTTTGAGAAGTCTTATTATTAGACCTAATTTAGTCACAATTTTTTTTTGATTGAGGTTTTATGGTTTCTAGGGCAGGGTGGTGCATGGAGGTTACAAATTTGTGAAATGTTACAAATGTTTAATTTGATTTCTAACATCTGCAACTATAATTTAAGGTTTAAGTTATATTTAAAGAGCACCTATTGTCCGATTCACGTTTTTACATTTCCTTTGGTGTGTAAGTGTGTATTAGTACATGTTAAAGGGACTGTAAGTAGGATTTTAAGTGTTTTATTAATCAAAATCAATGTCTTTCTTCATAAATATGTCCTCACTGGTGTCAAATGACCTCTGCCAGTGATCTAACTTTTCTTTGTAAGCTTAGAATTTCTTCTCTTTACTTACATTGAACGTGTAAGTCCAAGGAGGCATCCATATCGTTCCGCCGTATTGATAAACTATAATAGCAGAGAGGGACAAAAGCACTAGCCTACAAACACGTTTCCACAACGCACTTTCATTCCGAACACGTGAACCAGCTGAAAAGGACAAGGATATCAGTGATTACATAACGCCTACCGTAGTTGCAACACGCATTTGGAAAGGAGAGGCGCTAGCGAGCACTGTTCGTTTGAATGCAACATACAATTTTACCACTAGATGGGGGTAAATCCTACTTATTGCCCCTTTAACGATATGCAAAAGGTACAAACCCCAAAGTAAACGATGATGCGAGTTATCGTCTCCAACATAAATCTCTTTTCTTGGACTACAACAAACACACGGATTGTAGGCCGAGATTTCCTGGGATCGGTGATGTAGACAAGACCGACATTATCATAATTCCTTTCGCGTCGGACTCACACTTGTAAGTTAATTCCTGTTAGCATTGCATTATGAGCGAATCTTTCAAACATGGTAAGGAGCGTCACATTTTGAAGGTATTCAGGCCAATCACAACATACAGATTAGTTTTTCAAATCTGTGCGTTTCAGGAAGAGAGTGAAATCTGGAGCTACAAAAATGTGCGGTATGTGAAAATAATAAACATAAAACACGCGGACACATTGTACTATACCAAATACACAAAATAATGTCGTTTTTTAGCAATGAAATAGGTGCTCTTTAACAGATTTTGGTCATACTACCAAATTACCTCATTCCTTTTTTGTGATTTACTATTTTCTACATAAAAATGCTATCTCATGGCAATTTGTACGTATTTTATGAGGTGGCTCATTTATAAATAAATAAATTTTATAAATTAATAAATTATTTTATAAAATAAATTTATACCACCACATTCGTACGTATTTGTATGACCTGCTTTTGCCCCTTTGGGGTTAGGGATAAGGTTTCTATGATTATCGTATGTTTTTGTACGATTCACTTTGTTCGAATTCATACAAATAAGCCTACGAATTTTCATAAAATCAAGCAGAATTATCCTACAAATTTTATGAAAATATAACCTTAATATTTTTAAAAGATTGAAATCAATGTAAAATGAATGACTGAAATCAAGTTTTGATTCACCTAAACTCATAATTCAATTGTTATTGCTAATTACATAATTAGATGAGACTTTACCCTGGATTTTACAGGGCCACATTTTAAGACATCTTCACGATCTTAAGAGTTAAATCAACCTAGACTGCAAAAATGACTTTCTTACTTAGTATTTTTGTCTTGTTTTCAGTAAAAATATCTAAATATTCTTAAATAGGGATGTATTTTCTTGATGAGCAAAATGACCTAAGAAAATAACTTTTTAGACAAAATATTATCAACTTTAAGTAAATTAGTGCTTAAAACAAGCAAAAAAAATCTGCCAATGGAATAAGAAAATTTTTCTTGAAATAAGTTTACTTTTTTCATAAACACTTAATTCAAGAATTTTTTCTTATTCCATTGGCAGATTTTTTTTTTGCTTGTTTTAAGCACAATTTTTGCTTACATTTAATATTTTTTGTCTACACACTAGACTTATTTACCTAAGTCATTTTGCTCATCAAGAAAATAAATCTTAACTTAGAATTTTTTTTTTTGATATTTTTACTGAAAACAAGACAAAAATACTAAGTAAGAAAGTCATTTTTTGCCGTGTACTCGCCAAGTTCTCTGCCAATGTTGAAAATCAGTTTGAATTCCCAGTTCGCACATATAGATTTTTTATAGATATCTCGGAAACAATTTGCATCATCATCCGAAACAGAACACAAAACCATCTGAACCTCAACCAATCAGACGCAGCCGCTTGCAACTCCTAATGCAATCAGACCGAGAGACGTCCCAACAAATTGTTTAGATACAAATTGTTATTCCCCGGTTAGTTCTCCCCGTTTTCCATGGTCCACTGCACCAAACGCTGTTTATTCTCCTCGTTTATGCCTGTTGGTCTGGTGCCAGACAGAGGCTGATTTTATTTATTCAAGGCTGGGTTTAGTCCTCAGTAGCTTGCGAAGAACATCTAACTTGTTTATGTGTGTGTCTGAAGTATGAGGTCTCAAATTAAGAGTGTTGTGGACACTGGAGAAACAATATGTTAGATGAAACCGTGTGGCAGGAGGCGCATATGCATGTTATGGATAGATATACGGTTATTGAATCAAACCGAATGGAAACAGCAGAGATTTTCATAACGCCAGTGCACTGGGATTTGTTTTAGAAACTTGCTTCATGCATTTTATCTTTGCTACCCTATTAGCTGCACAATAACCGAACCTCGTCCGGCACGTTCTCTCGTCTCATGGCCGTTTGATTATTACACCCGTTTGTTTAATATTAATGTCTAATTAACCTCAATTTTTACCAGCCGTCTCTGGAGTCGTGCAACAAGTAAAGCGATAATGAATTATTAATGACTTCTCTTCCACTTCATTTTCTCTGTCATTGTTGTCTTTATAGAAACACAGTCTGTCGTTTTTCCACATTAACACCATGAACTTGGACAATAGTAAGTTAGTCCCACTACAGCAAATCCTATTAGCATCCTTCTGTAAATGCAAACATAAGCTATTTGCATTTTGGTCTTTTTGCCTTTTTATTAATGAGCCACGTACCCTGCACAAAAAAATTAATGGGCCTGTTCTACACTCCTAATCACTTCAGAGACACCAAAATGACTTTTTTTGTATTTTTGTCTGTTTCCGTCGGAATATAAAGGTGCAAATAGCCTTGCAAGGAGCGAAAATTAAACTTGACCCTAAAGACACAATTCTTTTTTCAGTTTTGGAGCAAGCTAGTTATTATACATATCTTTAAAGTCCCTGTGAACAGGAAGTCGAGAATGACTTTACTTCCATATCGTGACGTATTTTTGACGAGACGAGACACAAGACTGGGTTCACGAGAACGAGACGAGACGATTTTTTACACTTTTTAAGAAATCCTCAATGATAAAATAAATGAAAAAGAAACTGAAATCACATTATTTTTAAATGTTTTAACTAATCAAGGACTGGCCCTAACAATTATTTTGCTAACTGATAATGAAGTAATTTGTTATTTTTGGGTAATAAAAATAAACCCAAGTGAGCAATAGCCTTTAAAATTACATAATAGCGAAGATGCAATAATAATTGGTTCAAATAAAGTATCAAAACGAAGTTACATTAAACAACATTACATTAACAAACACATTACATATGTGGCCTATAAATAAAAAGCATTATGTATTATAACAAATGCTTGCAGGGGATACTGGATTCATTTCGCGGATGCTATCTTCACTTTCACTTTAGATAGAGAAACGCTTATTTTTAGCCAAACAATGTTTAAATCCATTTAATCGGTTTTATAGACCCATTAAAAGTTTGTAAACATTGCAACGTCTCCGGGTAGGCGGGGCTTAGCTGGAAAAGAGCCACGGACGCAATGTTAAAAAGCGTAAACGTAGCACGTTTTAGGAGGGATTTATTAAAAAATGATGCAGAAGAAGGTTCAGAACTATCCGAATATGTACAGTCCTGATTTTGCGGGAACGTGACAGCTATTTTTGTAAATGAACTCTTGTGATTTTAACCAGGTTTTGGATATTTCCTAGACAACATACAAATTACTTTCGGAAGGTTTGGGGAGTTTTTTCAAAGCATAATGTCTAATGTAACCTATCGCTGGGATAACTATGATTGGGAATGTGGACTATTTTAAGAGACCATTTAAAGGATCGCACACACATCTTTTGCTTTATGTTTGTTTAATGCTTTATGTTTGTTTAAGCTTGAGTGTTTTCAATGTTAAGTCAATGTGAAGACACGCTGATGCGCGTCTGGAGGTCTCGCGGCGCAAATGAGGCGTTTAGCGTCGTGCGGTAGATGCAATTCCGCCTCGTTAGTTGTCTAGTTTGCGTGAATGGCGCAAAATGAGCATTGCCGCGGCAAACACGCGAGTTGAAAAATTTTAATTTTGGTGGAAAAACGCGCCACGTTAACCAATCAGGAGCTTGCTCTAGTAGTGACGTGATTACAGGATGCGAGCGGAGGCGCAGAAGCCCCTGCCGTGACGCGAATTTATGCGTGAATGTCTTGATGACTAACATTTTTTACGAAGCTAGTAAACTCAAAATGTTCAAGCGGCAAACTAGGCGCGGTAGATGGGAATTTGACACCTCAAATGCGGCTGGTGTGAACCCATGGTAACATTTAAGCTAAACAATAGCGCTGTAGGTGGGTTACTTTTCACCTATAAAACAGAAACTTGCTGATTTGTACTAGATAAAACCAACACACCAGTACATATGCATAGATTATTTGACCTGATATGACGTGTGCACTGAAAACACGAGCATTATTTATGATTGTCTCCGTCCAGTCTGTACGCTGTATTGCATTCAACCACAATTGTCTTCTTGATTTCTGTGAAGGGATGTCTGCCGGGATCCGGTAAAACTTAAGTTTTGAACCAAAAGTGCTATTCCTTCTATTCTGGCAGCCAAAACACAACAAGATGACATTTTAAAGTCAAAACCTCAAACTTTTAGCGCGCCTGCTATGAGTTCCTACTTATGTCACAGTGATGTCACAGTGACGTAGGCGATTAAGAGGTCTTTTCAGAAATGGAATTCGCAGCAGACTGACAGGTGCAATGGGCGGGGTTAACGGATGCTCCCGCCCAAGCCGTCAAGCTGACATCATCAGCGAATGATTGCCACAAGAGGGCAAATGTTAATTTTTGGATATTAATTAAAGTTTATGAATTTATGACGTAAATATGGAATCTACCCAGGCTAAGGTCCATTTAGGAACCCTGTTCTCCATTTAAACAATTCTTCATTGCATCCTGCGTGAAGCGCATGCCGAGTCTTCGTAATTAATTTTCCCCGGGCAAGTGTGTGCCAACGGCTGATAGCTTCGGCTCAGGCCGAGAGCTAAGAATAGTCGTGCTTGCTTTTGGCATCTGTATGTAATCCATTCAGGGCTGCCAGGGGACTGCGTTCGCACCTATGGGATTCATAAGTGCTGAGGAGGTGAGCAGAACAGAGCAACGAAGTAGAAGTACAATGGGCTGGTTCGTCGCCAAGGGAAGTTACCTTCTTCGCACCGTGGCAAAGGAATGTGCGGCTAGTTGTGAGCTTTTCGGGTCACCGGGGAAATAGATCTTGGGAGAGTTGGCTGCCTTGTTATGAAGTGTAATCACAGATGCTGTGTGAGAAGTGATTTTTTAAGGTCTGGTTGTTTTCTTTGCTTCTGGAGTCAGTGTTGTATTATGCATTAAAGGCTGAGTTGACAGAACTGTGGAGCTTAGTGGATTTGTAACACACGACTGCAGTGAGAACCGAAACGGATTTGTACACTTCAAAAAAGCAGTTCGGTTTCATCCCACTTCAGTTTTTTGATGGCTTGTTGACACAACTAAATCTGTGTAGTTGCTTTTTATATACAGTGTATATAAAGTATGATGTAATATGATTTCTAGTGTACTTGCGTACTTGTACATTGCATGAAGCCCAAAGCTCATGGATTTCATTACAAGGAAATACACACAAATATAAAATGCATAGACTGTAAGCAAATTTGAAACAGTTATTTAAGTCTAGTTTGCCTAATCTTTCATAATCCAGAGACTACATTGATTTAAATTGTTATATTTAGTTAAACTGAGAAAACAATCAAACTAAAAAGAAAGTGATAAAACGGAAATAAAATTAATCTTTTTTTACCTTACTGTTTACCTTAAAGGATTACTCAACTTAAAAAAAATCCTGATAATTTACTTACCCCCATGTCATCCAAAATGTTGATGTCTTTCTTTGTTCAGTCGAGAAGAAATTATGTTTTTTGAGGAAAACATTCCATGAATTTTCTCAATTTAATAGAAGTTATTTTACCCCAACAGTTTAAAATTGCAGTTTCAACACAGCTTCAAAGGACATAAAAGATCTTATCTTTGGCATGAAAAGTAAAAAATATTCACTTTTAAACCACAACTTCTCGTCTTGCACCAGCTGTGTGATGCCCCTGCGTGACCTCACGTAATTGCGTAATGCCGGGGAAAGGTGACGCGTTACATATGTGACCAGTCACGGAAAGTAGGGACACAAGTCGGATCTGGGGCATTTTGAGTTATTCATAGATTCTGAAAGTGCAGTTTCTAAGCTTTCTAACGATGTGTAACACATGGAAATCTGATAAGATTTGGAGAAGTTGTGGCCATTTGAATGTAACACATTCAAGAAGGAGAATGCTGAGAAATTTGAGAAAGAAAAAAGTTAACACTTTCCCTTTTCCCTGGCTGGAGAGACAATAGGGCTCATTTACATCTCATTTAGCTAAGCCATACCCCCTGTAAAGCCGTTTTGAGATACAGATGTTCTAGCATCATATGTAGTATTTTATTACAGAAGTCCGAATGAACAACATGCAAAAATAAACAGGACTTTTACCTTTGTGGGGATCACAAGTCGAATCCAGTCTGTTTCAGATGTGTGAATAATCCAATGATTTTTGTCCACAAATGCGTATAATCTGTGAAATATTTAGTCTATTAGTACATCAGATTTCGCATGAACTTCTGGTAATACAATATAATATACAATTTGAGGACTATTTACATCGTAACATGTAAGGTATATCAGATTACAGTCCGGTATTTGCGTTCCGTTAAACACATGAACCCGCCTTCAAATTTTGTATTAAAAATAGGGTCTCTGTGTAACTTATGACTTTGACTTCATGCTGCGCTGCAAGACGTCAAAGTACCGCGAGAGCGAGTCGAAATTAAACTACTCCGTAAGATTTCTTGAAGAGCTCTCGCGGTACTTTGACGTCATCCGACTGCGGCGCCCCATAAAGTCAGTGACGCGGCTGACGTACGATGCGGCTGACTGGTATTTGTTCCGCCCCAGCTTCTTTTATCTTTCTTTTGTTTTGTGCGCCCGAGCTTCATTTACAGTCTGGGGAGACGCACACTATAAGTTTGAAAAAAAAAAAAAAACTAAGCAAACATGTCTGAGGAACAGGGAAGCCGCGTCACTACAGTCACGTGACTTCACGCTCGAGCCGGAAGAGAAGACAATGCTGAATAAAGTCGTAATTCTTGCTATTTTTGGACCAAACTGTATTTTCGATGCTTCACCACAATCTCACTGACCCACTGATGTCACATGGACTACTTTGATGATGTTTTTATTACCTTTCTGGACATGGAAACCGTACATAGATTTTCAATGGAGGAAACAGAAAGCTCTCGGACTAAATCTAAAGTTAAAACATCTTAAACTGTGTTCCGAAGATGAACGGAGGTCTTCCGAGTTTAGAACGACATACGGGTAAGTCATTAATGACATTATTTTCAGTTTTGGGGGAACTATCCTTATTCAGTAGTCACGCTGTTCCCTGTGGGGCGGAGGCGAAAACACAAGCTTATCCAGTATGTAAATATACACACAGACAATGACGCCCCCCGCTGCACGCTAGAATCTCTGGAAAAACAAGCCTATTTCAACCGCAAAATGTACGCTTTTAAATATACAAAAAATGCTATCTCAAACATGGAGAGGCTTCTTCGTGATCTCAAATAACAGATTCTGCAATAAAACGAAAATCACAAATTTTGAAAAAAAAACTTTGATTCTCATTTTCTCGAAACTTGTGCTGCCGACTTGTGTCCCTGGTTTCCGTGACGGGTCACATATGTGAAGCGCACATTTGCGGACCATTTTAAACAATAAACTGACACAAAGACATTAATTAGTATTATTCCACATACAACAACGTCTAAACGGTCCGCTTTCTCCACACATGTAAAAACTGGGGGAGTAGTTTCGCATACGTCATGCATACGTCATGCATACGTAAGGTCGGGCTGGCGCGTCACACGGCTGTGCAAGAAAATAAGTTGTGGTTTAAAACTACATATTTTTTTATTTTTTGTGACGAAAATGCCAATCGTTTTGCTAGACCCTTATGGCTCATTTGGGAATGTTTAGAGCCCTTTGAATCCGCATTGAAACTGCAATTTTAAACTGCATTTAAACTGTAAAGTGTTGGGGTCCAATAAAGTCTAATAAATTGAGATAAATCCTGCAATGTTTTTCTTATAAAACGTAATATCTTCTCGACTGAACAAAGAAAGACATAAACATTTTGGATGACATGGGGGTGAGTAAATTATTGGGATTTTTCTTTTAAGAAAACAGATCAATCCTTTAAGACGTAACTGCTCTTGTAGACGGTTTCAGCTGCAAAACCATAAATAAACGCCATTTGTGGCCCAAACTTAACTTCTGGAAGACTTCTGCAAAAATGTTATAACAACAGAGTAGATTACTTTTGATAACAAGCTATATAAATATAAAAGTAAATTACCTTATTTCAAATCATAGCTTAAAGCATATCCAAACAACTACTACACTAACATTACATTACTGTGTATAATTAAATGATGTTTTATTAACGTAGTTCAGGAGGAACACGTCAAATAAGCTACTCAAGTTTCACCAGCTGTCTACAATCAGCTAATCAACAAATACTCTAGTATCACCAGCTGTCTACAATTATTAATCAATATATCTACTCAATCAGCACAAAGGCAAGCCCATATATAATCACAGTCAAACTCACCTAAGGATTCTCTACAGTCTTCAGAATCCCTCCACCACCCCGTCTCCTCTCACTTACCAGGTTACTTCCTAAACCAATGGGGGGAATAATCTGCGTTCGGGCAAATTTCCAAGCTCGGAGCCCTCTCCCCGGACAGCACGCCAAATACGTTTACCGATTTAATCTATCCGACTTATTTGTAAGTGTGAACTCGTGAATGTATACAATATTAGCTACAGATCCTTGAATTCTTGCCTGGCTGCCAAACATCTCTTGGCATAGCGGTGATCCAGGCACACCGAAACATTTTTCTTTTCTAACCAGACCTATAAACAATAACAGACCAGAATTTAACTTCGGACCAGGGGCATAACTGTGGCAACGCATATGCGTCCGATGACACGTCTATAATAATTTATTATTTAATGTACAGCATTTTAAAGAAAACATGTTGTCTTAGTAGTCTTATCTTCATGTAATAACTCGCTCTGCCTCTAAAATAACTTTCCTTTTTTTTTGATGATGTCATCAAACCTTCTTCTAAAAACGACTTTTTTACAATGCAATCAATGTAAGAAAGATAAAATCAAGTCCTGTCCTACATTTTTCTTGATTCACTTCTTGTACTCAATTATGTCACATTACAGAAAAGTGGTTAACAGCGTTGCTTGTTGACTTTAAATGTGAGTATTGAACCTAAAGAAAGTCGTCTACATATTTGAGAGTTTTTCGTGTTTTGTGATTGTTAAATGATTGCATTGTTTTTTTTGTATGTGTTTGTGTGTGTGTGTGTGTTTTAACAACCAGGTGGAAAGCTATGGTGGGCGGATGATATTTTGGCTCAGCTGGGTACTGTTAACAAGAGAGATGGAAGAAACCTGACGGTTCTCCGGAATAAGACAACAGGAGTCGTTCACATCAAAGTGTATGACAAAGACAGTCAGAAAGGTAAACAAAAACGTGTTTTGGCTGAAATTAAAACGCAGACCTAATAATTTCAGAAAAGTAATTAAGATTACAGATGCAACGATATAAACAATTTCCGTGATTATTTTGAGTGAAATCTGCTGATACCGATGCCGATACTTATAGTTTGGTGGTTATATTAACTTGCATTAACAAAAATCTAAAGATTCATTGCATTTTCCTGTTCTCTTTTGATTGACAGGATATATCGGCCATGAATATCGGCATGACTATAGCCGATAGTGTGAAAATTTCCTTTTATCGACTGATACCGATTATTGGCCGATATATCTAATTTATCTCTCTTATTAAGATCAAATCTGTGTTGCTTTTTAAACCTTCAGAACATAGACTTAAATTTGTTTCCATACAAACCACTGTATCTCGATATACACTGTATATATCCACTGTTTAAACTTTCAAGACTTTTCTATGACTTTTTAACATTTAATGAATTTTTCCAAGCCTGGTAAGCACAATTTTAAAATCCCCATTTTTCCCAAAGTTCCTCGAGTAGGAATGCTGACTATCTCCAATACCGGTTTTTCCGAGTTTTTATTAATGCCTGTAGGTGCAACAAGATAAAAGCCGATACTTGGCACAGTGTTTTTTTTTTTCTGCGAGGTGAGGCTACAAATGTATTTCACGAAGGTCTCTCTGTCAGCTAAACACTCAAAGCTTTCCTCCATCTTTGAATTATGGGCTAAAGACATTCATACCACCGAAAGTCCTATTAGCGAAAGAGTGCTTGGTCCTCTAAATGCTCTATTAGGATTAAAAAAATGGCAATTAAGGGCTTTTTAAGGTAAATCTTTTTGCTTCCTCCTCAAATCTTCTCATACCAATTAGCTCCCTCATTTATCTCTTTGACGCGGACCTCATGGGAGAGCAAGCCCGTCTCATTACGCCACTTCAAATGAACTAACCGGGGTGTCCAAGGAACAAAGTCAAAGCCGTGGAGATTTTTTCTTCACCATTCTTTCCTGCACGTGTGTATGATGTTCCTTAAATGACTTAGGAGGTGTGCAATGTTTATTCCCCAAGCACGGACTAAAGAAAGCCTTTAAGACATGTTTCGACAGATACATACACACCTGTACATGTTAAGGTGTATGTCTGTTTAAGCAGTCTTATTCTTTGTGTAGGTCAAAATATATGCGTGTCGAACAACGGTGGGTGTTCACAGCTTTGCCTGCCCACCTCTGAAAACACTCGAACTTGTTCTTGCACCATGGGGTACAACCTACGCTCGGACCGCTCCACTTGTGAAGGTACATTTTGATTTGAAGGTAACCATATGAATTTTTGCGACTAAAAGGAGTTTAAGGTTGATTTATGTAATGTTCTTGCAGGTGTTCAGTCATTTGTAATGTATTCAGTAAATGAAGGAATAAGAGGACTGTCTCTTGACCCTAACGATAACTCTGAAGTTTTGATGCCGGTAACTGGCACTTCATTTGCTGTGGGTCTGGATTATCATGCTGGTGAGTGTACTTGAAGCATTTTTGCATTTATTATACTGAATTTGTGTTCATGTAGCTGGTAAAGTATTGCACCAGATTGTGTTAAATTAAATAATTGAGAGGATTAATCTGCAATAACTAAATTGTATAATTTATTCAGAATTTGTAGCAATTTTTCGTTCTAGTTTTTATTGTCCACCATGTGTTTCTCAATAAATCATCCCTTGACGTGCGAGAAGTAAAAAGCGTTTATTTGCAGGGTTGCTACCAGTAAATCGCAGAGATTTATATTGTGCAATAATTGGACAGCTGTCTCGATACCGACAGAGAAATGTCACTCTTTGCAGAGCGCCGCATTTGCATGACAGCGAATATTGGCATTGCATCACATGTCTATATATTTTAGCGCGGGAGGGCGGAGTCAATACGCCGTCATGACAGATGGAAGATAATCGCAACAGATTAGATGGACAGATGAGCCACGGTCTCCTAATGAGAGATGCATGCATGCGAATAAAATCCAAATTGGAGTTGCCGTCAAAGTGCAATGTGCGTTTTTTGGGTTGGTGAGGGCTGGCGGTTCATGGTGCTCTGCCTAATGCCAGCGTGGGCGATTTTATGAAAAGCGTTAAGGGGTGCAGACAATGGAAGCCAGGGACAATCATGAGCATTTTGCTCCTTTTTAGGCTCTATTGTTTTTGAGAGGAGTTAAATGGATGAACCGAACAAAGTGTGTAATGATTGAGAGCAAAAGGGCCAAAGCTAGAGAGCATTTCAGCCAAAATGGGCAGATTATAAAAGGTGAAACTGAAAAGTTTGTTCATAATTGGCTCTTACACTATGTGTGCTTGAAAATCTATAATACCTGAAGAAAGCTGTTCTTTAATCACTTTTAACCAGGGCTCAAAATTGCGACCATATGTTCCAGAGGTTTAATTGCAGCGACCTCGAAATATATTTATAAAGCAAATAACTGTTATCGTGTGACCTGTTTCAATTTCTTTACGAAACGTTTGCATATACTGTGAAATAATTAGTGAACATCTCATGGAGACCAATGAAACTTTACACTGGTTTTAGCATCCGAGGACACACGAATAAATTAAGTTCATATTCAGAGCTGAGGTCAAGAGTTCACGTGAATTTCATTAAGAAATTTGATCTTCAAATAAACACTGTCAATCCGTCAAAATAAAAGTCAATTAAACATAAGGAAGTTGACAGAAATATATTACTATTGTATAGTAAAATCGACTTTTAAAATAATAAAAAAATAATTATATTTTTATTTCTTATGTAATATAATCACCCTCAAAAGAATTTTTGTTACAGAAATTTGTACTTTCATTTATAATATAAAAAAAGTTTTTTTATGCATCACTTGACTTAAAAATATAAATTATTACATTTTATGAATTCAGTTTATTAAACATGCAGTTTGTGAAAAAATTAAATGTAATTTACCATTAAAGAAAATGAAAAGTAAAAATACAGAATCAAGAAAAAAAAACGAAAAATTGGATTTGTGAAAATAAAAAATAATTTAAAACAATTTAAAATAACATTAAATGTTTTATAGGGCCCCAAAACTCAAAACACGTCTTCAGCATAAGAGCTTGTTGGGCCAAAAATGGGCCAAGCACAAGTCAAGTGTGTGGCAAATCATTTTAAAGGTGTAGCGGAGGATTTTCTCGAATTTTAGAAAAGAACCGCCTTCTCCACTTTTTTAAAAAAAAAGCAATTGCGCAACACTCCTGATTGACAGCTAGGAGGACCAATAGTCTTGATGATCCACCCGGAAAAGAAAATCCTCCGCAATACCTTTAAATTTGATTGTATTAAGTTTTAAGTTTGATTGTTCAAGTTTTTAATCTTTTATGCTTCCTACTAAAAAAGTTAACTTCGAGCCATGATTTTAATTGATTGCTGACAAAATGACTGTAATACCATGACATGTTATTAGCCTTATCCAGTGGCAGCAAAATATGTGCTGGGAGTGTCATGTGAACCATGTGCATCATGTGTCAAAATAAGTGCCTGCTGAAGACGCATCAAAACTGTTTATGATAAAAACAACGGTCACGTTAAAAAAATACACACAAGACACTCCCTTAACATGCGAGTATCTGGCAAACACGTCTCTTTTATCATAAACCCTTTATATACAGTAGACGCGTCTGCAGCAGGCACTTATTTTGAAATTACGAACCACACACATGACGGGCTACATACATGTTGTGACGAACTTTGCATCGTGCGCCCTCGAATAAAGAAGTCACCGGCCGCCACTGGCCTTATTGTTGCGTTACACAAATTAAAATGGTTCTGGTCTTACTGACTTTAGTTAAAATACTGTATGGGACAATCAAGTGATATAAATGATATATAAAGTGTACTTACAATTAGAAAAAATAACAACTAAATGTGTGGTTATAACATCTGTCAGTGCTAACCCTGATATATTTCGAATTTCTAACCTTACAGCAAATGACACGATATACTGGACCGACATAGGCACAAACAAAATCTCCAGATCCAGCCGAGATCAAATCTGGAGGGAGGACATAATCACCAGCGGTCTCGGGCGCGTGGAAGGACTCGCGGTGGATTGGGTAGCAGGTGCGAACGTTTCTATCTCTCTGAATTTGTTTTGGCATTTCAACACTTTGCCAAGTAGCCTTGATACTGTCGGGCTTTTTCTTTCTCTGTTGGCTCAGGGTCTTTATTGCTTTGCACCCCAAGGTAATATTTACTGGACGGACCACGGCTTAAATCTGATCGAGGTCGCTCGACTGAACGGTATGTACCGCGCCGTGGTGATATCTGAGGGACTCGATCAACCCAGAGCAATTGCCGTACATCCAGTGAAAGGGTGTGTATCAGCTTTCGTCTCTTAAAACGGGTACCCTCCTTGTATTGCGCTCCGGTTTCTCATTTTCTTTAATGCCAAGCTTCAACCGACTGTGACTATAGTCTTTAAACGAATGACCTACGATCATCTAGAGAGCAGTTAGTGTCTACAATTAGCATCTTAATGCTTGTTAACTGCAGATTCACCTCTTTTCCAAAACGCCTTGTAATTGTTTTGTAATGTAATAAGCGAATAGCTCATCTTCATAATGAGTTGGCGGTTTATAGATTTATAATGCTCATTAGCAGAAAAGTTGTAGAGGAAACATACTTTATAAATGGGTCAAAAAATGGCCCCTAGCTCAGTGGAAAGTACTGTTGCCTCACAGCAAGGAGGTCCTCGGTTGACCTTCCCAAATACTTTTTACCCACCAAGCACTTGTCATATAGACCATGTTTCACAATCGGTTTAATTTTAATCAATCCACTTAAAAGGTTATGGTTTGAAGCATGATAAGACCACCGTTGTTATTGCTGAATCAAGTAAAGTCCTTCTTTATGTAACGCTTAAATGAATACTCCACTTTCATAAAAAAATCTGATAATTTACTCACCCCATGTCATCCAAGATGTCTCTCTTTGTTCAGTTAAGAATAAATAAAAAATTTTGAAGAAAACTTTTCTCTATAAAGTGGACCTCAAAAGTTTACAAATTCAATGCAGCTTCAAATGGCTCTTAATGATCATAAACAAGCCATAAGGGTCTTATTTAACGAAACGATCGTCATTTTCACCAAAAAACTAAGGACTTTTTAACCACAGCTTCTCGTCTTGCACTAGCCGTGTGACGCACCAGCATGACCTTACGTATTACGTAATCATGTCAAAAGGTCACACATGATTTATGCGAAATTGCCGCTTCAGTGTTTACAAGTGTGGAAAAAGAGGACCATTCAGATGTTGTTGTATGTGAAATAAGACTAATTAATGTCTTTGTGTTCTTTTATTGTTTTAACAAACCTTTCATGACCTTTCAACATGATTACGTAATACGTAAGTTTGCGCTGGCGCATCACGCGGCTAATGCAAGACGAGAAGTTGTGGTTTAGAAGTGCATTTGTTTTGCTCTTTTGCCTCGGTTGGGATTGTTTAGAGCCCGTTGAAACTGCAATTTGAAACTGCATTTAAAATTGTCATCCTAGGTGCATGTCCAACGTGAAAGACATAATCTAAAAAAAATCCAGAAATCACAATGTATGATTTTTGAACTATTTATGATACAGCTGTAAATAGGTAGAATTTTGCCCCTGAAAGACCTGTTAGTCTGCCTTTAAAATGTCCACCTCCACTCCATTTATTATCCTAAATTGTTTGAGGTCATTAGCTGCATAAAGACACCTGTCCACCCCATACAATCAGTAAGAATCCAACTACTAACATGGCCAACACCAAAGAGCTGTCTAAAGATACTAGAGACAAAATTGTACACCTCCACAAGGCTGGAAAGGGCTATGGGGAAATTGCCAAGCAGCTGGGTGAAAAAAGGTCCACTGTTGGAGCAATCATTAGAAAATGGAAGAAGCTAAACATGACTGTCAATCTCCCTCGGACTGGGGCTCCATGCAAGATCTCACCTCGTGGGGTCTCATTGATCCTAAGAAAGGTGAGAAATCAACCCAGAACTACATGGGAGGAGCTGGTCAATGACCTGAAAAGAGCTGGGACCACCGTTTCCAAGGTTACTGTTGGTAATACACTAAGACATCATGGTTTGAAATCATGCATGGCATGGAAGGTTCCCCTGCTTAAACCAGCACATGTCCAGGCCCGTCTTAAGTCTGCCAATGACCATTTGGATGATCCAGAGGAGTCATGGGAGAAAGTCATGTGGTCAGATGAGACCAAAATAGAACTTTTTGGTCATAATTCCACTAAACGTGTTTGGAGGAAGAAGAATGATGAGTACCACCCAAGAACACCATCCCAACTGTGAAGCATGGGGGTGATAGCAACATGCTTTTGGGGGTGTTTTTCTGCACATGGGACAGGGCGACTGCACTGTATTAAGGAGATGATGACCGGCGCCATGTATTGCGAGATTTTGGGGAACAACCTTCTTCCCTCAGTTAGAGCATTGAAGAAGGGTCAAGGCTGGGTCTTCCAACATGACAATGACCCGAAGCACAAAGCCAGGATAACCAAGGAGTGGCTCTGTAAGAAGCATATCAAGGTTTTTGCGTGGCCTAGCCAGTCTCCAGACCTAAACCCAATAGAGAATCTTTAGAGGGAGCTCAAACTCTGTGTTTCTAAGTGACAGACCAGAAACCTGACTGATCTAGAGAAGATCTGTGTGGAGGAGTGGACCAAAATCCTTCCTGCAGTGTCTGCAAACCTGGTGAAAACCTACAGGAAACGTTTGACCTCTGTAATTGCAAACAAAGGCTACTGTACCAAATATTAACATTGATTTTCTCAGGTGTTCAAATACTTATTTGCAGCTGTATCATACAAATAAAGTTAAAAAAATCGTACATTGTGATTTCTGGATTTTTTTAGATTATGTCTCTCACAGTGGACATGCACCTACAATGACAATTTCACACCCCTCCATGATTTCTAAGTGGGAGAAATTGCAAAATAGCAGGGTGTTCAAATACTTATTTTCCTCACTGTACAGCTTGGATGACATGGGGGTGAGTAAATAATTGTTTTTTGTAAGTGGAGTATTCCTTCAAGTAGAACTTAACCTAAAAGACAAGTTTACCTCAATTTAACCATTTAATGTTGTTTGGGTTAATGCAGGTTTCTATTTTGGACTGAGTGGGGACAGAGTCCCACCATCTCCAGGTCACATCTAGATGGTTCGGAAAAATCTCCACTTGTTAGCACCGGACTAGCTCGACCCAGCGGGGTCTCCATAGACTACCAGGTATGCAATTTCTCTTCTCACTAAAGTGCTAATGCTGTGCTCTGTGGTCTCATCCATGCTGGTTCACAGCTTTAGCATGCACATCTAACTGTTTATCCCTAATGCACCAGTTGACAAAACTTGGACCCTCCTTGAAGTTTGTCTCCATTTGCATTCCAGGAAAATAAATTATACTGGTGCGACTCCCGCAACAGCAAGATAGAAAGAATCAACCTGGAGGGGAGCGAACAGAGGGAGATAGTGTTCGCCAAGAACGGTGCGGATGTGTTTTCCATAGCCGTCTTCGGGGCGTACCTCTTTTGGGCTGACAGGTAATTTATTTTTTTCGTAATTCTTACGGCCTCATTGAATTGATTCTCTTTCTACTTTACACACAAGGTCACAACTCTCGTGCCCTAGCGACACTGTGTAATAAGCTAAGAGACCGGTTTTATTATTCAAAAATCTCTCACGGTTCAATGTCATCGCAAGGATGGGTTACCTCACCTTCTGTCAGACCAGCTGTGTACTGTATTTTAATGAGTTCTTTGGTTTTAATTAGTTAAGGGCCGTTGATTAGCAGGTGTCAAATTTTTTGGCAGAGCTCACGCCAACGGATCCATCCGCCGTGCCTCCAAGAACGATGCCGTGGATGCGGTGACGATCCGGAGCGGCCTCGGCGTCAGTGTGAACGATGTGAAGGTCTTTAATCCGGATCGGGAGAAAGGTTGAGGTTTCACTTAATGACAGTTTTCCTGTTCTTATTCCCATTCATCCCAAATAAAGGAAGGAAGGATACATTCATTGGCACAAGACTAAGAAAAGGGGGGAGTTAGAGTTTGATATTGTTCGCTATCTGTCTTCACTTTATTATCCATTTATTTGTTTGTGAACCGTAGTTCATACTGTACGTTTGTTAGACTTCGTAAGAAGCCTGATCTCTTTCATTTATCCACCTTACCCAGGTACGAATCCTTGTGGAAGAGCTAACGGCGGATGCCACCAGCTTTGTTTTTACTTGGGGAGCAATCGGAAGACTTGCTCCTGTGCTCATGGATACCTTGCTCAGGATGGTTTTCGGTGCATCAGGTACGAGGGATACCTGCTATACTCCGAGAGGACTGTATTGAGAAGCATTCACCTGTCGGACGAAAATAACTTCAACTCACCCGTACAGGCGTACGAGAACCCGGCTTATTTTAAAAACATTATAGCGCTGGCATTTGATCATCGTCAGAAAACGCAAGGAACCAATCGGATTTTCTTCAGCGACGTGCATTATGGGAATATACAAGTTATTCATGACGACTGGACGGGACGACGTATCATTGCAGAGAGTAAGTGTTAAATCAGTGCGTCATTTATATGGCTTGTTTTGTTGACTAGTTGACTTTATAGCACAATTTTTGTTTACTTTCAACCAGACATAAAAAACAAATCATCAGCTTGGGGATATTTGTACATGTATGATCTTGAATGTTTACATGAGCTCATGTTTAGTAATTATTATTTGATCTTATTTGATGGTTTGTCAGTTGTTTAAGACCTTTTCGACATCATTCTGTCAATGCTAATTTCATATTCGTATTTGTTTACAAAGGAAGAAAAGCGATTGCTTTTTCGCACTGCGGCTTGTATTTGTAGAGGCATCATGCCCAATTAACTGTGGTAAAATGTAAATAAATTAGCCGTATAGAGTACAGCCAAGTGTGTGGCCCAGTAGACAGCATTAAAATTCATTCCTCATGTGATTTATCAGGCCCTAACCTTGTCAACATTAACACACGTCTCATTTAATCAGTATGCCATTAACCTGCAGAGCTGTCAGTTCAAAGCTGCTGTTCTGAATGATGGCTTGGCATAGTGGAATTGTGATATTTGCCAGAGGTGGCCGTGGCGTGCACTCGGACTGTTACACTTGACCCCAGATGCTAAGCTTTATATTTTGTAATGGAAGTATGCTGATGCATGTTTGTTGGCGTGGCAGATTCTTCATTTGATCATACTTGGGGTGTTGGACAGTTGACAGAAGGTCAAATAAGCAGGATTTCAACGGATCATGGAATTTCTGGAATATCATGGAATTTTAAAAGATCTATTCCAGACATTGTCCCCAGATGCTCAGCATTATATTTTGTCATTTACGCTGATGCATGTTTGTTGGCATTGCCGATTCTTCCTTTGATCATACTTGGGGTATTATATTTTGTTAGAAATTTAAGCTGATGCATGTTTTTTGGTGTAGCGGATTCTTCATTTGATCATACTTGGTGTGTTGGACAGGTGACAGAAGGTCATATAAGCAGGGTTCCCATGGGTCATGGAATTTCTGGAATATCATGGAATTTTGAAACGTCTATTCCAGACTTTGACCCCAGATGCTCAATTTTATATTTTGTCATGGATTTCCACCGATGCATGCTTGTTGGCATGGCAGATTCTTAGTTTGATCATACATGGGGTATAAGACAGGTGACAGAAGGTCATATAAGCAGGGCTCCCACGGGTTCATGGAATTTCTGGAATATGGTGGAATTTTTAAAGGTCTTTTCCAGACATTGACCCCAGATGCTAAGGTTTACATTTTGTTAGAAATTTAAGCTGATGCATGTTTTTTGGTGTAGCAGATTCTTCATTTGATCATACTTGGGGTGTTGGACAGGTGACAGAAGGTCATATAAGCAGGGTTCCCACGGGCCATGGAATTTCTGGAATATCGTGGAATTTATAAAGGTCTATTCCAGACATTGACCCCAGATGCTCTACTTTATATTTTGTCATGGATTTATGCTGATGCATGTTTGTTGGTGTAGCAGATTCTTCGTTTGATCATACTTGGTTTGTTGGACAGGTGACAGAAGGTCACATAAGCAGGGTTGCCACAGGTCATGGAATTTCTGGAATATCATGGAATTTTAAAAGGTCTATTCCAGACATTGACCCCAGATGCTCAGCCTTATATTTTGTCATGGATTTGTGCTGATGCATGTTTGTTGGCATAGCTGATTCTTTGTTTGCTCATACTTGGGGTGTTGGAAAGGTGACAGAAGGTCAAATAAGCAGGGTTTCTACATGTCATGGAATTTCTGGAATATCATGGAATTTTAAAATCTCTATTCCAGATATTGGCACCAGATGCTAAGCTTTATATTTTGTTAGAAATTTATGCTGATGCATGTTTGTTGGCATAGCTGATTCTTTGTTTGATCATACTTGGGGTGTTGGACAGGTGACAGAATGTCAAGGAATTTTTGGAATATCACGGAAAAATTCCATTTCTATTTCAGAAATGCATGTTTGTTTGCGTGGCAGATTATTTGTTTGATCATACTTGGGGTGTTGGACAGGTGACAGAAGGTCATATAAGCAGGGTTCCCACGGGTCATCAAGTTTTTTTTGGAATATCATGGAATTTTTAAATGTATTCCAGACATTGACACCAGATGCAAAGCTTTATATATTTGTCATGGATTTATGCTGATGCATGTTTGTTGGCGTAGCAGATTCTTCGTTTGATCATACTTGGGGTGTTGGACAGGTGACAGAAGGTCATATAAGCAGGGTTCCCACAGGTCATGGAATTTCTGGAATATCATGGAATTTTAAAAGGTCTATTCCAGACATTGACCCCAGATTCTCAGCCTCATATTTTGTCATGGATTTGTGCTGATGCATGTTTGTTGGCATAGCTGATTCTTTGTTTGCTCATACTTGGGGTGTTGGAAAGGTGACAGAAAGTCAAATAAGCAGGGTTTCTACATGTCATGGAATTTCTGGAATATCATGGAATTTTAAAATCTCTATTCCAGATATTGGCACCAGATGCTAAGCTTTATATTTTGTTAGAAATTTATGCTGATGCATGTTTGTTGGCATAGCTGATTCTTTGTTTGATCATACTTGGGGTGTTGGACAGGTGACAGAATGTCAAGGAATTTTTGGAATATCATGGAAAAATTCCATTTCTATTTCAGAAATGCATGTTTGTTTGCGTGGCAGATTATTTGTTTGATCATACTTGGGGTGTTGGACAGGTGACAGAAGGTCATATAAGCAGGGTTCCCACGGGTCATCAAGTTTTTTTTGGAATATCATGGAATTTTTAAATGTCTATTCCAGACATTGACCCCAGATGCTAAGCTTTATATTTTGTCATGGATTTACGCTGGTGCATGTTTGTTGGCATAGCTGATTCTTTGTTTGCTCATACTTGGGGTGTTGGAAAGGTGACAGAAGGTCAAATAAGCAGGGTTTCTACATGTCATGGAATTTCTGGAATATCATGGAATTTTAAAATCTCTATTCCAGATATTGGCACCAGATGCTAAGCTTTATATTTTGTTAGAAATTTATGCTGATGCATGTTTGTTGGCATAGCTGATTCTTTGTTTGATCATACTTGGGGTGTTGGACAGGTGACAGAATGTCAAGGAATTTTTGGAATATCACGGAAAAATTCCATTTCTATTTCAGAAATGCATGTTTGTTTGCGTGGCAGATTATTTGTTTGATCATACTTGGGGTGTTGGACAGGTGACAGAAGGTCATATAAGCAGGGTTCCCACGGGTCATCAAGTTTTTTTTGGAATATCATGGGATTTTTTAATTTCTATTCCAGACATTGACCCCAGATGCTTAGCTTTATATTTTGTCATGGATTTACGCTGGTGCATGTTTTTTGGCATAGCTGATTCTTTGTTTGCTCATACTTGGGGTGTTGGAAAGGTGACATAAGGTCAAATAGGCAGGGTTTCCACATGTCATGGAATCTCTGGAATATCATGGAATTTTAAAATCTCTATTCCAGATATTGGCACCAGATGCTAAGCTTTATATTTTGTTAGAAATTTATGCTGATGCATGTTTGTTGGCATAGCTGATTCTTTGTTTGATCATACTTGGGGTTTTGGACAGGTGACAGAATGTCAAGTAATTTTTGGAATATCATGGAAAAATTCCATTTCTATTTCAGACATGCATGTTTGTTTGCGTGGCAGATTATTTGTTTGATCATACTTGGGGTGTTGGACAGGTGACAGAAGGTCAAATGAGCAGGGTTCCCACGGGTCATCAAGTTTTTTTTGGAATATCATGGAATTTTTAAATGTCTATTCCAGACATTGACCCCAGATGCTAAGCTTTATATTTTGTCATGGATTTACGCTGATGCATGCTTGTTGGCATAGCGGATTCTTCGTTTGATCATACTTGGAGTCTTGGATAGGTGACATAAGGTTGTATTAGCAGGGTCCCAGCAGGTTCATGGAATTTTTAAATTTCTATTTTAGACATGCATGTTTGTTGGCGTGGCGGATTCTTCGTTTGATCATACTCTGGGTGTTGGACAAGTGACAGAA